>NC_134355.1:262875944-263190209 GCF_048569485.1 Anomaloglossus baeobatrachus
AAACAAAAGAGCTGGACGAGTAAAAGGAGGAAGAGACACAGATGTAATATAATCTCCAAATGAAAATCGATGCCATGACAGCGCAACTGGAGCCTTGCTCATTTTGGGCTTCCAATCTGGAAAAATGGCCTGAGCTTGCCACCTACGCTTGGAGATCTTGTCGTGCCCCGCAGCCAGCGTTCTCTCTGAACGGGTCTTCAGTGTTGCTGGTTGTGTGCTGACAGATGAGCGTACGCATCTGTCCAGTGACAATGTGGACAGACTAACGTTCATCAAGATGAACAAATCATGGATCTGCAAGGACTTTTCTACCCCTGTGTCAACCTGGGGAAACGAAAGGCTTGTGGATTTTTGATAATGCTTCATGCAAATCAACATTTTAAGTTTACATCTGTGGGACAATTGATGCCACTTAAGTGCTGTCCGGGGCCAAATTTTTGGAAAAAAAGGAGACTCTGGTTGGACTCCCTTTGCTATGTTTTCAATGATCCAAGATGAACAAATCATGGATCTGCAAGGACTTTTCTACCCCTGTGTCAACCTGGGGAAATGAAAGGCTTGTGGATTTTTGATAATGCTTCATGCAAATCAACATTTTAAGTTTGTATCTGTGGGACAATTGATGCCACTTAAGTGTCGTCCGGGGCCCAATTTTTGGAAAAAAGGGAGACTCTGGTTGGAGTCCATTGCTTTGTTTACATGATTTTAGAAGGGCATGACATGCCTAAGAGGTTGACTTTCAACATCTGCAAGCTGTTGGCTACAGAAATGCTGCCTTTCCACCCTGTGGACACAGAGGATTTTTGAGACCTTATGTCCAACGCAGTGCCCCAAGAGCAGATGTCCAGTCGCCACTACTTCTCCAAGAAAGGCCTGCCTGCGCTACACCAGCATGTCACACACAACGTCACTGCTTCTTTGAGAAACTCTGTGTGTGAGAGGGTGCATTTCACCACAGATACTTGGCCTTGTCACCATGGACAGGGGCATTACATGTCACTGACTGGGCACTGGGTAACTATGGTGAGAGATGGAGAAGGGTCTGCTGTACAAGTCTTGCCGTCCCCATGAGTTGTGTGTCAATCCTTCCTCTGTATGTAGAAGTTCCTGCACTGCTTCTGCCTCCTCAACCTCATCTGGGTCCTCCACCTACGCTCACATCCTGTCTGGTAAGGCCACCTGCGTTGTAACTGTGCACAAGGAATCATGCACACCTCCTTACTATGCTGGCAGCAGAGCTCAATGCCATCAGGCGGTCGACTCTACTTTAAAATGTATCGGAAATGTGAGTCACACCACTAAGGAGTTGTGGACTGTTAGCTATGTAGACCGAGTTTCATCAATGGTTGTCTCCACTCAACCAGCAGGCAGGGAAGGCCGTGTGCGACAATGATGCAAACCTGGGTGCGGCCCTTCGCCGTAACAATGTGACACACGTGCCTTGTATGGGTCACGTGTTCAACCTGGTTATTCAGCAATTTGTAAACCCCCATTCCGGCCTACATGGCCTTCTGCAGAGGGCACAGTGTAATGCCTGCCTGGATCCACACACTCAGACGGGCTATAAAGGATAGGCTAAAGGGAAGCCACTCACGAAGCAGGACCCCTAGAACCCTGAAACCCTTTAACCCTTATACAGGGATTTGGAATTACACAGGGTCCAAGGTTATCAATACCTGTGGAACGCTGCAGTCTGAGAGAGTAGTAGTCAGGCAGGGTCAAACCATGAATAGAGGAGCATGAACAGAATCGGATGGCAAGGACTTAATCATAAAACAAGCAGAGGTCAAATGCGGATCGGGCACCAAGGTATATATACAGCAGGCAGGAGACGTAGTCAGGAAACAAGCGGTAGTTAGCACACAAAATCACAAAACAGAACTTGGCGTAACAGGAAACAGAAGTTCAGATCTATGTCTGGCAGTGGTCAGCAGAAAGGAGGGGCCTAAAAAAGGGTGTGGTGTCTTCCTATTGGTTTTAGCTGAATGATGGTACTTCAGCTGTGAGACAACCACCACCTTCAGTCAGCCAGTGGTACTGCAGATCTCAAGGTAACCCAGCCGAGTAGATGAGCGGAACATGCGGCCACCGGCACCACTGGCATCGAATCCTCTCCCATCACCAGCACTATCTACGAAAGGAACACGGTGTCACCTGGCGATCATAGTACAAGTTCCTGGAGCGGACTTCGCTGGTGACGTAACAGCCGTGTGCGACAATGATGCAAACCTGGGTGTGGCCCTTCGCCGGGGCAATGTGACACACGTGCTTTGTATGGCTCACATGTTTAACATGGTTGTCCAGCAATTTTACCTTCAGCAGAGGGCACACTCGCTATGTGCTCACTTCCACCATTCACACCCCGCAGCTGAACAACTTGCATCGCTCCAGAAGTATTTCGGTCTGCCGGTTCATCGCCTGAAATGTGATGTGCCGACATGCAGGAATTTGAATCTGCACATGTTGCAGCATCTGTGGCTACATCGCCGAGCCCTGCTGCAATACATTATGACGTAAAGCCTGGGCTAACGAGATCCAGAGATCACGCTGCTGGAGTGGTCTCAGATCAAGGACCTATGCACCCGTCTTCACAGTTTACAAATGTCGACGAAGATGTTTAGCACTGACGATGCCATTATCAGCATGACAATTTCGGTCATCTACATGCTGGAGCACACACTAAACATTATTTGGAGTCAGGTGGTGGGACAAGAGGAAGGGGAGGAAGTACAGGAGGAGTCATATGCGGAAGGGATAACAAGATCTACAAGGTCCAGACAGTCAGCAGCACCAAGGCGGCAGGCATGGGATGGTGGGGGAGAGGGATTAACAAGAGCGCATAGTTGCAGCAAAACTATTGTGGAAGGTGCAGGAGCCCAGGAAGAAATGGAGGACGAACTGGTGATGGGCATGGAAGACTCAGCAGATGAGGGAGACCTTGATCACATTTCTGTTGTGCGAGGTTGGGGGGAGAGGGCAGAGGAAGGAAGCATGATTCTCACCTTGCCACCAACAACACAGCAAGGACTTGGCCCTCCTGGATGCGCAAGACACATGAGCGCCTTCTTGCTGCAGTCCCTACAGCATGACCCTCGGATTTTCAGAATTCGAAGTAATGCTGACTACTGGGTTGCCACACTGTTAGATCCCTGGTACAAGTCCAAATTTTGTGAAATAATTCCAGCCATAGAAAGAAACAAACAAAATTTGGTGAAATAAGTCCTGCCATAGAAAAGGACACACGTATGCAGGAGTATCTGCAGAAGCTGGTACGCAATCTTAGATCGTCTTTTCCACTAAACACCAGTGGTGCACAGAGTGAATCTCAATGCTTTGTCATGGCTAGGAGGAAATGGTGTTTTACTTGTCCACATCTGAGGGACCGAGGGCGGTCTGCTGTGCTGAAACAACGTTGAGTAGGGTGTCCCTGCAGAGTTGCAAATTCGGTCATATACAACATGAGTAGAGTTGAGCGCGGTTCGTGGTTCGAGGTTCTCCAGTTCTAGGCTCGAGTGATTTTGGGGCCTGTTCTAGATCGAACTAGAACTCGAGCTTTTTGCAAAAGCTCGATAGTTCTAGAAACGTTCGAGAACGGTTCTAGCAGCAAAAAAACAGCTAATTCCTAGCTGGCTTTCCGCTGTAATAGTGTAAGTCACTCTGTGACTCACACTATTATGAAATTTCAGTGTATAGTGTGCGGGAACAGCGCCTTCAGATCACTGCTGTTTGTATAATGGCGATCGCCATTTTTCTTTTTTTTTTCCTTGTCTTCCTTCCCTAAGCGCGCGCGTGTAGTGGGGAGGGCCATTATGGCAGCCAATCCCAGACACACACACAGCTAAGTGGACTTTTAGCCAGAGAAGCAACGGCATGTGTGATAGGATGTCCATGTCACATGTCCCTGCATTATAAAACCGGACATTTTCCTCCAGCACGCCATTATCTGCCTTCTGCGTCCTTGGTGTCAGACATCACTGGCGCAGCTCCGTCCTGAGTCCTATCGCCGATACAGCTGTATGCGCTCCATACACAGCGCTGGACAGCTTAGGGAGAGCACTTTCTATCAGTCCTTTAAGGGCTCGTACCGCCAGGGTCAGAGCCATAGGTGACAGGTCCTGAAAAAAGAGACAGCGTCTGTGTAGCTAAGGTCAGGGATTTCCTCGCTGCATTTCCCCATTAGGAGGGAATAGAAAGGCAGGCTTCCATTCCTCTACCCAGAGCCCCACAATCCTGGCACTGTACCCTCCTGTCCTCTGCACACTCCAACTCATTATAACTAAGCCATTATACTAGCAAACACTGAGTGTACCTAGTGGCATCCTAAACGTGGCTATTGGACTTTTGTATAGTCCCACTAGTGCAAAGATATTTGCAGCACGTCTGCCTGCATTGCATACTCCAACTCATTATAACTAAGTCATTATACTAGCAAACACTGAGTGTACCTAGTGGCATCCTAAACGTGGCTATTGGACTTTTGTATAGTCCCACTAGTGCAAAGATATTTGCAGCACGTCTGCCTGCATTGCACACTCCAACTCATTATAACTAAGCCATTATACTAGCAAACACTGAGTGTACCTAGTGGCATCCTAAACGTGGCTATTGGACTTTTGTATAGTCCCACTAGTGCAAAGATATTTGCAGCACGTCTGCCTGCATTGCACACTCCAACTCATTATAACTAAGCCATTATACTAGCAAACACTGAGTGTACCTAGTGGCACCCTAAACGTGGCTATTGGACTTTTGTATAGTCCCACTAGTGCAAAGATATTTGCAGCACGTCTGCCTGCATTGCACACTCCAATTCATTATAACTAAGCCATTATACTAGCAAACACTGAATGTACCTAGTGGCATCCTAAACATGGCTATTGGACTTTTGTATAGTCCCACTAGTGCAAAGATATTTGCAGCACGTCTACCTGCATTGCACACTCAAACTCATTGTTACTAATACATTATAATACCAAAAATTGAGTAAACTTAGTGGCATCATAGAACACACAAAATAACATGAAGATACCACGTAGTCTCAGAGGGGTGACAAGAATACGGGTAATGATTCAAGTATATATGTTATTAAAGTCTATGATGAAATCAGCCAGCCTAAATAATTAATGTCAGTCAAGGACAAATGCTTGGCTGAAAGTCAGAAGTTATGCAACAAGACTCAATGCAACTCTATGAGAGCCACAATTAGGTTTTCATAGAGTTGTATTGATTTGTGACCTCCGGGGCACTTCATGAAACACTCAAGCTTTCAATAGATCTCAAATCACAGAAGATCGACTGGAGCACTGTTGCAGTACAATGAAGACAGCGAAAGGGGTGAGATGACTTATATCTAAAGCAGAACTTCAGCAAAGCAATAAATATACACATTGGAGTAGTGCTTTAAAGTCAAACCGCGATTATTTTTGACTCATAGACCATTATTTAGCTTAATCCATAGCATTAGCTATTTTGTGTGCTTTAATTTCAATCTCTCTGAGCCACATCATGTAGTTGTTAGGAAAATTTAGAGACAACTTGTATGTAGTAATTCTTCCTTGAAAAGTAGTTTCTCATTTTTGTATCATTCAGAATTGTGAAATTCTTTAGACTACACATTCTACAATGCCAGATCTGCTGTTATCGACTACTAGCACTCCTGAAGCAACATGGTTTGTGTATTGAAGCCCAGCATGATTGTGGAGACTTATGTATATAACAACTCAGGAAGGGTTTGGAATTAATTTTTTGTTGCATTGTTTTTTTGCTTTTGCCGTATTTAGGCCCAATTATGTAAGAGAAAAGGTGCTAATTCTTTCAGCAGTATGTTGTGGATCGTGATCACATACTACTGATAGGGCAGCACTCCAGAAGGAGGAATGATCCATGGGGTGTCTGTGTGTGCCCTCATAAAATCAATACTAGTGTATTGCCTTTTGATAAGAGAGGATCAATGACTTATTTTTACGTCATGACACAAATCTGTAATCCAGTGTAGCAGTAAAATACCTAATACAATAAATTGCTTACCTACCACAGGTCAAAGAAAGTCAAAAACAAAGTAAAAATGTTGACAAATATGTTTATCTGAAGAGGTTGTGAATAGACGGGCATAACACTACATAACGTTGATAATATAAATCACCTGATGGATATGGCTTCTGTTCCACCTGCTGAACAAAAGAAGCACCAGGCTCAATCGCAAGTTGTGGATCAGAACAAAATATTCAGATTTTACTGACACTGCCTTTATTCAGATAACGGTAATACACGGATATGAGTAAAAAAATGATTAGGCATTGCAATTTGATGTTAATGTAATTTCTTCATTAGAAACAGATAACAGGAAATTACCTTTGTAATTATACACACAGGTAACAATGACGTAATGATGTCACATGATAAACTACTTAAATTGCGTAAACTCTTCCAAAAGTATATAAATAAAACAGATATTCACATATCCAAAGTATTGTTGCATAAGGTGTTAAAAATTACATGTTACAACCAACTTTATAAATATGTATATAAAAAGATAGTGTCGTATTACATTGATTAACAAGTATTTTCTATGGCTTAATTTAAAACTTCTGGGGCTGGTGTACAAACTTAAAAAATCCAGAAAGACATTCAATTAATCAGTCTCTGGAATTAGTTCACAGTATTTAAAGTTCTAATATGTTTTAAAATATAATGAAGACTACTGGGATCTTTTCTAATGTTCAATGGTTTAGACAAACTGCAGTTAAGTACTGACGTGCTAAATCATTGAGTTTATCTATTTTTCAAAAGTTAAAAGTTCTTTCTAGATGTGAAACTTCCAAATGTCAGTGCTGTGCCATGATTTGACATGGTTGCAATAATATTAATTTGATTGTAAACCAAGACAGTTTCCTAATTAGTGAGTTCTTAAACTATTGCACTTCCTATATTAAACACTCATGAAATTGTTCCAGAAAATGAAATACTTCTAAAAAAATGAGTGCAATTAAAAATGTTTTGTTCTACACATTTTTTTCCCTTGTGTATATTGGAACAACACAAAAAAACAGAGGATAAAAAGCCAAATTGGATATCATTTCACACAAAACTCCAAAAATGGGCAGGGCAAAATTGTTGGCACCCTCAACTTAAGGCCCTGTCACACACAGAGATAAATCTGCGGCAGATCTGTGGTTGCAGTGAAATTGTGGACAATCAGTGCCAGGTTTGTGGCCGTGTACAAATGGAACAATATGTCCATGATTTCACTGCAACCACAGATCTGCCAAACATTTATCTCTGTGTGTGACAGGGCCTTTAATATTTGGTTGCACATCCTTTGGAATAAACTGCTTTCCATAGCCATCAACAAGCTTCTTACAACTCTCAACTAGTAATTTGAACCACTATTCTTTTCCAAATGGCTCCAGATCTCTCATATTGGAAGGGTGCCTTCTCCCATCAGCAATTTTAAGATCTCTCTACTGGTGTTCAACAGGATTTAGATCTAGATATACACTGTAGCTGGCCAGTTCAGAACTCTGAAAAATACTCATAAAATCTTAACCCCTTCACGACCATGGATGGATATATCCGTCATGGAGCGTGTCCCGTTAAGACACTGTCAGTGTTCAGTTTTCAACAGCTGATATGTGTGCCTGCATGTTGCGAGTGGAATCGCTTCCACTTGCAACATTTAACCCCTTAAATCTTGCTGCCAAAGTCTGGCAGCGAGATCTATATGCGTGCGGCAATGATTTTTACTTACCGCCGCCCCCACCGGAAGTCACGTGCGTGATCATGGGACTTTTGGTGGTTGCCATCGTACCACAGGGTCATGTGATGACGCCTGCATCTATGAAGTTTCACTTTCGTTTTCCCTCGGCCGGGAGCAGAGAGAAACAGGAAGTGACTGAATCTGCTGTTTACAGCTGTATAGCTGTGATCAGCAGATAGATAAGAGCGATCGGATTGCTGATCGCTATAGCCCCCTAGGGGGACTAGTAAAATAAAAAAAAAATTAAAATTTTTTTAAAAAAAAACAAAAAAAACCCAAAACCCTAAAAGTTCAAATCACCCCTGTTCCCCCCATTGAAAATTAAAGGGTTAAAAAATAAATAAATATACACATATTTGGTATAGTCGTGTTCAGAAATGCCCAATTATCAAAATATAAAATCAATTAATCTGATTGGTAAATGGCGTAGTGTCAAAAAAATTCCAAACGCCAAAATTACGTTTTTTGGTCGCCACAAGTTTTACACAAAATGCAATAACAGGTGATCAAAACGTAGCATCTGTGCAAAAATGGTACCATTAGAAACGACAGCTCGAGACACAAAAAATAAGCCATCAATGAGCCATAGATCCCAAAAAATGAGAACTCTACGGTTTTCAGAAAATCAAAAGCAAAACGTGCGCCACTTTTATTGGACAAGCTTGTGAATTTTTTTAACCCCTTAGATACAGGTAAACCTATACATGTTTGGTGTCTACAAACTCGCACCAACCTCAGGTATCATACCCGCACATCAGTTTTACCATATAGTGAACACCATGAATAAAACATCACAAAAACTATTGTGCAATCACACTTTTTTTGCAGTTTTTCCACACTTGGAATTTTTTTGCTGTTTTCCAGTACACCATATGGTAAAACTTATGGTTTCATTTAAAAGTACAACTTGTCCCGCAAAAAAAAAGCCCTCATATGGCAAGATTGACTGAAAAATAAAAAAGTTACGGCTCTCGGAAGAAGGGGAGCAAAAAACAAAAATGCAAAAACAGAAAGTGCCCCGGGGCTGAAGGGGTTAATTTTGATTAGTTTTGAAGAAAGATTAAAAGTGAGAAAAGTCTATATAATTATACCCTAAGGCTCTAAATTACAAATTAATTCACAAGATAGTGGACCAGCCAGCGGTATATCCCAAGAAAAGGGGGGTAGTATCGCTCCACCAGTCAACTTTACAACCAAGACATAAATCAAAATTTACAAACATTATAAAAACAATCAACCACAAGTCATTTTAACTAGATCCAATAATTATTCATTATTCGCATACTGAAAGAGGAGAAATAAATATCACTGCGAGGTGTACAAATGGATTCACCAAACTATCTCTCATGTAACAGTAGGATATATATATATATATATATATATATATATATATATATATATATATATATCTCTATATATAATTGCCTTATTCTGTCTGTCTGTCTGTCTGTCTTGCTCCAAAATTGTGTCCTTACGGTGACACAAAGCGGATTGGCCGCTGGCCTCGCCATGGCCCCGCCCCCCCGCACGGATTGGTCGCTCGCCCTGGCTCCCCCCCCACACGGATTGGCCGGCCGCTCGCACAGGCTCCACCCCCCACACGGATTGGCCTCTCGCCCCGGCACCCTGCACGTATTGGCAACTCGGCCACGCCCCGCCCCCCTCACGCAATGCACGCTCGCTCTGGCCCCGCCCCCCGCATGCATCCCCGAACTGACACGGAGACACGACTCCCAGGTGAGTACTGTCCCCCCGGGAGCCCACACCAGCATACGCCGCCAACCCAGCCGACACAAACCCTCGCATTGCTGGGGTTTGCCGCCGTATGCTGGTGTGGGCTCCCGTGCGAGTGGGGGACGGGATGCGCTGGTAACCATGGTAGCATAGTTACCAGCGCATCAAGGTCCTGCAGCGGCGGAACATCCACACGCACACACATAACAGACACACACACACACACACATACACACACACACACACACATCAGATCACACTCACTCTCACACACACATCACATCGCATCCACACACTCACAGCATCCGGAGATATCGCTTGCTTCTCGGTCGCGATACTGTGCTGTGAGCTTCCAGGACCTGCTGGAGGATCACATGGCCAGAAGCATGTGGTATCTCCGGATGTTGTGAGTGAGCGCGTATGTGCAATATCGTCAATGTGTGTGTGTGTGTGTGTGTGTATGCGATCGGGTGTGTGTGAGTGTATGCGATCGGGTGTATGTGAGTGTATGCGATCGGGTGTGTGTGAGTGTATGCGATCGGGTGTGTGTGAGTGTATGCGATCGGGTGGGTGTGAGTGTATGCGATCGGGTGGGCGTGAGTGTATGCGATCGGGTGGGTGTGAGTGTATGCGATCGGGTGTGTGTGAGTATGCGATCGGGTGTGTGTGAGTGTATGCGATAGGGTGGGTGTGAGTGTATGCGATCGGGTGGGTGTGTGTGTGAGTATGCGATCGGATCTGTGAGTGTTGGCAGAGGAGCACGGCATGCTGGAGGAGGCTGGGAGGAGAGAGGCTGATCCTGGGGAAGGCTGGGAGGGGGAGGCTGGGAGGGTGTAGGCTGATGCTGGGGGAGGCTGGGAGGAGAGAGGCTGATGCTGGGGGTGGCTGGGATGAGAGAGGCTGATGCTGGGGGTGGCTGGGATGAGAGAGGCTGGAAGGAGAGAGGCTGATGCTGGGGGAGGATGGGAGGAGAGAGGCTGATGCTGGGGGAGGCTGATGCTGGGGGTGGCTGGGATGAGAGAGGCTGATGCTGGGGGAGGCTGATACTGGGGGAGGCTGGAAGGAGAGAGGCTGATGCTGGGGGAGGCTGATGCTGGGGGAGGCTGATGCTGGGGGAGGCTGATGCTGGGGGAGGCTGGGAGGGGGAGGCTGATGCTGGGGGAGGCTGGGAGGGGGAGGCTGATGCTGGGGGAGGCTGATGCTGGGGGAGGCTGGAAGGAGAGAGGCTGATGCTGGGGGAGGCTGATGCTGGGGGAGGCTGGGAGGGGGAGGCTGATGCTAGTGGAGGCTGGAAGGAGAGAGGCTGATGCTGGGGGAGGCTGGGAGGGGGAGGCTGATGCTGGGGGAGGCTGGGAGGGGGGGGCTGATGCTGGGGGAGGCTGGGAGGAGAGAGGCTGATGCTGGGGGAGGCTGATGCTGGGGGAGGCTGGAAGGAGAGAGGCTGATGCTGGGGGAGGCTGATGCTGGGGGAGGCTGGGAGGGGGAGGCTGATGCTAGTGGAGGCTGGGAGGAGAGAGGCTGATGCTGGAGGAGGCTGGGAGGAGAGAGGCTGATGCTGGGGGAGGCTGGGAGGAGAGAGGCTGATGCTGGGGGAGGCTGGGAGGCGGAGGCTGATGCTGGGGGAGGCTGGGATGCGGAGGCTGATGCTGGGGGAGGCTGATGCTGGGGGAGGCTGGAAGGAGAGAGGCTGATGCTGGGGGAGGCTGATGCTGGGGGAGGCTGATGCTGGGGGAGGCTGGGAGGGGGAGGCTGATGCTGGGGGAGGCTGGGAGGAGGGAGGCTGGGAGGAGAGAGGCTGATGCTGGGGAGGCTGATGCTGGGGTTGGCTGGAAGGAAAGAGGCTGATGCTGGGGGAGGCTGATGCTGGAGGAGGCTGGAAGGAGAGAGGCTGATGCTGGGGGAGGCTGATGCTGAGGGAGGCTGGGAGGTGGAGGCTGATGCTGGGGAAGGCTGGGAAGAGGGAGGCTGGGAGGAGAGAGGCTGATCCTGGGGAAGGCTGGGAGGAGGGAGGCTGGGAGGAGAGAGGCTGATGCTGGGGGAGGCTGGAAGGAGAGAGACTGATGCTGGGGGAGGCTGATGCTGGGGGAGGCTGGGAGGGGGAGGCTGGGAGGAGAGAGGCTGATGCTGGGGGAGGCTGGAAGGAGGGAGGCTGGGAGGTGGGAGGCTGAGAGAAGAGAGGCTGAGGCTGGGGGAGGCTGAGGCTGGGAGGAGAGAGGCTGATGCTGGGGACAGAGAGGCTGATGCTGGGAGGAGAGAGGCTGATGCTGGGAGGAGAGAGGCTGATGCTGGGAGGAGAGAGGCTGATGCTGGGAGGAGAGAGGCTGATGCTGGGAGGAGAGAGACTGATGCTGGGAGGAGAGAGGCTGATGCTGGTGCAGCATGGGGGATGGAGCACGTTTGGGAGTGCGCAGCATGGCGGATGGAGCACATTTGGGAGTGCGCAGCATGGCGGATGGAGCACGTTTGGGACTGCGCAGCATGGCGGATGGACCACGTTTGGGACTGCGCAGCATGGCGGATGGACCACGTTTGGGAGTGCGTAGCATGGCGGATGGAGCACGTTTGGGAGTGCGCAGCATGGCGGATGGAGCACGATGGGGGGTGCGCAGCATGGGGGATGGAGCACGATGGGAGGTGCACACCTCCCCCCAACACACACACACACAACACACCACACACACACTGGGAACCACAAACACCGCCCTACACAGACACCCACACACACAGACAACGCTGCACACACACAACACCCAACACACAAACACCGCGGCATACATAAATATACGCACATACCACGCAACACACACATTGCACAAAACATACCTTCCCCCAAAACACACCACACCCACACAAACCGCGCAACACACACACACACAATGCTACAGACACACAGCGCTCCACAAACAACGCAACACACGCAACACACATACAACACCGCTCTCACCCCCCGCCACACCCAGACAACACCCAGAACATGTACAGCGTCCTACACAAAGACTTGGTAACTACACACAACAATATATATATATATATATATATATATATATATATATATATATATATATAAAAAAAAAACCAAAAATCATACAGTAACTACACAATACGTAAATTCTAGAATACCCGATGCATAGAATCGGGCCACCTTCTAGTGTATATATATATGTGATGGAAATTTTAACACTATAAATAGTTTTAATTATATCGGATAAATTGGTAGATATGTAGTTTTACTCTATTGGTGTGAATTTTACATCCAATATTTTTTTATGCCCAAGGCAACACTTTGACCCCAATATTTTACCCGACGCGTTTCACCTCCTTGGGTGGAGGTTCATCTGGGGTATTATTATAACATATATTTCAATCCATATATGTCAAATAATTCAAAATGTCACATCAGACAGATAATAGATTCAAATCCTTTGGTTATGAAGGTATTTTGTACTTTAATTGGGTTCCTCAACAGGACCTCTTTTCATATAGATGTAGCCTCACTATGGTGAAAAATTTCACATCAGAGAAATCTTGCCTGTAACTGATATAAGAACCATAGTTTGCAATAACCATTTAGTCCTCATTGTATTGGTTCCTGTGACTGTATCTCTCATAAAATGTTAATCTGCTCCTTAAGATGAAGAGAAAAGGGGGGCCAATGACCTCAAAAAACCACTCCAGCTAATTATCGTGGTGTAAAGCTGCAGGTAAGGGTCCTCCTCTCTTATCAGATGTCAGGCACAGTCTCTGACTGTGAACTTGATTAAAGCTACAGTGCCTTTTGTTATAAAATTCTTGATTATGCTGCATACTGTGGACAAACA
Organism: Anomaloglossus baeobatrachus; assembly: GCF_048569485.1. Taxonomy (NCBI): domain Eukaryota; kingdom Metazoa; phylum Chordata; class Amphibia; order Anura; family Aromobatidae; genus Anomaloglossus; species Anomaloglossus baeobatrachus. Next base: position 262,889,253 of record NC_134355.1, read on the forward strand.
AAGATCAAGATTACAGCTGAGCGATCTTGACTGCAAAAGATCGAAAAATGGCAAAACCATATTATCCTTGGTGGCATTGGGTAGAGATTGGAAAACCGAACATTTGATCGAAAAGTTGGAAATGTTCAGTTTGCATCAGAACATGTTTGATTTCCAGAAACCATCCTCTCCCGACCCCAGACAACCATGTCAAATATTGGTATGGCTGTGATTGGCCAGGGAAATCATTATAAAAAAAAAAATGGTAAAAGCAGATCATAGCAAATCTCCTTGTGGATATAAAGCTACTTCCAGGCCCCCTTATTATCCCTCATACATATGCACTGCTTTCCCCTCCCACCGGCGTCTCTAGGCAGTCAGACTGCGGCCCTACCCTCTCTGCTAGCATCTGTGATTGGTTGTTATCACGCACACTGTCTGCATCCTTATACTGGTGTAAAATAAATAAATACATTTAAAAAAATGTTTGAGAACCCTACATGTGTTGATTAGAGATGAGCAATGTTCGAGGTTCGCCAATTTCATGTTCGAGTGATTTTGGGGGTGCTCGAGATCGAACTCAAACGCAAGGTTTTTGCTAAAAGCTCAACAGCTCCAGTTACGTTCGATAACGGTTCGATCAGCAAAAAGCCTAGCTAGTTACTAGCTGGCTTTTCACCGTAATAGTGTGAGTATTCACACTATTATCAAATTTCAGCATATAGTGTGTGGGGGGGGCGCGCTTAGATCTGTGCTGCTGGGAGAATGGCGATCGCCATTTTTTTTTCTTTTTTCCTAAGCGTGCGTGCAGTGGGGCGGGCCAGCATGTCAGCCAATCCCAGACACACACACAGCTAAGTGTACTTTTTGCCAGACAAGCAAGGGCATGTGTCATAGGCTGTGAATGTCACATGTCCTTGGCTTATATAATACGGCCATTTCCCCTGTCGCTGCCATTATCTCCTTTGTGCGTGTGGGTGACAGTCACCGCTCACGCAACTCCTGTTGCCGCTCCTCCCGTATACGCTACACACAGCGCTGTACAGGTTAGGGACAGAAGTTTATTTCAGCCCTTTTCAGGGCTGATTTCCTGGGGCTCAGAGCCATAGCTGACAGGCAGGTCCGTGGAAACACTGTATACAGCTTTAGATAGCGTCTGTGTACCTAAGCTCAGGGAATTCCTTGCTGCATTTCATCATTAGGAGGGATATAAAGTGAGGCTTCCTTTCCTGTCCACTGACCCACAGAACCCGGCCACTGTACCCACCTGCCCACTTTTTCCATGCTATTTTTATAGCAAACAGTGCTGAAACTTAGTGGCATCCAAAAAGTGGCTGCTATACTCCATTATTGTCCCACTGGTGCCAAGCAAGTTCCAGCACCTCTGCATTCTACCCTCCTGCCCATGTTTGCTACGCTATTTTAATAGCAAACAGTGCTGAAAGTTAGTGGCATCCAAAAAGTGGCTGCTATACTCCATTAGTCTCCCACTGAGGCCAAGCAAGTTCCACCACCTCTGCATTCTACCCTCCTGCCCATGTTTGCTACGCTATTTTAATAGCAAACAGTGCTGAAACTTGTTGGCATCTACAAAGTGTCTGCTATACTAATTTAATGTCCCACTTGTGCCAAGCAAGTCCCACCACCTCTGCATTCCACCCTCATGCACATTTTGCTACGCTATTTTTCTAGCAAACAGTGCTGAAAATTAGTGGCATCCACAAAGTGTCTGCTATACTAATTTAGTGTACCACTTGTGCCAAGCGAGTCCCACCACCTCTGCATTCTACCCTCCTGCCCATGTTTGCTACGCTATTTTTATAGCAGACAGTGCTGCCAGTTTTAGGGCCATAGTTGCATTGTCAGGGATAGTTAGTGTTGGTCCTTCAGCTGTCAATAAAGCTAGACCACCTCTGCAATCTACACCACCTCTCAATTTTTGCTACCACATTTTAAGTGGCTAATCTTGTCGCTAACAAAATGAGTGGCAAAAGGACAGATGCTGGTGGAAAGAGGAACAGGCGTGTTGGAAAAGGGAAAAAAGTTTGTGTCCGTGGGGAAGGTGGCAAAGCTTCATTAACATCTGCTGAAGATAGGCCATCTTCCAGCAAAAGTAAGATGTCTACTACTCTCCGTGGACAATCCGATGTGCTACCTTTTTGACGGACACAAACAACTGTAGGATAGGTAGATGATGCACAAAAAAAGAACATGCTTGAATGGATCTCAAGTGCTCCAACAAGTGCCCTATTCTCCACCTCAACTACCAGATAAAAAAAACAGTCCTCTGAGTTGTTATCCCAATAACAATTGCTTTCTCCCAGCTCTCAAATCTCTACCCACCCTGCACAGTATGGTGTAACAGAGATGGCTGAGTCTGCAGACCTGTTCAGTCACACTATAGCCTGGGAATCAAGCTACAGTGAGTACAGACCAGGAAATGGTCTGCAGTGATGCCCAGAAGCTTTTTGACTCAGATTCAGGCCCAGATGACCAAGTTTCTGAGCATAAGGTAGACCATCATTCACAAACTGTAACACCTGTTGGTGGAGACAATGAGGAACATACTGATGACGATGAGACGCAGATACCAAATTGGGATGACAACTTAACTATTCAGTGAGGGCCGGAAGAGGTTAGGTCTGAGGGCGAGCGGAGTGCAAACAAAACGCTTGACAATGAAGTTCTAGATCCCACCTACTATCAACCCTCAGTCGGGCACTCGAGGAGGTCACCAGAGGCGGTGGAGGAGGATGCAACTGACGACGAAGTTACCTTGCGCCTTCCTGGACAGAGTCGGAGTACTGGTAGCACGTCTACAACTGCATCCACAGCCACCACTCTGCCACTGAGCACAAGTCTGGTTGGCTCTGCAGGTCGCATGTCCTCTAAGCCTTGCCTAGCCTGGTCCTTTTTTGACCTTTAAAAGGATCTCCCAAATCATGTAATCTGTAAAATTTGTCGGGAATTTATAAGTAGACGCAAAAAGCTCACCAGTTCGACAACTTCTTCCATGAATCGTCACATGAATACCAAGCATAATTCCCAGTGGGAAGCTCACTGTGCTGCAATGCGGCCTAACGTAGCGGTCCAAAGGCCGCCTGCCCCTTCCAGTGCATCTGCGCGCTCTTCATCTTCTATGACTGTGGGGACAGATGTCACACCTGGTTTTCCACACACACTTTCCACCACTGTAACCACAACAGGCAGTTTGCTTGGTAGATCGTCAGCTGGTTTGGAAGGGGAAACAAGTGCGGGTGTACAGCTCTCTCAGACATCGATAGCACCAACTTTGGATGAAGGCAACATCATGTCTCCGCCTGCACTTTCCTTACAAACCTGCATTTTTCCAGGGTCACACTACTCATCACTGTCTCCATACAGCAGCCAGATCTCTGTCCCTCAGATGTGGACAAATAAAAGGCCATTTCCTGCGACCCATGACAAAGCTAAGACTTTATCCCTCTGTAAGGTCTTGGCTACAGAAATGCTGCTTTCCGCCTAGTGGACACACAGGATTTTCGAGACCTTATGTCCGTCCCTGTGCCCCGTACCAGATGCCCAGTCGCCATTACTTCTCTAAGAAAGGTGTGCCTGCGCTACACCAGCATGTTGCACACAACATCACCGCTTCCTTGAGAAACTCTCTGTGTGAACAGGTGCATTTCACCACCGATACTTGGACCAGTAAGCATGGACAGGGGTGTTACATCTCGCTGACTGGGCACTGGGTAACTATGGTGAGAGATGGAGAAGGGTCTGCTGAACAAGTCTTGCCGTCCCCACGACTTGTGCGTCAATCCTCTGTATGTAGAAGTTCCTCCAACGCTTCTGCCTCCTCAATCTCATCTGGGTCCTCCACCTCCGCCCCAAGCCTGCCTGGTCAGGCCACCAGCGTTGTAACTGCGCACAAGGAATCACGCACACTTCCTTACTATGCTGGCAGCAGAGTGCACCGGCATCAGGCGGTCTTTATCTTGAAATGTCTTGGAAATAAGAGTCACACAGCGGATGAGTTGTGGGCAGATCTGCGGTCCGAGTTTCGTAAAAGGTTGTCTCCACTCAACCTGCAGCCAGGTAAGGCCGTGTACAACAATGCAGCAAACCTGGGTGCGGCCCTTCGCCTGAGCAAGGTGACACACGTGCCTTGTATTTCTCACGTGTTGAACCTTGTTGTCCAGCAATTTTTAACACACTATCCCGGCCTAGATGCACAGGGCATGAAAATTGTCTGCTCACTTCCGCCGTTCAACCGCCGCAGCTGACCGACTTGCATCGCTCCAGAAGTCTTTCAGCCTGCCGGTTCATCGCCTGAAATGTGATGTGCCAACATGCTGGAATTCGACTCTCCACATGTTACAGCGACTGTGGCAGCACCGCCAAGCACTGGTGCAATACGTCATGACGTATAGCCTGGGCCAACGAGATGCAGAGTTGGGGCAGATCACCCTGATGGAGTGGTCTCAGATCAAGGACCTATGCACGCTTCTGCACAGTTTCGACATGGCGACGAATATGTTTAGCGCTGGCAATGCCGTTATCAGCATGACAATTACAGTCATTTTCATGCTGGAGCACACGCTAAACACTATTCTGAGACAGAGGGTGGGAGAACAGGAAGGGGAGGAAGTACAGGAAAATTCATATGCGCAAGGGATAACAACATCACCAAGGTCCAGACGTTCATCATCACCAAGGCGGCAGGCATGGGATGATGGGGGGGAGAGATTAACAAGGGCGCATGGTAGCAGGCAAAATGTTGAGGAATGTGCAGGAGAACATGAAGAAATGGAGGACGAACTGTCCATGGACATGGAAGACTCAGCAGATGAGGGAGACCTTGGTCAAATTTCAGTTGAAAGAGGTTGGGGGGAGATGTCAGAGGAAGAAAGAACGGTTAGCACCTCTATGCCACAAACACAGCAAGGACTTGGTCCACATGGAGGCGCAAGACACATGAGCGCCTTCTTGCTGCACTAACTACAACATGACCCTCGGATTGTCAAAATTAGAAGTGATGATGACTATTGGGTTGCCACACTATTAGATCCCCGGTACAAGTCCAAATTTTGTGAAATAATTCCAGCCATAGAAAGGGACGCACGTATGCAGGAGTATCAGCAGAAGCTGTTACTCAATCTTAGCTCGGCTTTTCCACCAAACACCAGTAGTGCACAGAGTGAATCTCCCAGGAGTATCTCCAAATGAACATCGATGCCATGACTTTGCAACTGGACCTTGCTCATTTTGGGCTTCAAATCTTGAAAAATGGCCTGAGCTCTCCACTTATGCCTTGGAGATCTTGTCGTGTCCAGCTGCCAGCGTTGTCTCAGAACGTGTCTTCAGTGCTGCTGGGTGTGTGCTGATAGATAAGCGCACGCGTCTGTCCAGTGACAATGTGGACAGACTAACGTTCATCAAGGTGAACAAGTCATGGATCCGCAAGCACTTTACTACCCCTGTGTCATCCTGGGGAGAGTAAAGGCTTGTGGATTTGGAATGTGCTTGATGCAAATGTACCCGTCAAGTTTGCAACTGGGGCACAAGTGATGCCACTGAAGGGGTGTCTGTGGGGCCCAATTTTTGGAAAAAAGGGCGACTCTGCTTGGAGTCCCCCTGCTGTGTTTTTAAAAACGAGTCAAGATGAACAAGTCATGATTCAGCAAAGACTTTGCTACCTACCCCGGTGTCATCTTGGGGACAGTTAATGCTGGCGTATTTTGGAATGTGCTTAATGCAAATCTACCTGTGAAGCGTACAACAGGGGCACAAGTGATGCCACTGAAGTGGTGTCTGTGGGGCCCAATTTTTGGAAAAAAGGGCGACTTTGCTTGGAGTCCCCCTGCTGTGTTTTTAAATATGAGCCAAGATGAACAAGCCATGGTTTAGCAATGACTTTGTTACCTAGGCAGGTGTCATCCTCGGGACAGCTAAGACTGGCGTAATTTTGAATGTGCTTGATGCAAATCTACCTGTCAAATTTGGAAATGGGGCACAAGTGATGCCACTGAAGGGGTGTCTGTGTGGCCCAATTTTTGGAAAAAAGGGAGACTCTGCTTGGAGTAACCCTTGCTGTGTCTTTAAAAATGATCCAAGATGAACAGATCTGGGATCAGCAAAGACTTTGCTACCTACCCCGGTGTCGTCCTGGGGACAGTTAGGGCTGGCGTATTTTAGAATGTGCTTGATGCAAATCTACCTGTGAAGTGTACAACAGGGGCACAAGTGATGCCACTGAAGTGGTGTCTGTGGGGCCCAATTTTTGGAAAAAATTGCGACTCTGCTTGGAGTCCGCTTGCTCTGTTTTACATGATTTTAGAAGGGCATGTCATGTCTATATCTGTGCCTCGTCCTCTTTTTTCTCGTCCAGCTGTTTTGTTTTCGCAGGAGTATAGGTCGGTGTCATTTTCCCATGTGTTTGTGTTGTCTTGGGAGTTGTTTGTCACCTTTTGGATACCATTGAGGGTGTTTTCCAGGTGTTTTTAGGTGTTTGTGATTGCCTCCCATTGTTTCCTATGGGGTTCGAGAGGATTGTCGAACGGTTCGTCGAACGGGGCACCGTTCGATGAACCGAACTCGAACTCTAGGGGGGTGGCTCATCTCTAGTGTTGATACCAGCACAGATAAAGCCCATTGTTACTGGGGGACTGGCAGATTAGGATATGGTAGTGTATTCCCAATCACCAGTCGGGATCCACCATGCTCCCAGGTGGAAAAGGACCTGCTGGCAACGCAAAGGTTAGGCAGAGAATACAGAGCTGATGACTCAGAGATAACCCAGGAGGCCTGGGAACCGGTCACGTGTGTAGGGACACGTCAAATCGGACGACAACCCAGATCGCGTTTTGGTGGAGCGGGGGCTACTCCAACCATGTGTGTAGGGAACTCGTCAGGCCAGATGGTAACCAGTTAGCGTTGATCGAGAAGACCGCTGCGAGAACGCCCTGTCGGCCACATGTGTAAGACACGTCAGGCTGAGTGGTCCTCCGATTAGCGTTTCTGTTCACCACTCAACTGGCCACATGTGTGAAGGACACGTCAGACCAGGTAGTCACACCAGTAGTATTTGACTGGGAAGCTGAGGAGGGAAATAGGGTTCACACACCCAATCCAGGAACACCCTGTTAACTCCACAGGGGTTCTGGAATACGCTGTCTGTGCGCGTAGAGAGCACAACCGGACAGATGGCGCAGCAGGTATGCTGTCCGTGTGCATAGAGGGCACTCTTGGACAGGTGACGCAGCAGGTATGCTGGCCGTGTGCATAGAGGACACAACTGGAGAAATAACGCAGCAGGTATGCTGTCTGTGTGCATAGGAGGCACAAACGGACAGGTGATGCAGCAGTCACAGTCCAGTTAACGCCACTGGATTGCGATAGCACAACTGGAATGGCAGCAAAGAAGCATGACGCCTGACCCTGATGTGTTGAGCCACGTATCTTGGTGTGACAGGCACCGTTTGCCTAGCCCTACCTACCGCTTCCAACAAAGCTTATGCCACCATGACCTCTAAGGGGTACTTTGCACGCTGCGACATCGCAAGCCAATGCTGCGATGTCGAGCGCAATAGTCCCCGCCCCCGTCGCAGCAGCGATATCTTGTGATTGCTGCCGTAGCGAACATTATCTCTACGGCAGCTTCACATGCACTCACCTGCCCTGCGACGTCGCTCTGGCCGGCTACCTGCCTCTATCCTAAGGGGGCGGGTCGTGCGGCATCACAGCGACGTCACATGTCAGGCGGCCAATAGCAGCAGAGGGGCAGAGATGAGCAGGATGTAAACATCCCGCCCACCTCCTTCCTTCCGCATTGCAGTCGGGACGCAGGTAGGAGATGTTCCTCGCTCCTGCGGCTTTACACACAGCGATGTGTGCTTCTGCAGGAACGAGGAACTACTTTGTACCTGTCGCTGCACCGCGGCATTATGGAAATGTCGGACCCTACACCGATGATACAATAACGACACTTTTGCGCTCGTTAATCGTATAAAAAAGGATTTGCACACTACGATATTGACTGCGATGCCGGATGTGCGTCACTTTCAATTTGACCCCACCGACATCGCACCTGCGATGTCGTAGTGTGCAAAGCCCGCCTAAGTTAAGATTGCACACCTCCATATTGTCTCCAGCCCCTTTTATAACCTGGGTCCGCCCCAAACCCAGGGTGGATTACAATGGCATCTCCTGGAGCCAATAGAAGAGTGCCATGTCATCGGTGACATCACTAGCGACTTATCCGGTACCGCCACATCACTGATGACCTTATAGCAGCCACGCCCCAAACACCTTACCAGTCATCGTCTGACGACCAATGGTGAGGTGCCAGGTCATAGGGGCAGGCCTCCGCAAGTGTTACGGGGGCTGTCTGATTATAAAAACCAAAGAGATATCAGACAGTCAGGGTCCACCGTGCAAAGTCTCTGCTGCAGACTATGGCAGAGGATAAGGGGTATCTTGTACCACGAAAGCAATACTGACACTGATAAGTCTCAGTGACACTAGAGCCAATCACGGCGTGTACTGTTAAAGTCACAGCGACTACCGTATTAAGTAGTGATGAGCGAGTATGCTTGTTACTACTCGGTACTCGCACGAGTATCACTGTACTCGGGCTACTCGGTGGGTACCGAGTAATTTCGCGATACTCGTGCTGTACTCGTGGTCTTCATCCCTGCATGTTGGCGCTCTTTTGAGAGCCAGCCCTCATGCAGGGATTGGCTGGCAGACCACTGCAATGCCACAGCCCTGTTAGTTGTGGAATTGCAGTGATTGGCCGGCCTGCACAGCGTGACCGAGCCTTTATACCGGCGGGCGCACTATGCTCTGCATACAGCCATCTCATATTCCATGCTTTCCACGCCCACAGGCACCTATGATTGGTTGCAGTGAGACACGCCCCCACGCTGAGTGACAGGTGTCTCACTGCACCCAATCACAGCAGCCGGTGGGCGTGTCTATACTGTGCAGTAAAATAAATAAATAAATAATTAAAAAGACCGGCGTGCAGTCCCCCCAATTTTAATACCAGCCAGATAAAGCCATACAGCTGAAGGCTGGTATTCTCAGGATGGGGAGCCCCACGTTATGGGGAGCCCCCAACCCTAACAATATCAGTCAGCAGCCGCCCAGAATTGCCACATACATTATATGCGACAGTTCTGGGACTGTACCCGGCTCTTCCCGATTTACCCTAGTGTGTTGGCAAATCGGGGTAATAAGGAGTTAATGGCAGCCCATAGCTGCCACTAAATCCTAGATTAATCATGTCAGGCGTCTCCCCGAGATTCCTTCCATGATTAATCTGTAAATTACAGTTAAACACACACACCCGAAAAATCCTTTATTAGAAATAAAAAACACTAACAAAGTCCCTCATCACCAATTTATTAACCCCGACAAACCCTCCATGTCCGGCGTACTCCACAGTCCTCCAGCGTCGCATCCAGCTCTGCTACATTCAGGTGACAGGAGCTGCAGAATACACCGCCGCTCCGGTCAGCTTCACACAGCAACTGAGGTGAGTAGCGCAATCAGCCGCTGTCAGTCAGGTAACTCACGGCCACCGCTGGATCCAGCGGTGCCGCGATTAACCTCAGTGACAGCAGCTGATCGCTATACTCACCTCAATTGCTGCATGGAGCTGACCGGAGCGGCGGTGAGTAGCGCGATCAGCTGAGCTGTCACTGAGGTTACCCGCGGCCACCGCTGCATCCACCGCTGGATCCAGGTAACCTCAGTGACAGCTCAGCTGATCGCTATACTCACCTCAGTTGCTGTGTGAAGCTGACCGGAGCGGCGGTGTATTCTGCAGCTCCTGTCACCTTCATGCAGCACAGCTGGACGCGACGCTGGAGGTCCGTGGATTACGCCGGACATGGAGGGTTTGTCGGGGTTAATAAATTGGTGATGAGGGACTTTGTTAGTGTTTTTTATTTCTAATAAAGGATTTTTCGGGTGTGCGTGTTTTTTAACTGTAATTTACAGATTAATCATGGAAGGAATCTCAGGGAGACGCCTGACATGATTAATCTAGGATTTAGTGGCAGCTATTGGCTGCCATTAACTCCTTATTACCCCGATTTGCCCACGCACTAGGGTAAATCGGGAAGAGCCGGGTACAGTCCCAGAACTGTCGCATCTAATGTATGCGGCAATTCTGGGCGGCTGCTGACTGATATTGTTAGGCTGGGGGGCTCCCCATAACGTGGAGCTCCCCATCCTGAGAATACCAGCCTTCAGCCGTATGGCTTTATCTGGCTGGTATTAAAATTGGGGGGACCGCACGCCGTTTTTTTAAATTATTTAATTATTTATTTCACTGCACAGTATACACACACACACCGGCTGCTGTGTTTGGGTGCAGTGAGACACCTGTCACTCAGCGTGGGGGCGTGTCTCACTGCAACCAATCATAGGCGCCGAAAAGCAGGAAAGCAGGGAATACGAGATTGTTTAATCTCCGGCTTTTTCAAAAGAGGAAAAGCCACTGGAGTTTAGTGAACACAGCTGTGCAGCGCCGCGGCAGTGATCGGGGAACGGTAAGTAAGAGAGAGGGGGGAGAATGACCGACAGACTGTGAGAGGGGGACAGACAAGACAGAGAGAGACTGACAGAGCGAGACCGACCGACGGGAGATAGAATGAAAAAAAAAAATGACCGACATCGCTAGTAAAAAGCACAAAACGTGCGTTTTGGACATCGGAGTGCCACACAATGTTTTACGTAAAATCTTTCATGTATTAATCTCAAAAGTAACATACACTAGCTCTATCTCACTATTAGGAAGGTGCCCTTAACATTTCTGCCATGAAAATTCATTTTGGTGTCATTTTTGAAGGTTTTCTGGTGAGTCCGTAAAAATGGCGTAAAACGCGGACAAAATTGTTCACAGCTGTGACTTTTGAGTGATAAATGCTTCAAGGGGGTCTTCCCCATGCTGTTTCCATGTCATTTGAGCACTCTTCTGAGACTTTTGTGACATTTTTAGGGTTTCTACATGCTGCCGGGGGTCATTTCAGAAAAATACTCGGGTCTCCCATAGGATAACATTGGGCTCGGTGCTCGGGCCGAGTACACGAGTATCTTGGGATGCTCGGCCTGAGCCTCGAGCACCCGAGCTTTTTAGTACTCGCTCATCACTAGTATTAAGCATTAACGTAAAAGGGATATGTTAATGAGTGAAGAAGAGTATAAAAGTGTGCCGCTATAATAGTAGCACAATTGCAGAGTGCAATACCTCTGTTAAACTCAGAGGATTAGAGTTAGGAAATAAAGCAATTCCTCCCTTACTCGGAGGGTGTGTGGTATGGTCTTTGTTAATGGTCACAGAGACAAAAGCAGTGAGTGTGAAATGGCACCTACCTAGGTCTGTTCCTCTAGCGGTGCCAGGAGACAGGCAGCAGCGTAAGCCGCACAAAGCTCCTACCTGCGTTCGCTCCACTAGTGTGCGAGGATACGAACCACTAGATATGGCACCTACCTAGGTCCGCTCCACTAGTGGTGCAAAAGAGACGGACAGCAGCACAAGCTGCACAAAGCTCCTATGTGCGTTCGCTCCACTAGTGTGCGAGGGCATGAACCTCTAGATATGGCACCTGCCTAGGTCCGCTCCTCTCTTGGTGCAAAAGAGACGGACAGCAGCACAAGCCGCACAAAGCTCTTACCTATGTTCGCTCCCCTAGTGTGCGAGGATATGAACAACTGCCAGACGCAGTATAAGGAACATTACCCTAGCGGCAACGTCCACCTACGAGTAGAATCACAAGGCCCAGCCTGACCATGTGCTTCAGGCACCTGCCTATGTCCGCTCCAATAAGATGCAAGGATACGGACCACAGCCGAAGCTGTAAGGTACAAGAATGCTACCCTGCCGGTAGCGCTCACCTAGCATAGACAGAGAGGTGCCTAGAGGGACGTGCACAGAGCGTCTACTCTCATGCATGAACCAAGAGGACTGAGCACCGAGCAGCGTGCATCAGGGTCTTATATAGACTCTGTGCCTCATCCAAGATGGAGGACACCAGAGCCAATCCGCTGCAAGAACGACAGCAATGACGTCATGCTGGCCTATCACCGAGCAAGGCGTCACAAGCACATGACCAGTGACCAATCAGCTTAGAAGGTGTCAGAGACATGTGACCTCGTGTCACAAGCACATGACCAGCGGCCAATCAGCTTAGAAGGTGTCAGAGACATGTGACCTCGTGTCAGTGATGATGTCACTCGCACATGTGCAATGGCTCCAAGATAGGACTTAGTCTCCAACGCTCGCACATGTGCAGTAGCAACAAATCCGAACATAGTCTCCAGTGCCACAGCAAAGGGAAGGAGACACGCAGATACCCAGAAACGGGAACCGTAACAGTACCTCCCCCTCAAGGGCCCCTCTCCCGGTGGCGCAGGTAATCGGCAACTAAGTCAGGAGCATGGACAGCCTCCTCAGGCTCCCAAGAGTGATGTTCCGGGCCGTAGCCCTCCCAATCTATCAAGAAGAACCTGCGCCCTCGAACCATCTTAGAACCAACTATGGCTTGTACCTCATAGCTAGAGTGAGAGGAATCAGAGGCAGGAGAGTGCACTTCACAAACGTGAAGTAAAATAGCCGGCTTTAACAGTGAAACATGGAATTTGTCATGGATCCTAAGATGGACGGGTATCTTCAATCGGTAGACTACAGGATTTACCTTTCGAAAAACCTTATAAGGACCCAGGAAGCGAGGAGCAAATTTGACAGAGCTCACTCTAAGTTTCACGTGTTTTGAAGAGAGAGCCACACAAAGTCCCCCGGAGAAAAGACAGGAGTCGGGCGACGAAACCGATCTGACACCGTCTTCATACGGTCCTTAGCTGCTTGGATCGACTCTTGAGTCCGATCCCAGAACTCTCTGGCATTAGTTGCCCAGTCGGCCACAAGAGGAGGAGGTGCAGCAGCGGGAAACGGTACCGGTACCCTAGGGTGTTGCCCATTATTCAGTACGAACGGTGTCTGCCCAGTGCCCTCAGCCAGAGAATTGTTAAGGGCAAATTCTGCCCAGGGTAGGAGGGAGGACCAGTTATCGTGGTTCTCAGCAACAAAGTGTCGAAGGTATATAATCATGGATTGATTGGTACGCTCAACCAAACCATTGGTCTCCGGATGGTATGCTGAAGAGAGATTCAACTCAATTTGCAGAAGGCTACAAAGATCTCGCCAGAAACGGGAAGCGAATTGCGGACCTCTATCACAAATGATACGATCTGGCATCCCGTGAAGCCTAAAGACATGCTTGAGGAATAGTTTAGCTAGTACCCTGGAAGATGGGATTCTTGATAACGGTACGAGATGAACCATCCGGGAGAAATGGTCCGTAATGACCCACACAAATCGATATCCCTGTGAACATGGAAGATCACCCACAAAGTCCATGCCTACCACCTCCCATGGTCTATCTGGCACTGGTAAAGGATGCAAGAGCCCAGCCGGTCTCTGCCGTAACGGACGGTTGCAAGCACACGAGATATAAAAATAGCAACAAAAAGAGGACAATGTCCTCCAAAAATCAAGTATTACTCACAGCAAGTTGGGCTGCAGTGTGTACATCGCCCAGGCCAAAAGCTAATGCTCTACCAGGATACAGCTAAACCCCCACTAATGTGGAAGCATCACAGGTGCAGATGAAGCAGATCACACACACACCTCCATGGAATGGAGGGGAGGCGAATGCTAGATGATAAAACTGCACACTGGTGACTTGCATAGAGCGCTGTTCACATGCAGATGGCACAGTCACAAACCCGCAGCCTATTAGGTGACGCCCTTCTATTAGATCAGGCGGGCTGCCAAGCCGTACCCCACTGTGTATCATGCACGGACAGACACTCTACTGTGCAAGGCCCAACAGAAAGGGGCCTGGCTGTATCCTGTACAAACAAAAAAATATGAGGTTTTTGTTGGTATTTATGGCCATAAAACGTAAGCCTACACCCTCGTCACGGGACCTCATGTCTGTAGGTCCCTACACTAAATATAAAAATAGCAACAAAAAGAGGACAATGTCCTCCAAAAATCAAGTATTACTCACAGCAAGTTGGGCTGCAGTGTGTACATCGCCCAGGCCAAAAGCTAATGCTCTACCAGGATACAGCTAAACCCCCACTAATGTGGAAGCATCACAGGTGCAGATGAAGCAGATCACACACACACCTCCATGGAATGGAGGGGAGGCGAATGCTAGATGATAAAACTGCACACTGGTGACTTGCATAGAGCGCTGTTCACATGCAGATGGCACAGTCACAAACCCGCAGCCTATTAGGTGACGCCCTTCTATTAGATCAGGCGGGCTGCCAAGCCGTACCCCACTGTGTATCATGCACGGACAGACACTCTACAGTGCAAGGCCCAACAGAAAGGGGCCTGGCTGTATCCTGTACAAACAAAAAAATATGAGGTTTTTGTTGGTATTTATGGCCATAAAACGTAAGCCTACACCCTCGTCACGGGACCTCATGTCTGTAGGACCCTACACTAAATATAAAAATAGCAACAAAAAGAGGACAATGTCCTGATCTAATAGAAGGGCGTCACCTAATAGGCTGCGGGTTTGCTCTATGCAAGTCACCAGTGTGCAGTTTTATCATCTAGCATTCGCCTCCCCTCCATTCCATGGAGGTGTGTGTGTGATCTGCTTCATCTGCACCTGTGATGCTTCCACATTAGTGGGGGTTTAGCTGTATCCTGGTAGAGCATTAGCTTTTGGCCTGGGCGATGTACACACTGCAGCCCAACTTGCTGTGAGTATTGCAAGCACACGAGTAGCAGGAACCAACATATCTCTTGATGTGGCTGGCTAAGTGTGGCCACCAATACCACCTCTCGAGTAACTCTCATGTCCGTCTAATACCAAAATGCCCACCCACCTTTGAGGTGTGGGCCCACAACAGTATATCATTCTGTCGATTAGGCGGAACAAAGGTCTTGCCCGGTGGGATTTGGTCTATAGTCACAGGGGAGAGCGTATGAAAAACCCTGGAGGGAAGGATTAGACGAGGTTCGTCAATCTCCTCCTGGGTAGAAACCATAAAGCGAGACAGGGCGTCTGCCTTGTTATTCTTACTCCCAGACAGATAGTTGAAGGAGAAGTGAAAGCGGGAGAAAAACAAGGACCAGCGGGCTTGATGAGGATTCAGATGCTGAGCGGTTTGTAAGTACGTCAGATTCTTGTGGTCTGTATAGACCTGGAAAGAATGTTTCGCTCCTTCTAGCAAGTGACGCCACTCCTCCAAAGCTAATCTCAGGACGAGCAGTTCCCTATCCCCAATGGTATAGTTTTCCTCTGCCGGTGAAAAGGTTTTAGCAAAGAAGAAACACGGCCTTTTTCTACCTACACCGTTCTTTTGATACAAGACCGCACCAGCACCCACTGAGGATGCATCAACCTCCAAGAGGAAGGGCTTATTCTCATCGGGTCTTTGAAGAACGGGAGCAGCTGAAAAGTGTCTTTTTACTGCCTCAAAAGCCTGGGATGTATCAGTAAACCAGACTTTTGGATTAGCACCTTTCTTAGTCAAGGCCACCAAAGGTGCCACCAAAGTGGAGAAATGAGGTATGAACTGCCGGTAGTAATTTATGAATCCTAAGAAGCATTGCACAGCCTTCAAGGAACGAGGTTAGGACCATTCCAGGACAGCAGAGAGCTTCGCAGGATCCATAGCCAGGCCCTCATGTGAGATAATGTAACCCAAAAAAGGCAATGAGGACTGCTCGAATACACACTTTTCGAGTTTAGCAAACAATGAGTGCTCCCTTAAACGGAGAAGGACATGAACGACATCCTGACGATGAGTCTCCAGATCAGGATAAAAAAATCAAAATGTCGTTCAGATACACCACGACGGAGGATAGCAGTAAATCCCTGAACACATCGTTTACGAAGTCCTGAAATACTGTGGCTGCATTACATACAGTTAGGTCCAGAAATATTTGGACAGTGACACAATTTTCGCGAGTTGGGCTCTGCATGCCACCACATTGGATTTGAAATGAAACCTCTACAACAGAATTCAAGTGCAGATTGTAACATTTAATTTGAAGGTTTGAACAAAAATATCTGATAGAAATTGTAGGAATTGTACACATTTCTTTACAAACACTCCACATTTTAGGAGGTCAAAAGTAATTGGACAAATAAACCAAACCCAAAAAAAATATTTTTATTTTCAATATTTTGTTGCGAATCCTTTGGAGGCAATCACTGCCTTAAGTCTGGAACCCATGGACATCACCAAACGCTGGGTTTCCTCCTTCTTAATGCTTTGCCAGGCCTTTACAGCCGCAGCCTTCAGGTCTTGCTTGTTTGTGGGTCTTTCCGTCTTAAGTCTGGATTTGAGCAAGTGAAATGCATGCTCAATTGGGTTAAGATCTGGTGATTGACTTGGCCATTGCAGAATGTTCCACTTTTTTGCACTCATGAACTCCTGGGTAGCTTTGGCTGTATGCTTGGGGTCATTGTCCATCTGTACTAAGAAGCGCCGTCCGATCAACTTTGCGGCATTTGGCTGAATCTGGGCTGAAAGTATATCCCGGTACACTTCAGAATTCATCCGGCTACTCTTGTCTGCTGTTATGTCATCAATAAACACATGTGACCCGGTGCCATTGAAAGCCATGCATGCCCATGCCATCACGTTGCCTCCACCATGTTTTACAGAGGATGGGGTGTGCCTTGGATCATGTGCCATTCCCTTTCTTCTCCAAACTTTTTTCTTCCCATCATTCTGGTACAGGTTGATCTTGGTCTCATCTGTCCATAGAATACTTTTCCAGAACTGAGCTGGCTTCATGAGTTGTTTTTCAGCAAATTTAACTCTGGCCTGTCTATTTTTGGAATTGATGAATGGTTTGCATCTAGATGTGAACCCTTTGTATTTACTTTCATGGAGTCTTCTCTTTACTGTTGACTTAGAGACAGATACATCTACTTCACTGAGAATGTTCTGGACTTCAGTTGATGTTGTGAACGGGTTCTTCTTCACCAAAGAAAGTATGCGGCGATCATCCACCACTGTTGTCATCCGTGGACGCCCAGGCCTTTTTGAGTTCCCAAGCTCATCAGTCAATTCCTTTTTTCTCAGAGTGTACCCAACTGTTGATTTTGCTACTCCAAGCATGTCTGCTATCTCTCTGATGGATTTTTTTCTTTTTTTTCAGCCTCAGGATGTTCTGCTTCACCTCAATTGAGAGTTCCTTAGACCGCATGTTGTCTGGTCACAGCAACAGCTTCCAAATGCAAAACCACACACCTGTAATCAACCCCAGACCTTTTAACTACTTCATTGATTACAGGTTAATGAGGGAGACATCTTCAGAGTTAATTGCAGCCCTTAGAGTCCCTTGTCCAATTACTTTTGGTCCCTTGAAAAAGAGGAGGCTATGCATTACAGAGCTATGATTCCTAAACCCTTTCTCCGATTTGGATGTGAAAACTCTCATATTGCAGCTGGGAGTGTGCACTTTCAGCCCATATTATATATATAATTGTATTTCTGAACATGTTTTTGTAAACAGCTAAAATAACAAAACTTGTGTCACTGTCCAAATATTTCTGGACCTAACTGTAAACCAAAAGGCATGACGAGGTATTCATAGTGACCGTCTCGGGTGTTAAAAGCGGTCTTCCATTCGTCACCCTCTCAAATTCGTACCAAGTTATATCCACCCCGCAGATCCAGCTTCGTAAAAACTCGAGCTCCCCTCAGTCTGTCAAAAAGTTCCGAAATTAAAGGTAACGGGTATTTGTTCTTTATTGTCATTGCGTTGAGACCCCTGTAATCTATGCAGGGATGCAATTCACCCTCTTTCTTCCGAACAAAGAAAAACCCAGCTACAGCGGGAGAGACAGACTTATGAATGAACCCCTTCTCTAAACTCTCTGTTATATAGGTCGACATGGCCTCCGACTCAGGTATTGACAGGGGGTAAACCCTGCCCTTAGGTGGAACCGAACCTGGGATAAGGTCTATGGCGCAGTCATACGGCCTATGGGGTGGAAGAACCTCAGCACCCTGTTTGGAGAACATGTCAGCGAAATCCAAATAGGGTGTTGGTAAAGGAGAGAGATCGGTCGATGCAGTCGCAATGACTTTAGGGGGTGAGAGGAAACATTGAGACTTACAGTTCGAACCCCATCTGATGACATTGTCAGACTCCCAGTCAATCAACGGAGCATGCTTCCGAAGCTAAGGAAGCCCTAGGAGTACGTCGTCAAGGCCCTCAGGCAAAACGAGAAAAGAAATATCCTCCACATGGTCATGAAACAGAATAAGGCACAAAAGGTACTGTCCTCAATGTAATGGAATCAGGCAACATGGTTCCATTTACAACACAGACAGGAATGGGCACCTCCAACATAATAGACGGAATATTATGCTGTTTAACAAAACCAGAGGAAATAAAGATACCATCAGCCCCAGAATCAATAAAAGCCTTGATAGGCCCCGTAGTCCCGGAAAACGAGAGCTGACCTGTAAAACTACACTTGGAGGGTGCAGACGGCGTACCTAGTAACCCCCCTCCTATAGATACTGGGGTTGTGAGTTTCCCTGGCGGCTGGGACACTTGTTAGCGTAGTGACCCGCACGACGACACACGTAACATATAGGAGGACCAGACTTGCGTAGTCTGGAGCACGTATGACCTAACTCCATAGGAGTAGGAGATGTCTCAGATGCTGACGAAGATGGTGGTGGACCTTCAACAACTGGAATAGCCCGATGCTTAGGGCGTGACGAAGAGACCTCAAGTCTATGTTCCTTATAGCGTACGTCGATCCTTGTTGCTACAGTGATTAAGTCCTCCAGAGAAGCAGGGACCTCACAAGTAGCAAGGGCATCCTTGACATAGCCTGCCAACCCTCTTCAGAAGATAGGAATCAACACCTTTTCTGGCCAATCTAGTTCTGCCACCAGAGTTCTAAAAGCAATGGCATAAGAACTAGTGGATAACGAACCCTAAGATAGATCTAACAGTCTCAGGGCCGCATCATGAGTAACCTGCGTACCCATGAATACCGCTTTAAGAGCTTCAGGAAAGTCTTGATGTCTCAGAGTAACCACATCAGAGCGCTCCCATAGGGGAGTCGCCCATTCTAAGGCTTTGTCCTTAAGTAAGGATATGATAAAGCCTACTCTGGACTTCGCCGTAGAGAAGCGAGAAGAGTTGACCTCTAGGTGTATCTGACACTGACTAATGAAACCACAACATGATCTAGCATCACCAGAATACCTGTTTGGCAGAGCAAGTCGAGGATTATGTGCAGATGTCACCATGGTCTGAGGTTTATCCTCTACAGTCTTGAGCCGCGACTCAAGTACTTGTATGTAACGGTGTAACTGCTGATATTCTGCCATAACTGCCAGATCTTTGGCTCAGTCCTAATGTTACGGGGGCTGTCTGATTATAAAAACCATAGAGATATCAGACAGTCAGGGTCCACCGTGCAAAGTCTCTGCTGCAGACTATGGCAGAGGATAAGGGGTATCTTGTACCATGAAAGCAGTACTGACAGTGATACATCTCAGTGACACTAGAGCCAATCATGGCGTGTACGGTTAAAGTCACAGCGACTACCGTATTTAACATTAACGTAAAAGGGATATGTTAATGAGTGAGGAAGAGTATAAAAGTGTGCCCCGCTGTAAATAGTAGTAGCACAAGTGCAGAGTGCAATACCTCTGGTAAACTCACAGAGGATTAGAGTTAGGAAATTAAGCAATTCCTCCCTTACTCAGAGGGTGTGTGGGATGGTCTTTGTTAATTGTCACAGAGACAAAAGCAGTGAGTGTGAAATGGCACCTACCTAGGTCCATTCCTCTAGCGGTGCCAGGAGACGGGCAGCAGCGTAAGCCACACAAAGCTCCTACCTGCGTTCGCTCCACTAGTGTGCGAGGACACAAACCACTAGATTTGGCACCTGCCTAGGTCCGCTCCTCTAGTGGTGCAAAAGAGACGGACAGCAACACAAGCCGCACAAAGCTCCTACCTATGTTCGCTCCCCTAGTGTGCGAGGATACGAACAACTGCCAGATGCAGTATAAGGAACATTACCCTAGCGGCAACGTCCACCTACAAGTAGAATCACAAGGCCCAGCCTGACCATGTGCCTCAGGCACCTGCCTATGTCTGCTCCAATAAGATGCAAGGATACGGACCGCAGCCGAAGCTGTAAGGTACAAGAATGCTACCCTGCCGGTAGCGCTCACCTAGCATAGACAGAGAGGTGCCTAGAGGGACGTGCACAGAGCGTCTACTCTCATGCATGAACCAAGAGGACTGAGCGCCGAGCAGCGTGCGTCAGGGTCTTATATAGACTCTGTGCCTCATCCAAGATGGAGGACACCAGAGCCAATCCGCTGCCAGAATGACAGCAATGACGTCACGCTGACCTATCACTGAGCAAGGCGTCACAAGCACATGACCAGCGACCAATCGGCTTAGAAGGTGTCAGAGACATATGACCTCGTGTCAGTGATGATGTCACTCGCACATGCGCAATGGCTCCAAGATAGGACTTAAGCCTGCTTTACACGCTACAAGATATCTTACGATGTGTCGGCGGGGTCACGTCGTAAGTGACGCACATCTGGCATCGTAAGGTATGTTGTAGCGTGTGACAGCGACGTGCAATTAAGATTGAACGAAAAACCGTTCATCGCATGCACGTCGTTCATTCCTGACGAATTGAACGTCAGATTGTTCATCGTACCTGGGGTAGCGTACATCGCAGTGTGTGACACCCCGTGAATGATGAAAAGATCTCACCTGCCTCTTGCGGCTCCCGGCCCACAATGCGGAAGGAAGGAGGTGGGTGGGATGTTTACGTCCCGCTCAGCTCTGCCCCTCCACTTCTGTTGGCCGGCTGCCGCGTGACGTCGATGTGACGCCAAACGTCCCTCCCACTCCAGGAAGTGGACGTTCGCCGCCCACATCAAGGTCGTATGGTAGGTAAGTATGTGTGATGGGGGTTAATCGTATGTGCAGCACATTCAACAAATTGAACGTGCTGCACATACGATGGGGGTGTTGCAAATCGCATACGATATCGTATGGGAAATTGCAACGTGTAAAGCAGGCTTTAGTCTCCAGCGCTCGCACATGTGCAGTAGCAAGGAATCCGAACATAGTCTCCAGTGCCACAGCAAAGGGAAGGAGACACGCAGATACCCAGAAACGGGAACCGTAACAGCGAGCCAGTCTGGAATGGCCACATCATCAGGACACCTGATGCTCTCTGCCCTATCAGGGCCTGCCACCTCACGGACATGCCCAGTCAGGTCCTTACCGTGACTGTGCATGCTCAGTAGCCTGAACAACAGTCTCAGAAATCAGACTATGTGCCTGAGCATGCTCAGTAGGCACAACACAGGACTTAGACACGGCACGATGTCCAAGTGCCTGTGCAAAGGGGCTTTTCGCACTTAGTATAGGAGCATGCTCAGAAGCCTGAACCGAGGACTTGGCCTCAGAAATGGCACTATCAGGCTGAGCATGCTCACTAGGCGAAACACTAGACTTAGGCTCTGTTTAGGGTAAATCGGCGCACGCATGCACATTAGCCGCCTCTCCACGCTTAGACGTGGAGGAAGAAGCAGCCAGCTGGACTACCCGAGGCACAAAAACAGCAGCCAGCGCCTGGGTGCAACAGGAACCGCAGCTGGCTGCCTGCGGCTATGGTGGCGCCGATTCATAACACCCATGGCTACAGATATCTGACACATATGGCTAAAATATAATAATTTGTATTTGACATTTCAAAACAAAAGTAGAAAAAGCAAGATTGCAAACCACCGTTGGAGACCATTGCACAGACCGTGTGAATAAATATATCCCTAGACAGTATAATTAATGCCAATAGTAAATACTGTGAAATAGCAAATATTGCAGTGATAAATATAGAGTGCTGATATAGTATCAAATAATTACAAAGTGCAGTGCTGATAAAGAATATAGTTACTGAGAATACAAATAGATATATATAATAGATGTAACAAAATTTATATATAGTAAAATAAAAAGTACGTGTTTAATATGACAAATAGATAAGCCAATAAAGTGCTACAAATGTGCTAAGTATGGTTCTAAAATACATAAATCAAAAATGCTACACAGCAATTTTCAGCTACCATCTAAAATGACCAAGATGTCTATGGAAATGACAAGAGCTTCAGTGAGTTACATATCCACCAATACAAAGAATATAAGCAGCTGGAACTACATTCAAAAGATGTATTAAAGTACCTGTTTATCTCAATCTATCAGCCTTTGCATGTGTCTCCAGCCACCGACGCGAGTTTCATCTCTTTCATCAGACCACCCAGACACTGAGCCTGAGAATAGTTCTCTGAGTACTGACCATGAGTCATTTTGTAGACACTGTTAAATGTCTGGTAGATCTTAAAAAATAATGTTATTGTTACCCTTGTGACTGGCAAAAAGATCACATTCACTTTATTGTGCCTACAATACAGGTATGCATTGGTGTATTTCTTTTGTTACTATCACTCCCCTCTTCGCACTGTTCCGTATTCCTACTTTATTCATTATTACTCCTTTTCTCTATCTGACTGTCTTGCCTTCACTTCACTCCCATGCATGCCATATTTTTATACTTTTTACTTATTCCTTCCTTTTCTTTCATTAAATGCTTTCTTCTTCCCTCTTTCTGCTACACAAGGTATTTAAAAAACTGCTGCTACCTTACATTGCTAATTTAGGGTCGGCCTACAATAGAGAGTGTGGATAGTCTAAACTCCTAGATAAACTGCAGACCAACAAGCTTTATGACAAATTATACTATGTACCCTTCTGTTTTGTAAAATGACTGGGTTCCATATTAAAATGGCAACTGCATTGCACTAAGTGCCTTATCATTGAAGTTACAGCGTATTTATGCTACAGCTGTGTCTTGTAAAATGGCCAGCAGTCGATTGTCCACGAGACAGTTTTTATTACCTGGTTAAGGATAAAGTAATCAGAAATTCCTCCTAACCAGGATTTCCCACTTCAAAAACCCAAATTAACATTAGGTTAATGTTAGCCAAATCTTCTGATATTTACAGGTTCGACTGACAGTCTAATTGTGCATGGAGGACTGATGGTCATAGGAGATATTGATTTTGCATAATTGTGTACTGCCGATTGCATTATTCTTCCAGAGATAAGTCACAGGCTGATGTGTCAGTTGGAAACCACTTGTATCCTTAACAAGAATACATACAATGCTAATTTTCCTTACAAAAGTGCATTTTATTGATGAAGTTTAATACATAAAATTACACATCTAGACATGACAGCACAACAAGGTGAGAGGACAAGTACCTGCAACTCCCATACATTGGGGAAGGGGAGGGTTTTGGAACCTACAGCGGATCCCTTTTACAAATAATGAGTACACAGGGACCATTGGTCTGCCTTCAAATGGTATAATTCTACATAATACTATATAATAGAGCCACTGTCAAATGCTGATATATTAAAGCTCAAAAAAGACTAAATTTCAATTATAGCAGATGGTAATGCATTAAATATAGAGCTTCTCTATCTACAAACTGCCTCAAATATCTGCTAGGATATGAGGATACAATTTGTTGGTATATGGGGATATAATTAGGAGACACATCCAAAATCACATTGATGGCAATAAAGTACCTTCATAAATGCCACCATACCCTTTATATATCTCCCCCCCATATAACTCAACCAGATCACACTGTATCCAAAATATTATACATCCCCACAGACATGTGAAGCAGGAAATTGAGCACTGCTCACTTGTTAGTCCGTAGATTGCACAGACAGAGCTTAATATCTATCATACATACAACAGTGTGGACCATAGAGCACAGTCATAACAGTAGTAAACAGCAATAGTACAGACCTGAATAGTGATAGCTGCAGTTCCCACCCTCTGCGCCTCACGCGTTTCACCAACTGGGCTTCCTCAGGAGGCGGATATCTGCCCTGCCAGTCTATTGCCCCTTAAATATGCCCCAAAATATATTCACCTGGTCGGCAATTAGGAGTTCTAATCAATGTTTGTAACGGCGCGATCGTGTTTCCGGTCAGAGGATGTATCGTAAAGTGACCTCACACTATTTCCGGCCCGGGGTGAGACGCACACAAGCCCCGCATCCATGGCAACGCGATGCCAGAGATGCCGGGCGTGCGCACGGCCCGCCCCCTATGGCCATACTCTAGAGCAAAGTATCCTCCAGCCCGGATTCAGCCGCGCACAACATGGATAGTGCAGCGGTATGGCACCTCCTGCATTTGCCGGCCATTTGAACACCACAACTAGGATCGGGGTCATCCAGTCACCAATATATATCTATATTTTTATATATGGCCGTTTTTCATCTCCCTAACACACAGTGCACTTTATTAGGTGGGGATTGGAACCATCATGCAATGATTCGATGTCATAGGGGAAAATAGTAGAAAAACCGACCTCAATAATATGAACCTCAGCCCAAACAGGACCTCCCATAGTATTAAATTAAGAAGTTCATGAGCCCCACATAAAATATATAAGGGATGGTATGCCAGTCGCCCATGCCCGCATGCCATTCAAAGCCCCATATATGGGTTCAGATGGCAAATACGGACATGAGTAACCATCCCTGCCACATACCAGACTGCAACCACACAATTCAAATAGCCTGTATCACAATCATGCATGATGTAATCTGACCTTCCAGAAATTTAAACCTATTATAAAGTGCAAAACAATTACTATAAACAGTAAATGCACATGATATAGTAAATAGGTGTAAAATTTATATATAAGCGATATAGGCTCAGAAGTGTGCAGTCCTTAATCAGAAATTGTTTCATATGTGCCAATCATAAATGCGAAAACTGTAGATGGTCCAATGGGATCCTATGTATAAGTAGCTCAATCCTTCTTTACAAATCAATTCCAGACGTGGGTAGGTCCAAATACCAATGGATCGGTCCCCTCGACATAGAGACTTCATGTGATGTCACCGGTCATAATCAACAGTGATGAGTAGATGTAACCTCAAAAAAAGGAGCAAAAAGGCAAATTAATACTCAAGGCAAGACATATCATTCCTTTAACAAGATACCCCAAACATAAATATAGACAAAAACATTAAAGAAAGCTCTAAAATCAAATACAAAAATACCAAAGATAAAAATGAAGATTAAAAAGACATCAGCCAGTATAGGAAACCATGTTCACAAAAAGGCATTGAACCCAAAATTTTCATTAAGGCCGTCTGGAGTTACTGTTCGCAACCGATAAATCCATCGGCTTTCCAGACGTGCCAAACGTCTGCCAATATCCCCACCCCTCACATCAATTTTAATCTGATCGATGGCCTTGAAAATTAATTGACGGGAGTCCGAATTATGAAAATCCTTAAAATGTCTTGGGATAGTTTTGAGTTTCTCCTCATTTGTTGTTGTTTTAGAGTTTTTTATGTCTCTAATATGTTCCCCGACACGGATTTTTAATTCCCTGGTGGTCATTCCAATGTAATGTAACCCACAGGGACAGGTAGCTTGATAGATAACGGCTTTAGAGGCACAGTTTAGCAGGATTCTAATATCAAATTCCCTATCTCCCCTAGCACTATGGAACGTCTTTGCCTTATGCATATTACCACATGCTTTGCACAATCCGCATGGGTAAAAACCTACTGGGCCAGCTGGTATATGACTATTTGACGTACCCCCATAGTGACTGCGTACCAGATAATCCCTCATGTTTCTTGCACGTCGCGCCGTGACCATCGGGTACTGTGGGATATTGTTTTTGAGTATTGGGTCTGTAGTTAGAATCCCCCAATGTTTCCTAATTATCCCCACAATATCACGCCAACGATTGTTGTATGTTGTAACTAGGTGGACCACCTTTTGCTTTTGTCTCTTGGGTTCAGCATAGTTAGCATACAGCAATGAATCTCTCGTACATTTTCTGGCTCGATCATAGCCTTTCTTAATTGTTCTTCTGCTGTATCCTCTGTGCAGGAACCTTTGTGTCAGGTCATCTGCCTGCACAGAGAATGCCTCATCGGTCGAGCAAATCCTCCGGGCCCTCAGAAACTGGGCAATGGGGATGCTTCTGATCGTTGCCGGGATATGAGATGATTGGGCATGCAGGAATGAATTAGTCGCCGTGGGTTTTCTAAAGATCTCCGTTATAAGTCTACCATCGTCAGTTGTTTGAATTTTCAAATCTAGAAAATCCATCTCCCGTCCAGATCGATACGTGAGGAAGATGTTATTGGAGTTATGGTTCAGCCTCTCAATAAATTCAGCCAATTCCTTAGGGGTGCCATCCCACAGGAACCAGACGTCATCGATATATTGCATCCAGTTGTTAACTTTGTGGATGTTGACGTCTGGTTCCGTGAGAAATAGCTCCCTCTCCCAGGCCCCCAAAAATAGATTGGCGTAGGCCGGGGCACACGCCGCCCCCATGGCTGTGCCCTGCCTCTGGATGTAAGTAGCTCCTCTAAATGTAAACACATTATGAGTCAAGATGAACTCTAATAATGTAAGTAGGAGATCAACCAATCTCTCTCCCAAGCCGCTAGTGCCCAAAAAGTATGTTACAGCCTAGGCGCGGAGGGTGGGAACCGCAGCTATCACTATTCAGGTCTGTACTATTGCTGTTTACTACTGTTATGACTGTGCTCTATGGTCCACACTGTTGTATGTATGATAGATATTAAGCTCTGTCTGTGCAATCTACGGACTAACAAGTGAGCAGTGCTCAATTTCCTGCTTCACATGTCTGTGGGGATGTATAATATTTTGGATACAGTGTGATCTGGTTGAGTTATATGGGGGGGAGATATATAAAGGGTATGTTGGCATTTATGAAGGTACTTTATTGCCATCAATGTGATTTTGGATGTGTCTCCTAATTATATCCCCATATACCAACAAATTGTATCCTCATATCCTAGCAGATATTTGAGGCAGTTTGTAGATAGAGAAGCTCTATATTTAATGCATTACCATCTGCTATAATTGAAATTTAGTCTTTTTTGAGCTTTAATATATCAGCATTTGACAGTGGCTCTATTATATAGTATTATGTAGAATTATACCATTTGCAGGCAGACCAATGGTCCCTGTGTACTCATTATTTGTAAAAGGGATCCGCTGTAGGTTCCAAAACCCTCCCCTTCCCCAATGTATGGGAGTTGCAGGTACTTGTCCTCTCAACTTGTTGTGCTGTCATGTCTAGATGTGTAATTTTATGTATTAAACTTCATCAATAAAATGCACTTTTGTAAGGAAAATTAGCATTGTATGTATTCTTGTTAAGGATACAAGTGGTTTCTAGGTTGGTATATGCTATCCTGGTTATAGTGAACAAAATATGTGGAATGTGTGGTCTGATGTGTCAGTTGATAGCTTACTCGTATAGAGTACAGGAGTGCTTGGCCAAACAATCTCTTTTGTGTATGAGGAGAGGCTTAAGATGGCTGTCTACCAAATGATTGGCTAAAGCAGCGACTGACATATAATGCATGTATCTAGATTAACCTATTCTACACTTTGGGGAGTATTCAACAAGTCTTAAACCAAAACCTGAAGAGTTGGCTGCACATTATACAAAGGCACATACAGCCAGTGTCGGACTGGCTACCAGAAAAAACGCCAATAATACCAGCCCTGGCTGCGGTTACCTCCATTGAACTCTGGAGCTGTCATCTGATTGATCTCCGGAGTTCAGTCAGGCCTATCCGCAGCTGTCATGAACTGAACCGCAATCGCCGGGGAATCAGTTGGTGCTTGCAGTTCAGTCCTGCAAACCCTGAATTCAGTCCAGGCTGCATTCCAGAGCTCAGGCGAGAGCTCCGGAGTTCAATGCAGGTAACTGCAGCCAGGCCTGGTATTACTGGCGGTTTCTCTTGTAGCCAGTCCGACACTGCATACAGCTTAGTGAAATATAAGAAGCACATCATTGACCTGACCATACACAAGAAAATGTATGCGATGCTGGATTTCTTTCTTTAGTTTGATGACAGAGCAGCCATTAGATCAAATGTAACAAAAATTTCCCCCTAAGTAATTTGAAAGCATTGAAGTGCAGATATACTTAGTAGTATTTTAATAGATCTTGAAAGAATACCAAAACAATGAAACAAACTCATAAATGGCATGATTTTCTGAGCTTTCAAAGCATAATCTAGTTTGATATATCTGGCAAATTATAAATACATGAATTTAGAATAATAAAATAACCACATTTATTTAGAAAAAAGAACCACTGTGCACATTTTTTCTATTACTTTACTAATTTAGCCTCACATAATTAAGGTTTTTATGGATCATTAATCATTATAATATTAAATAATGATCATGATTTTGCATTGATGGTTCTTAAATAGTACTTTGACAGATTAATTAAAATGTGTAATCAATACTTTCCATTTAAATCAAAACGAAACATGAATACACAGCCACTGTAAAGTTTCTTAACGGATATGGCATACATTGTCGGCATAGGGAGATAAAGGATATTTGAAGCAGTCTAAGGAGCTGAGACTCCTTTATATCAAGCAAACACAGTCTGTATTACATAGCAAAAAACTGCTAGTAAATACAGTGGTTGAAGCTTTCTCCTACTTCTTTGATTGGTGTAGTTTAACCACTTAAATGTCAGAGTAAGTTTCTGATAGCACCATTTAAATGGTGCCAATGCCATCACATGCGGCCACTGGCTCACATCTCGGGTAGGTTACTATGGGTTACTATGTCAGTGGAAGATTACTATCTCTGTAGGAGAATAGGGATGTCTTTTAAATTGGAAAATATAACTATGGCAACATATAGCATAACCAATCTGGTGAGTTCAAGTTCTCTAAAGAAACTAAAAAAGTAAAAATATAAAAGCAGTAAAAGGAAAATGTAAAACAAATCCTGTAAGTAAATAAAAATAAAAGTATATATATATATATATATATATATATATATATATATAGTACATAGTACAGACCAAACGTTTGGACACACCTCCTTATTCAAAAAGTTTTCTTTATTTTCATGACTCTAAAAATTGTAGATTCACATTGAAGGCATCAAAACTATGAATTAAAACATGTGGAATGAAATACTTAAAAAAGTGTGAAACAACTGAAAATATGTCTTATATTCTAGATTCTTTAAAGTAGCCACCTTTTGCTTTGATTACTACTTTGCACACTCTTGGCATTCTCTTGATGAGCTTCAAGAGGTAGTCACCGTAAAAGGTTTTCCAACAGTCTTGAAGGAGTTCCCAGAGATGCTTAGCACTTGTTGGCCATTTTGCCTTCATTGTGCGGTCCAGCTCACCCCAAACCATCTCGATTGGGTTCAGGTCTGGTGACTGTGGAGGCCAGGTCATCTGGCGTAGCACCCCATCACCCTCCTTCTTAGTCAAATAGCCCTTACACAGCCTGGAGGTGTGTTTGGGATCATTGTCCTGTTGAAAAATAAATGATGGTCCAACTAAATGCAAACCGGATGGAATAGCATGCCGCTGCAAGATGCTGTGGTAGCCATATTGATTCAGTATGCCTTCAATTTTGAATAAATCCCCAACAGTGTCACCAGAAAAGCACCCCCACACCATCACACCTCCTCCTCCATGCTTCACGGTGGGAACCAGGCATGTAGAGTCCATCTGTTCACCTTTTCTACAAAAACATGGTAGTTGGATCCAGAGACCTCAAATTGGGACTCATCAGACCAAAGCACAGATTTCCACTGGTCTAATGTCCACTCCTTGTGTTTTTTTAGCCCAAACAAGTCTCTTCTGCTTGTTGCCTGTCCTTAGCAGTGGTTTCCTAGCAGCTATTTTACCATGAAGGCCTGCTGCACAAAGCCTCCTCTTAACAGTTGTTCTAGATATGAGAAAGTGTGTCCAAACTTTTGGTCTGTACTGTATATATATATATATACACACACAGTATATCACAAAAGTGAGTACACCCACAACACTTTTCTAATGTTTGCTATTACATCTGTTCATTGGGCAACATGGAAGCTGCAATGTAAAGTAGTCAGTTTCCAGCTTGTTATTTTGGTGTGCCCTCTGCATGACTCAACACACAGCTGTTAGTCTTCCCTGCTGGAATCAAAAGTGAGTGCACCCCTAAGTAAAAATGGCCATTTTCACTTCGGGGTGTACTCACTTTCGTTTTCAGTGATTTAGACACCAAATTTATACTGTTATCCAAGATGAACACTGACTACTTTAAATAATATTAAACTGTAATATCTTCAGTGTTGTCCCATGAAAAGATATAATACAATTTTTGCAAAAATATGAGTGGTGTACTCAACTTTTTAGTATTATCATGCCAAAACAGTTTGGTCAATCAGATTATAACATTATAGAAATCATATGCTAAATTTTGAAAATAAGAAAAAAATAGACCAACCAGAATGGAAGAAAACTCAAAAAACAATAGCAGAATTCAAAATGTTTTTTCTTGCACTTTCACTGTACTTATTTTTTCTCAGTTTTCAGTACATTGTGTGGTAAACTGAAATATGTAATTTAAAAATAGAAAACAATTTAAAAATAAATTAAAAACATGGTAAGCAGGACTTTCCATACATGTTGTGTGAGATATGGTGAATGCTAGTTCCTAAAGGACTGGCCACTTTGCACCCATCAAATTGCGGTAAATAAAGGGAGGGGAAAACATACCAAAATGCACTAGAAAACACTTGAAATGAGTATTACTATTAATTTCTCATGGAATATTCCCACAATAGATGCAGGAGGCAATAGCAATGTTTCACATATAACAACACTCATCTGGCTGCGTGAAAGCAGAAGACGAAACAAGAATAACACAAATAGGAAAGTCGAAGAAGACATCATCCAGTAGGGTACTGTAAATAGAAATAAAAACATATGGCTACGAATTGGTGATCCTCTTGCAGCAGCAGATGTACCACCAGCACCAGCTTTACTGGCAGTAATACTACCAAATCCAGGCCAAAATCTGCTTTAGGAAAATGTACTAGTGTGGAGAAAGCTAAGACATTTTGGAATATATGGCACATTGCATGTGTCAATCATAGCAGAGTTCTATTACCATTGACAGCGAAATCACAAGTTTCAGTCAGTATTCTGCAAAGAATGGATTGCATGATCCACAAGTCACCAAGTAGGATAATTTTCAGACAATTTTGTAATTAAAAAAAATAACGAAAATTCTGTTAGTGCATTGCTTTAAATCGGCTTTGGTTACTATTGGGTTATTGTTCACTTTTATGTTGCAATCCTTATGAGAATACAAAGGCCGTGTTTGTCTCAAAGAGCTTGCAAAGAGTTGGATAAGGTCCTAGAAGACCCCAGGGTGATCCAAGCATATTTTTCAGACAATTGGAGGCTTTTTAGTATTGTTATTTGGTTACAAACAATAGCTCCAAATTCTAAGTTTTGCCAAAATATTTTCGAACCTGGAAAGCTTTACATTTTTTTAACAAATGTAATCATTTTTAATAATGAATATATTTAAGTATCTTCAAATTATACAAAGGACTTAATATACATTTGAAATAAATGTGAAGACAGCATACATATACAGTGCAATGAAAATGTATTCATTCCTGGCAAAGAATTCCACATTTTTTCACATTACACTCACAAATTTAAACGTATTTTATAGGAATTTTATGTGATATTGCCAACACTAAGTAGCACGTGTTTGTAAATTGGAAAGGAAATTATACATGGTTTTCTAAATATTTTGAAAATATAAATCTGAAAATTGTGATGTTCCTGTGTATTCAGCCCCCTTTAGCCTAATACCGCTAAATAAAATCCTAAGTAATCAATTGTCTCCAGAAGTCACTTAATTAGTAAATTAAGTCCAATTGTTTGTAAATTATTCTCAGTATAACTATAACTGTTTTCTGAAGACATCAGAGGTTTGTGTGAGAATATTAGGGATCAAACATCATCATGAAAACCAAGGAACACACCAGACAGGTCAGTGATAAAGTTGTGGAGAAGAGTAAAACAGTGTTGGGTTATAAAAAAAAAATAGCCCAAGCCCTGAACATCTCATGGATCACTGTTCAGTAAAATCATCCAAAAATTTAAGGAGAATTGTACAACTGCAAACCTTCTACGTCATGGCTGTCTGGGAGGAAAGCCTGTTAGAAGCTGCAAAAGACTTAAGACTGGAGCATACATTCACCTTCCAGTCAGACGACAATAAACATACTGCATGAGCTAAAATGGAATAGTGTAGAACAAAGCACAAATATGTGTTTAAATGGCCCAGTCAAAGTAAAGACAGAAAATCTGATTGAGAATCTGCGGCAAGACTTTTAAACTGCTGTTCACAGACATGTCCATCACTGAGCTAGAGCAATTTTGCAAAGAAGAATGGGCAAAGAATTCAGCCTCTAAATGTGCAAAGCTGGTAGAGACATACCCCAAAAGCAGTAAATGTAGAGAAAGTTACTGACTCAGGGGGGGCTTAGTGCAAATAAACATCCCAATTTTCAGATTTAAATTTTTTAAATATTTATAAAACACTATCATTTACTTTACACTTCACACGTACTTGATACTTAATGAAGGTAAATTATATTTAACCCCTTCACGACCGCGGGCAGTAAAGTTACGTCCTATTTTTACGTGACAACGACCAGGGACATAACTTTACTGCCTAAAGTTCATTTGAATGCCGTGGCCATAGCAACGGCTTTCAAATGATGTTCCCTGCTGTTTCTTACAGCAGGGGACCTTTGCTTGACCCCAGGGAGGGTGGCATCGCCACCCCCCATCGACGATCGTTGTGATTGGCTGTTCAAATCTGAACCACCAACCACATTATTCACACTGGTTTCGGCTAAAACAATGCCTGAACCAGTGCGATACTGTGAGATCCTGCTATAAAGTGCTGCAGCAGCTGCAGCAGATCATAGCTGGAGCTCAAACATGGCTCCCCCTAGCCCCTACAGCACTGATTGGAGCGATTGTGCTATGACGTGCAATCGCCCCAATCACCGTGCAGTGGGGCTGTCTGATCTGCAGGTGACCGCCCTCCTAGGCCTGTGCTGGTCTGGGAAGCCCTCCCCCAACATGTCTGCAGTACTTTTAGTACCACGCCAATGCTGCTGCCACTGCTGCTGCTGATGATGCTACTGCTCCTGCTCCCACTGTAAGTATTGCGCTCCCCTTGTAGCCCCTGCGTGCTCCCGTGATGTCCCCTACACGGTCCCATGATGTCTCCTGCATGCTCCCGCGATGGCCCCTGCACGCTCCCGCGATGGCCCCTGCACGCTCCTGCGATGGCCCACGCCTGTGCCGATGTGACCCCCTGCCGTGATCTTCCCCCCCATCTCTACTTTGCTCCCATTCTCCTGCCTCTGCTTCTCCGGTCTCCCCCTCCCCCTCCTCATCTGCTCTTCCTCTCCGATGTTCCCTGCCTGCCTCCACCGGGTCGTCGAAGGTCTTCACTGGCCCGATCATATCTGCCTTCATTGCTGGGTCTTTCCTGGGTATTCTGATGAGCTGTCCAACTTCATGCCTGCTGCTCCTGTAAAAAGCTGTCTACTTTCTGCCTTCTATTCCTCCTGCAGTTCCTCTGGTCAGTGATCCTCCTGCAAATCTTCTGGGTACTGTGAGTATATATATATAGTTTTTTTTTATATCCCCATCTGTTTTTACACCTCATCCGTCCATGCATCCTGCCGAGCGCTGATCAGTGATTCAGATAACGTATCTGCATCCTTGCTCAATTTTCGGCGTGACTTTTTTTTTTTCCGCATCACCGACGCTTTTTGTATCTCAACCGTCTGTGCGTCCTGCAGCGGCCGATCAGTGATGCACGACGTCTGTGCATTTGAAAAGCCAAATGGCGCCCCTTTCATTCCAAGTCCTGCTGTGCGCCCAAAGAATTGATTTCCACCACATATGAGGTATCTGCGTACTCAGGAAAAATTGCACAATATGTTTTATGGTGACGTTTTTCCTGATACCATTATAAAAAAAAAGCTACCTGGTTGAAGCAAAAATTTTGTGTTAATAAAAAAAATACTTTTCACGGTTCAACGTTATCAACTTCTGTTGAGCCCCTGGGGGACAAGGGGCTCACCAAACAACTAGATAAATTCCTTGAGGGGTCTAGTTCCAAAATGGGGTCATTTGTGGGGGAGCTCTACTGTTTAGGCACCATAGAGGGTCTCCAAACGATGGCGCCCGCTAATGATTCCAACCAATTTTGCTGTCAAATGGCGCTCCTTCTCTTCTGAGCCGCGCCATGCACCCAAACAATTACTTTCCACCACATATGAGGTATCTGCATACTCAGAAAAAAGTGCACAATACGTTTTATGGTGCATTTTTTCCTAATACCCTTGTGAAAAAAAAGCTGCCTGGTTCAAGTAACAGTTTTGTGGTAAAAAAAAAAAAAATTGTATTCATGGCTCAACATTATCAACTTTTGTGGAGACCCTTGGGGCTCACTAAACATCTAGATAAATTCCTTGAGGGGTCTAGTTTCCAAAATGGGGTCACTTGTGGGGGAGCTCCTTTGTTTAGACACCTCAGGGGGTCTCCAAATGCAACATAACGTCAGCTAATGATTACAACCAATTTTCTGGTCAAATGACGCTCCTTCTCTTCTGAGCCCCGCCATGCACCCAAACAATTACTTTTCACCGCATATGAGGTATCTGTGTACTCAGGAAAAAATGCACGATAAATTTTATGGTGCATTTTTTTCCTGATACCCTTGTGAAAAAAGCTACCTAGTTGAAGCAACAGTTTTGTGGTAATTTTTTTTTTTTCTTTTCACGGCTCAACGTTATAAACTTCTGTGAAGCCCCCAGGGGTTCAAAGTGTTCACCAAACATCTAGAAAAAATATTTTAGGGCTCTAGATTCCAAAATGGGGTCAATTATGGGGGAGCTCTCTTGTTTAGGCACCTCAAGGGGTCTCCAAACCCGACATGGCGTCCGCTAATGAGTGCAGCTAATTTTGCATTCAAAAATTCAAATGGCACTCCTTCCCTTCCGAGCTCTGCCATGCACCCAAACAATTGATTTTTACCACATATGTGGTATCAGCGTACTCAGGAGATATTGCGCAATAAATTGTATAGTGCATTTTCTCTTTTCTCCCTTGTGAAAACGCAAAATTTTTGGCTAAATTAACAGTTTTGTGTTAAAAAGTAAAATTTTCATTTTTTCCTTCCACATTGCTTTAGTTCCTGTGAAACACCTGATGGATTAATAAACTTCTTGGATGTGGTTTTGAGCAGTGTGAGGGCTGCAGTTTTTTAGAATGGGGTCCCTTTTGGGTATTTTCTGTCACTTAGGCCTCTCAAAGTCACCTCAAATGTGATGTGGCCCTAAAAAAATGATTTTGTAAATTTTGTTGGAAAAATGAGAAATTGCTGATGAACTTTGACCCCTTATAACTTCTTAACGAGAAAAAAAAAATTGTTTCGAAAATTGTGCTGATGTAAAGTAGACAAGTGGAAAATGTTATTTAATAACTTTTTTGTGTGACATATGTCTCAGATTTATAGGCATACATTTTTAAAGTTTGAAAATTGCGAAATTTTCAAAATTTTCGCAAAAGTTCTGAAATTTTCACCAATAAATGCAAAAAATATCGGCCTAAATTTACCACTGACATCAAGTACAATATGTCATGAAAAAACAATGTCAGAATTGCCAGGATCCGTTGAAGCGTTCCAGAGTTACAACCTGTCAAAGGGACACAGAATTGC
Organism: Anomaloglossus baeobatrachus; assembly: GCF_048569485.1. NCBI lineage: Eukaryota > Metazoa > Chordata > Amphibia > Anura > Aromobatidae > Anomaloglossus > Anomaloglossus baeobatrachus. The sequence continues at coordinate 262,925,001 of NC_134355.1, forward strand.
AAAAAATGGACCGATCATTAGGGTGTTTTAGTGGCCGGGGGTGAAGGGGTTAGAATGTAGCCGTCATTTAAAATTGTATTTCTTTAACCAATAGTACACAATAAAATAAGCAACTTTATAATATATCTCATCAGAGAAATTTGCTTTTTTTTCTGCCAAAATGGATCAGTCATTATGAAAATTCTCAGTTGTTAATTAAAATCTGTATTCAGTGAAGACTTTCCCATTACTGAGATAGGAGAAGGTAGTTGTCACTAATGAGATTCTATGTAGATAGAAGGTAAAGGAGGAGGGAGGAGGTCTGCGTCTAGTTCCTACCCCCTCCGGTCTACATAGAATTGTATCCATAAAAACTTCCGTCTCCTATGTCAGCTATAGGAAAGTCTTCTCTGAATACAGATTTTAGCTTAGAATTAAGCATTTTGATAATGACTGATCAATTCTGGCAGAGAAAGAAGCAGATCTGTCTACAAAGTTGCTTATTTTCATGTAATCTATTGATTTCTAGAATAAAAAATAAAATTAAATTAAACAACGGCTACATTTTAAGTTTGTTGGTGTAACATGATAAACTGTGGAAAAGTGGTATGAATATTATTTTCAAGGCACAGTAGTTACTTGTTTTTTTCCAATTAGAGATGCATGAAAGCACTTTCTTTAAATTGCTGCATGGTATCTTTAGGTCAATTTCAATTTTGTACACTTATAATTTGTATTAAGCCTTTTTATTATATCAAATTGCTTTAGCAGATGAAATATGTATTTTTATTTTTTTTTTGCTTTGGCAAGTTGTAATTTGTCATCTTCAAGGGCTTTTGATCTTTAAGAAAGCAATTTATTTGAATGGCTAAAGGTTTTTTTATTTGGGTTATCAACATGATTTTTTGCAACATTTTTTCCTAAACCAACTAAGAATTCATAATCACATTTTTTATATATATATTTCTTGGGCTAATATTTAAAAATTACATTTGTTAAATTCATAAAACATAACAAGAAATAGACGAATGCCTTATTCAAACACATGTTTACGTGAGGAGATTCTGATTTACTAAAATTCTAATTTAAAGATTTAAAGGCCCAAATGAGAATAGAGCACTGTGCCTGAAAGCTTTGTAATAATAAATCTATATTAAGCAAGAAAATGAGATTTTTTGGGACTTTGTATAATTTGTAAATAGTAAAGTTTGTCTTAATACCATGTTTCCCCAAATATAAGACCTACCCCAAAAATAAGCCCTAGCAGGAATTTTCATCAATTTCAAAGTTAGGCTTAAATATCAGGCCTACCCAGAAAATAAGCCCTAGTCGCTTTTCAATAATGTCCATGCAGTTAAATAAATAAAAAAAAATACTGCAGTACATTTCATTATAGAAATCAGAAACCAACAAAAGAGAGAAGAATGTAGACAGAAGACCCCGTGATCGTACTCACCAAATGCCAAATAGGAGGACCTGCAGTGGAACGCATCAAGGACTGCACCCACACACATCAGATCAAGCACACACATCAGATCGCACACACTCCGACATCAGATCGCATACACAATCACACATCAGATCGCACACACTCACTGCATCCAGCGATACCAATTGCTTCTGGTCGGCAGGTGAACTTGGCATGCACTGCAGTGGAGCATGAGGTCCTGCAGTGGAATGCATGGAGGACCTGAGGAGGAACGCAGGAGGACCTTGGAGTAACATAGATGCCTGGGGTCTGGTAAATATGATTTTCTTGGGAAGCAGGTCTACATTTTTGGGGGACTAAACTTTCCCCCAACTGTATTTGACTGACAATAAGCCATATCCCGAAAATAAGCCCTAGTATTTTTAGGAGTGTAAAAAATTATATAAGACAGTGTCTAATTTTCAGGGAAACATGGTAGGTACAAAAAAATCATAACTAATTTTAAATATGCAATCTGGTTCTATTAAAAATTTGATTCATCCGTTCTATGAACTCTGATGAATTGCTTATGAGTACAATAGTAGCACAGAACTGATGTGACTATTAACACTAGAAGATTTCAAGCAGACAGCAAAGAAACTATCTCTTTTGCCATTTGCCTTTCTTTGACATTTCTAATTCAAAGTTTATTGTACAAAATACCTTTGTTCTGTCTTCAACCTATTGTAAAACAGCATTTAATAATTCAATAAGATGATCTATTTAATGAAAGGTAAGATGCTGGAGGAAATTAAATGAAAACATGACAGTGGAGGATATGTGTACTGTCACCATCATTTGAAAAGACGCATGCTTTTGAAATCTCAACTCAGGATCTATATGGATAATATGGCGTAGAAATGAATCAATTGTTGATGATATCTGCTAAGAGTCTAGATAATAGATCATAACAGTGATGGTCTCATTGTGTAGAGACCTATTGTTTGTACTGTTGTTAGCTGACATTTAATCTTGACTACTGAGAAAAGTACAATGCCTTGGCACTAATGAGATCATTAAAGCATGCACTGTGCTTTTGACTTTTTCTACATATAGTCAGCATTCTACTACCTTTGAAAGAGTGAAAAAGAAAAGTCTCATTTGTTGAATTATTGTTAAATGTCTACTAAACCACTGTCCACAAAAAATGAATGGAATGAAATACATTCTGTAGCTTAACATTTTAGTGATACCTTAACCTTTTCACCCCCCAGCGATTTTCCGCTTTTATTTTTAGGTTTTTCCTCCCTTTTCTCTAAGAGCCATAACTTTTATATTTCTCGATGGCTTGTTTTTTGTGGAACGAGATGTACTTTTGAATGACATCATTCATTCTGCCACATATTGTAAAATGGGAAAAATGGGAAAAAATTCCAAGTGCCATGAAATTGCAAAAAATATTGCAATTTCATGAATGATTTTTTTACTTATTTACCATGTTCACTATATGGTAAAACTGACTAGGCAGTGTGATTTCCCAGGTCAGTACGAGTTTCTTAAACGCAAACATGTATAGTTTCTTTTATGTAAGTGGTGAAAATAAATTCAGAAATTTGTAAAAGAAAGAATTGTGCTTTTGTCGCCATTTTCCAAGACTCGTGGCGTTCTCATTTTTTGGGCTATGTGAAAGCTTGTTTTCTGCATCCTTAGCTGACGTTTTTAAATATACCATTTATGGGTAGGTGCAATTTTTTTATCACCTTTTATTGCATTTTACTGCAGTGTTGTGGAGACCAAAAGGCCATAACTCTTGTGTTTTGATTGAATTCTTGTTACGCCCTTTAATGATCAAATTAATTTATTTTATATTTTGATAGGTTAGGCATTTTTGAACGCAACGATACCAAATATGTGTATTTTTGTTTTTAATTGTTATACTGTATTTTCAATAGGGAAATAGGGGAGTGAGTTGGCTTTTTTGGAGGTTTTTTTATATTATTATTAGTTTTATATTTTGTTTTTAGACTTTGAAGTTTTACTAATCCTCTTAGGGGACTTGAAGCTGATATACTCCAATCGCTTCTGCTGTGCAGAGTAGTGCTTAATCATCGCTCTGTAAAGCAGAAATTTTGATTTCCTGTGATTCCTCGTGCTCAGTTAGCGTTCAAAGGAACAAAGTCATGACAGTGACAAAGGTCATCAGCTGACCCCCGGCTGTTCATGACAACCCATTGATGCCCCATGATAATGTTATGGGGCTACCGATGGGATCGAGAGAATGACATACTCCCTGTCTGCGCACTTTAAATCTCACAGCTGGATTTAACTAGTTAATAGGCACGGGTGGATCTCTGATCAACCTATGTCTGTTAGCCTTACATGTCGGCTGATTACGTCAGCAGACTTGTGCAGGGAAACAAGTAGGTTTTGTCGTGTGATCCCACATTAAGGGGACACACAGGACCTATGTCCTATGGGCAGCAGGTTGGCTCAGTGATTAGCACTGCAGTTTTGCAGCGCTAGAGTCCTGGGTTCAAATTAATTAATACTCACCACCCAGCTCACCTGTCTCTCCGCCCCCTTGGCCAGCCATACAACACTGTGATTCTTATTTTCTCCTTACATAATCACACAAATTCTCTATGACAACTACATTCAAGGCCCTGACTTCTGGCGCATATTGACCTCAGGTGTAGCTACACACAATACCATGAAGCAGTGCACATTGTATCATTGTTACATCATGACATGAGCTGCGTTGGGACAGCATGAAGAGATATCAGCGTTCTTGTTGTTTTGTAAAGGCCCCTTTACACACTGCAACATCGCAAGCGATATCGTTGTAATGTCACCGGTTTTGTGACGTAATAGCGATCTCCCCAGTGACTTTGCAGTGTGTGACACGCATCAGCGACCTGGCCCCTGCTGTGAGGTCGCTGATCCCTACAAATCGTTCAGGAACATTTTTTGTTTTTTTGTTTCCCGCTGCGCAGCATGTATCGGTGTGTTTGCCACCATTACAACGACATTGTTAGCGACTTAGAACCCAGCTTGTAGGCATGCTATAGCGTTCCCTTTCCCGCCCTCTTACCTCCGATTCGTGGTCGCTGTTGCGTTCTGATTGGGTGGCTTTCACTGAAAAGAAGGCAACTTTAGCGCTTCCGTCCTTTGTTTCATAGCTACCTTGTTCCTGAGCGTGCTGGTTTGCGGATCATTAGAGAGTTCTCCAGTCTGCAATACTATAAAGCCTATACAGTAAGCATCATTTGATTGAAGCTGTATTGATGCTGTATAGATAAACCAGTGTGGAGTCGCCGCACAGAGAACTCTACAAAGATCCGCTAAGCCACGGAAGCTCAGGAAGAAAGGATATACAAGCGCGACTTTTGCCAATCTTTCCAAGCTCGGAGTCGCCAATAAGAACGCACTAGCGATTACCAATCGGAGCTGAGGGCGGCGTCTAAAAAGGACACCTAGGTGGCTTCAGGTCCAAACACCATGCCCTTAACATAGGTGTGAATCGTCAAATAGCTGCTGTGTGACACGTCCCCAACGACCAGCGAGGTCGTTCTGCAGGTCCGTTTCGCTGCTGCATCATTGTCCAGATCTGCCTGTTTGACAGCTCACCAGTGACTTTCCAGCGATCCTGGCCAGGTCAGGTTCGCTGGTGGGATCGCTAGAAAGTCTCAGTGTGTAAAGGGGCCTTAAGTCTTGTGGGTATAGAGGACCATACACTTAGCTTGACGTGAAAGGATTTTGACAGCTTTTTTTAACTGTTAGTGTGGCACTCTACAGTTCAGTAAAATGCCAGGCACAGTCAGTCAACTAACTAATTCGCTTGGAGAAACTTACAAAAAATACATGTTATTGAGAAAGAAAAATGTTTAAAATTCAAGGACAATTTAATTCTAAGGAAACACATTTGTTCATCTCCAGTGCTATGAAGAAATATTTGCCCATTCCTTATTTCTTATTTTTTTGCATGTTTGTCAAACTTAAATGTTTTAGATCACCAAACAAATTTACCTAATTAGGCAAAGATAACACAAGTAAACACAAAATGCAGTTTATAAATGAAGCTCTTTGTGTCGCCCAGGGATAGGGGGTACTCAGAGCCGGGCCAATGGGGACGCTTCTAGACGTATCATGGTGGCGTGACCCGGTCTGTGATCCCAGGCTCCACAACAAAAGGGGAATATGAAAAAGGGGGATTGTCTGTGACGCCACCCGTGGGTTGCGGTGATGAGATGATGGTACCACCGCAGCCTCTGGGGACCGTGCCCGGGACTGATGGTGTGGGGCAGCAAAGTGGGATCCCCTCCACGGGTAGGGGAGTTGTAGTCCCGGGGCCCAATTGGGAGATGTGGTGGTGGCAGGGAGTGCAGGGAGCAGGAAACTCACAGTTCGGTTGTCTTGGTGTTGGATGAAGCTAGGCTGATGTGTGTGGTCCGAAAACACAGAGTCCTTTGTAAACCAACTTGCCAAATGGCCGGTCACCATTGGCGGGTGTCTTTGGGTTCCACACCCAGATGTACTGCAAGGGGCCCTTACTTCCACAGTCTCTGTCTGTCTCTCTCTTGTCTGGACTAGTAAGTTTGAACGGCCTTCGGATTGGGTCCCTCTCCCGGCACCGGTGGGCTACAACCCAGTCCTAGTCGCCTCAGGTTCTCCGCTGCTGGATCTCCATCGCCTGTGGCCCTCACAGCCACCCAGTCCGGTAGTCCAGGGCTCCAACCCTGGCTACCACTTTCTCCAGGGAGCTACAAGCCTCCCCTGTCAGCTTTCCACTGACTACAGCACAATTGACCTGAATTCTGCTCTGTCACTTCCTTAGCTCCTCTCGCCCTCTCCCTTTTCCTGGGGAGGGGGTGAGTAGGGCCCTGATTGGCTGCTGTACATCTGTGTGGGGATTGTGTAGCTGCCAAGGAGGATTAACTCTTTCTGTGACTACCTGGTTTTTCCCGGGCGTCACACTCCTCCTTGGTTGAATACAGCCCGTCCACGGGCTGTCCAGCCACTGACGTTTATTTTTGTGGGAAAAGAAAAAATTAACAAATTACAACCATACATCTTCCCACATCGGGAGGTACATTTTCTTAAACCTTTAACTATCCTGCCACCCCCCACCTGCTGTGCAGATGGCCTCCTCCGGGGAACTTGAGGACATTCAACAGAGGTGACAGTCTATAAAACAGTAATTCTTTAAACTTGCGGGTAGTAGCCGTCCATGTTCCGCTACCACTGCTGCTGCTGCCGCCACTCCCAGTACAGGGCACGGGTTCCGTGCTTTGCCTCCTGCTCAGGAGCCAGGCCCACTCGGAGGCCCTCGGCGCCGGCTACAACCGGCCTCGCTAACTGCCGAGGGCCCCATCGATCAGTGGCCTGCTCCTCCTCTCTGCAGGTGCACTCCGGCTGCTCCACAGCTGGAATGGGGCATTTGGGAGTGGCTGGCACTGAAGCTGGGGTCGATTTCAGGACGGGTACTGCCGTCGTTGCGGACGGGCGGATTGCCGAAGCCGACGTCATCACCGTTGTGGCCATGCTCGGGGCCGAGTGAGATATCATCGGGGTTGCAGCCTGGCTCGGGGGCCGGACGGGATGTCATCGAGGTTGCAGCCTGCTGTGACATCTTGCCACTCTTGTGTCCAGGATCGGAATTTTGCAGAGTCCTGGCGTCCCTGCACTTTACAGTTCCGGTTACATGCCATCGCTTCTCTGCCCGCTCCCCTTTGATCTTTTGCGGGCACTCATTCTGGCCGTGTTCCCAGGGGGCGGGGCTTCAACTTCGCGCCGTTTTCGGAGAAGAAGAAGATGGTGCCATTGTTTTGGTGCTAAAAATGGCGGGAAAGATGGCGGCAGGTTAAAATTTTTCAAACAGTTCACGGATTACAAGGCGCACATCATCCAGGTCACGGATTGGGTAAGAATCCTGTTTGTGACGCCAGATTGTGTTGCCCAGGGATAGGGGGTACTCAGAGCCAGGCCAATAGGGTCGCTTCTAGAGGTATCACGGTGTCGTGATCTGGTCTTTGATCCCAGGCTCCACAACAAAAGGGGAATATGTAAAAGGGGATTGTCTGTGACGCCACCCGTGGGTTGCGGTGATGAGATGGTGGCACGGCTGCTGCCTCTGGGGACCATGCCCGGGACTCATGGTGTGGGGCAGCAAGGTGGGATCCCCTCCACGGGTAGGGGAGTTGTAGTCCCGTATTCCAATTGGGAGTTGTGGCGGTGGCAGGGATTGCAGGGAGCAGAAAACTCACAGTTCGGTTGTCTTGGTGTTGGATGAAGCTAGGCTGATGTGTGTGGTCCGAAAACACAGAGTCCTTTGTAAACCAACTTGCCAAATGGCCGGTCACCATTGGCGGGTGTCTTTGGGTTCCACACCCAGATGTACTGCAAGGGGCCCTTACTTCCACAGTCTCTGTCTGTCTCTCTCTTGTCTGGACTAGTAAGTTTGAACGGCCTTCGGATTGGGTCCCTCTCCCGGCACCGGTGGGCTACAACCCAGTCCTAGTCGCCTCAGGTTCTCCGCTGCTGGATCTCCATCGCCTGTGGCCCTCACAGCCACCCAGTCCGGTAGTCCAGGGCTCCAACCCTGGCTACCACTTTCTCCAGGGAGCTACAAGCCTCCCCTGTCAGCTTTCCACTGACTACAGCACAATTGACCTGAATTCTGCTCTGTCACTTCCTTAGCTCCTCTCGCCCTCTCCCTTTTCCTGGGGAGGGGGTGAGTAGGGCCCTGATTGGCTGCTGTACATCTGTGTGGGGATTGTGTAGCTGCCAAGGAGGATTAACTCTTTCTGTGACTACCTGGTTTTTCCCGGGCGTCACACTCCTCCTTGGTTGAATACAGCCCGTCCACGGGCTGTCCAGCCACTGACGTTTATTTTTGTGGGAAAAGAAAAAATTAACAAATTACAACCATACATCTTCCCACATCGGGAGGTACATTTTCTTAAACCTTTAACTATCCTGCCACCCCCCACCTGCTGTGCAGATGGCCTCCTCCGGGGAACTTGAGGACATTCAACAGAGGTGACAGTCTATAAAACAGTAATTCTTTAAACTTGCGGGTAGTAGCCGTCCATGTTCCGCTACCACTGCTGCTGCTGCCGCCACTCCCAGTACGGGGCACGGGTTCCGTGCTTTGCCTCCTGCTCAGGAGCCAGGCCCACTCGGAGGCCCTCGGCGCCGGCTACAACCGGCCTCGCTAACTGCCGAGGGCCCCATCGATCAGTGGCCTGCTCCTCCTCTCTGCAGGTGCACTCCGGCTGCTCCACAGCTGGAATGGGGCATTTGGGAGTGGCTGGCACTGAAGCTGGGGTCGATTTCAGGACGGGTACTGCCGTCGTTGCGGACGGGCGGATTGCCGAAGCCGACGTCATCACCGTTGTGGCCATGCTCGGGGCCGAGTGAGATATCATCGGGGTTGCAGCCTGGCTCGGGGGCCGGACGGGATGTCATCGAGGTTGCAGCCTGCTGTGACATCTTGCCACTCTTGTGTCCAGGATCGGAATTTTGCAGAGTCCTGGCGTCCCTGCACTTTACAGTTCCGGTTACATGCCATCGCTTCTCTGCCCGCTCCCCTTTGATCTTTTGCGGGCACTCATTCTGGCCGTGTTCCCAGGGGGCGGGGCTTCAACTTCGCGCCGTTTTCGGAGAAGAAGAAGATGGTGCCATTGTTTTGGTGCTAAAAATGGCGGGAAAGATGGCGGCAGGTTAAAATTTTTCAAACAGTTCACGGATTACAAGGCGCACATCATCCAGGTCACGGATTGGGTAAGAATCCTGTTTGTGACGCCAGATTGTGTCGCCCAGGGATAGGGGGTACTCAGAGCCAGGCCAATAGGGTCGCTTCTAGAGGTATCACGGTGGCGTGATCTGGTCTTTGATCCCAGGCTCCACAACAAAAGGGGAATATGTAAAAGGGGATTGTCTGTGACGCCACCCGTGGGTTGCGGTGATGAGATGGTGGCACGGCTGCTGCCTCTGGGGACCATGCCCGGGACTCATGGTGTGGGGCAGCAAGGTGGGATCCCCTCCACGGGTAGGGGAGTTGTAGTCCCGTATTCCAATTGGGAGTTGTGGCGGTGGCAGGGATTGCAGGGAGCAGAAAACTCACAGTTTGGTTGTCTTGGTGTTGGATGAAGCTAGGCTGATGTGTGTGGTCAGAAAACACAGAGTCCTTTGTAAACCAACTTGCCAAATGGCCGGTCACGATTGGCGGGTGTCTTCGGGTCCCACACCCAGATGTACAGCCAGGGGCCCTTCCTTCCACACTCTCTGTCTGTCTCTCTCTTGTCTGGACTAGTCTGTTTGAACGGCCTCCGGATTGGGTCCCTCTACCGGCACCTGCGGGCTACAACCCTGTCCCGGTCGCCTCAGGTTCCCCGATGCTGGATCTCTGTTGCCTGTGGCCCTCACAGCCACCTAGTACGGTAGTCCAGGCAGGGCTCCAACCCCGGCTACTACTTTCTCCGGGGAGCTGCAAGCCTCCCCTGTCAGCTTTCCACTGACTACAGCACAACTGACCTGAATTCTGCTCTGTCACTTCCTTAGCTCCTCTCGCCCCCTCCCTTTTCCTGGGGAGGGCGTGAGCAGCGCCCTGATTGGCTGCTGTACATCTGTGTGGGGATTGTGTAGCTGCCAAGGAGGATTAACTCTTTCTGTGATTACCTGGTTTTACCAGGACATCACATCTTTATTATTAAGGGAAAAAGAAATTCAAACCTACAGGGCCCTGTGAGAAATACTGTTCCATCCCACACATACACAAAACATAAATGAACTGCTCTTTATCACATCTTTGGGAAGCTGACATCTTTTTCCCTAGCCACTCCCAGGCCTGAATATTGTCACACCTGCTCTCAATCAAGAAACCACTTAAATAGGACCTGGCTGACAAAGTGAAGTAGACAAAAAGATCCTCAAAAGCTCGACATCTTCCCGCAATCAAAAAAAAAAAAATCAGGAACAAATGAGAAACAAAGAAATTGAGATATATCAGTCTGGAGAAAAGATTATAAAGCTATTTCTAAAGCTTTGGGACTCTAGCAAACCACATTGAGAGCCATTAGCTACACATGGCAAAAACATGAACTTTCCCAGGAGCGGCTGGCAGACTGAAATTATCACAATAGCACAGCAAAGACCCATCCAAAAGGCCTCAAAAGACCCCCCAATAACAGCCAAAAATCTGCAGGCCTCACTTGCCTTAGTGAAGGTCAGTGTTCATCACTTCACCATAAGAATGAGACTGTAAAAAATGGCCTGTATGGCAGAGTTCAAAGACAAAAACCAGTGCTGAGCAAAAAGAACATAAAGGCTCATATCAATTTTGCCAGAAAACATCCAGATAATCCTCAAGACCTTTGGGAGCATACTTTGTGGAATGACAAGACAAAATAATACATTTTTGGAAGGTGTATGTCCAATTACATCTGGTGTATAAATAACAAAGCATTCAGAAAAGGAAGATCATACAAACAGTAAAATATGGTAGTGGTAGTGTGATAGTCTGAGGCTGTTTTGCTGCCCCAGGACTTGGAAGACTTGCTGTGGTAAATGAAACCATTAATTCAACTGTTTACTAGACATGAATAAACTTGTTCGATAAAGGCTTGGCAATCTCAAATTTGGTACAAGCCTTAGCTGTTTTGGCTCAGGCTTGGTAATACGAGTACTTACCGCAAAAGTTGTCAATGTTCGGTTTTGTTTGATAGCCGATTGTGTTTTCCAAAAATGCTTTTCTAATAACATGTTATGCTTTTGGATAGTATTTTGGTCCTGTTTGTAGAACAGGGGGATGTGTTTAATGAGTGGAGGAGGTGGGGACTTGGGAGAAGCCAGAGCAGCATCACACTTTTTTTTTCTTAACTTTATTTGTGGATGTTCCTGCAGCCAATCGTGATGCAGAAAATATCCTCAAGGTTAAAGCACAGTGGCTTATGTCGGTGGCTGCCTAAGTCACATGTCTGTCTGCATATAAAATGCGGACATGCTGTTAAGGCACCAATTTTGTGTTTGTTAAAATTTGTCAGGGAACTAGCTAAAAAGGTCTTGGCACTTTTTAGTGCCTAATCAAAGTTACGCAGTGAGCCACATTTCTAGGTATTGTTACTTTTTAGTGCTGTGAGGCAGTGACAGGGGTAATATTTGAAGACCGCTATGTGTCCCCCAGAATGTGTCTGGAAACCCTCTGAGTTTGCTATAGCTATTACTGGGAGTATAGCACAAAGGGTAACAGGGAGACAGATCCCTCCTCCCAGTCCAGGTTTTGTAGCAATCCTCATGTCCGGCATTTTCATTTAAAATCATGCAGAGCACAGCAGGGTGTGTCTCAGTTGAGAGCCAGGCTTGGTGAAGCTAACACATGCGGTGTGAGCTGGGCTGGCTCTGTGTGGAGTGAACACAGGCCAAGAGTGTGAGCCTAGGAGAACCTTACACAGATCCCTGCGGTTAACGGGGTCCTAAGGTAACAAGACTTTTTGATGCAAAGAACTTGTCTATATGCACCGGCTGTGATCCGGAAGAGACTTTGACTGTGGGAAATTGGATCTATTTATGCTGCAACAATAAATAGACTGTTGGTGTGAACACGCTGCTGCCTCACTGCCTCACGTTTTTGCCCAAACAACGCTGCTACCTCACAGTGCCCGCAGAAATTTTTCCTGTGAACAACATTTTTAGGTATTGGTACTTTTCATTGCCTTCCCAATATTGCCATCTCACGCAAGAAATAAAAAATGTATCTTTTGGGTCAGGTGTCTGACAGGTGTGGGCGTAGAGTTGTGAAACATCTGTTTCACAAAGGAATGATTCAGTAACCATGAGTGATAAATCAAGACGAGGTTTTGGTGCAAGGGTGAATATGTGGGTTGTTCAAGGTGTACGTATGGGATGTTCTAATGTTAGTCAAAGCTCTACTGAACAAACACCAGCTCATCCTATCTCAAGAGAAATGAGAACAACTTCCGTTGCTGGACAGACTTCTGCACTTGATTTCTTTGGCAGCCGCACGTTGCTTCAACTTCGAAATGAGGGTGAGAAACTGCATGTGCTAGAGTGGATAGCAAGCACTGTATCAAGTGGCCTCTCCTATCTTCCACCAATGTCACAAATCTCCAACCACCAAACTGACTGTGGGGAACCACACATGGGCTAGTCTGCAGAGCTGTTCACACATTCTATCTCATGGGCATCAGAGGTCTGTTCCAAAGATTCCCAGACTCAAGAGGAGGAAAGCATCTGCACTGATGCCCAAAGTCTTTCAGTTGGATTCTGGCCCAGACTAAGTACGGTCCGAGCAGGATCAAGACCCTTGTAAATTGATGATAACACCCGGAGGTGGAGGTAATAATGGTGAGACTCAGATACCTGAGGCGCACGTGAACTGTTATGTGGGGTCAGGTCAGGAAGAGGAGGAATGGGACAACATAGAGCAAGACGATAAAGTTGTAGATCCCATTTGGTGTAAAACCAAAGGTACTCAGATGAGTAGCTCAGCAGATGAGGAAGAGGAGGAAGACTACAAGGTTATGTAGGCGATTCCCACACAATCACGTAGTGATGCAACCATGAGATCCACTGCATCCTCAGCCACAACTTTGGGTGTGTTGCCAGTAGCAGTTGTGGGTCTGCAGTTCGCAGGAAGGGCTACCTAGCCTGGGCCTTTTTTGAGACTGCAAAGGATGACCCAACTTTCGATATCTGCCAATGTTGTAAACAACATCTTAGTAGAGGCAAAAATTCAAATAATTTTAATACTACTTTCATAAACTGGCACATGTGCAACCAACATGCATTACTGTGACAATCTTACTGCACTAAAATGTGTACTACCGGGCCTAACCAATCAGCAGTCGACAAATTAACCGCATCTGCTGCTGCTTCTTCCTCCTGCGTTACCGTGAAAACTTTTCTTAGAGAGGTCTCTGGCCATAGTACCTCCATTTGTTTACCCGAATACAGTTGGGGTGAGTGAGAACCCATCAGCTGTTATATAAGTGACTATTCCTGGTGTATTTGACGCTTGTGAGACACCGAGCATACCACATGCTTCTCAATCTACCATTACATCTCTGCCCACACCTCCCCCACAGTCTACCAGTTGGTCATGTACACCCTACTCTACCCTCTCTCAGCACAACAGCAAGCCCTCCGTCCCACAGTAAAAGATAATTTTCTTTGACACATGCCAAAGCAAAGAGCTTGAACTTCGCCATATCTAAACTGTTTGCCACAGAAATGTGGCCTTTCCCCCTACTGAATACAGACAGTTTCAGAAACCTTATGGCTAATGCAGTTCCTCAGTACAAGTTGCCCAGTTGCTATTACTTCTATAAAAAAGTCATCATGTCACAGATAACATTACCTTTTCCTTGAAAAACTCTGTGTCTCCAGGGTGAATTTCACTACTGACACTTGGACAAACAAGCATGGCCAGGAGCGTTACATCTCACTGACTGAGCACTGGGTTACTCTGGTAGCTGTGGGGCCAGGAGGGGAAAGGGGCTGCTTACGTAGTCTTGAAATCCCAAAGGCTTTCTAATTCCTCCCCCACCTGAGCCCTCAAACTCTCCCTTAATGAAACACACGATTTAAGAGTGCAGAGAGAATCCCTCCCACCTTCGTAAAGCTCAGCCAGGGCTCAACACAATCAGGCAGTTCTGAAATTAATATACATTGGAGAACGCAGTCACACAGCTGTAGAGTTGTGGACCCAGTTTGATCAATGGCTGTCTCAACTGTACCTGGAGTGTGGGAAGGCTGTGTGCGATAACTGTGCAAACCTGGTGGCAGCCCTATGCCTGGGGCCATCACACATTTGCCTCAACCTGGATGTACAGAAATTTCTAGCTCACTATGCCTACCTGGATGTGGTGCTGCAGAAGGCACGATCAGTGTGTGCTCACTTCCACTGTTCACACCCCGCGGCTAATCGACTTGCAATGCTACAAAGGAATTCGGCCTACCGGTTAAACTGTTGATATGTAATGTGCCGACGTGATAGAATTCCTTTCTACACATGTTGCAGCAACTCTGGCAGCAGCAGCGAGCACTGGTGCACTGTGCCATGAGGCATAGCCTGGGACACCGCAGTTCTGATGTAGGGCAAATTACTATATGGGCACAGATGAAAAAATTCTGCATCCTCCTGCACAGTTTTGAAATGGCTACAAAGATGGTTAGCGCTGATGATGCCATCATCAACATCACTATTTCGGTGATCTACATGTTGGAGCACACTTTAAATAGTCTGAGGGAGGAGGTGGTGGTTCCAGAGGAAGAGGAGGAAGCTGAGGAGGATCAGGAAGGGATACCATTTCCTGTAAGGTCTGGACAGTCGTCACACAGGTGGGTGTCACAGGAGGGTGGAGTCCATTGAACGAGGTGCTAAAAAACAAACTTGTAGTGAAGGTGCAGGAGCCAAGCAACAAATGGAGGATGAAGAGGAGATAGATGCAGAAAACTCAGGAGATGAAGAAGATATTGATTCTGTCTTTGTAGTCTGTGGTTGGTGGGAGTGGATAGAAGAGGCAAGCTTGAGCACTACCCCACCACCAACAGAACATGGACTTGGACCTCATAGAAGCGTCTGACACATGAGCGCCTTCTTGCTGCACTATCTGTAAAATGATGTCCGTATTGTTAGGATTATAAATAGTGCTGACTACTGGGTTGCCACTCTGTGAGATCCACGGTATAAGAGTAAATTTAGCAAGTTGCCTGGAAAGGGACGCATGGATGCTAGAGTATTGAAACAAGCTTGTAGACCATCTTAACAGTGGTTTTTCACAAGACATTAGTGAGGCACACAGTGTACATCACAGTTATAAAATTACAACTATGGGAACATTGCGTCATCTACACAGAAAAATTAGCAGCAGCAATTCAAGTGGGAGAAGCAATTTTTGTGAGGTTTGACACACATTTTTTAGACCATTGCATGGACCTGCAGAACAGTGTAGAAGTCTGACACCTAGTGAATGACTGGAGATGATGGTGTAGGAGTAGCTAAAGATTAATATTGATGCCATAAGGGGAAATTGGACCCTTTTTCATTTTGGTCTTCAAAAATGAAAGAGTGGCTTGAGCTTGCCAGTCACACCTTGGAAGTTTTGGCCTTCCAGGCAACCAGCATTCTCTCAGAACATGTGTCAGAGTTCCGGGATTTCCAGTTTTCTTTTGAAGGATCTTGCCCTTTGTTAACATGGAGTTTTCTGTTCTGTTGCCCTACTTCCTGTTCATCTGTTTAAAAGCCCGCCCCTAAGCTTAGTCTAGTTGCCTGAGTATACTGCTTCCTGTGTACTCCTGCCCTGCTGCTCTCATCTCTTGATTGCTGTTTGGATCCGGTTGAAACACCTGACACCAGCTCTGGACTTCACCTCTCATCCAACTGTGCTCGGACTCTGTCTGCCGTCTCTGGTCGGCACTTCTGCCCGGTCCCTTCCGTTCATATCCACCCTAGGACTCACATCACGTACGGACATTTTTTGGACTATATTTGTTGCCCTTTTGTGTCCCGGCTGCTGTACATTTGGGCCTTCTGGGGTGATTGCCGGACAGCCCCTGCATAGGGGTTCGCTTCTGGCGGTCTCCCTGGGGGAGTCCAGTGCGCGGCCCCGGGAATTCCCCTTTGCTCTGAACCCGGCAGGTATTTACTGTGTTTATGTTCCACTGTGTATATTCTGTTCTGTGTACATATTGCGGTTACATATTACTGTGTATATTTTGTTCTGTTTACATATTGCGGTTACATATTATTGTGTATATTCTGTTCTGTGCACATATTGCGGTTACATATTATAAAACGTCTTTTGCACCAAGAACTCATCTCTGGTTGTCATTGCCCTAACGCAATCGAAATCCTCAATACATACAATAGTATTACAACATGTTTTCAGCACTTCTGGCAGTCTATTGATGGATAAGCATATCTGGCTGTCCCCTGAAAGTGTAGACTGCCTAACTTCCATAAAGACGAATGTCGCAGGCGGAGGAGGGGACGCTGCGCTCTCCCACTGCTCGGGTCCGGCTGCTGCTGCTCGGTGGTGGCTCGAGCGGTGGCCCGGATCCCGGGGACTCGAGCGGCGTTCCTCGCCTGTGAGTGAAAAGGGTGGGGATTGATTGTGGGGATTTGAGATTGTCCGTGACGCCACTTACGGTTGTGGTGAGATTGGTGACACCACCGCTGCTCTGGACGGGGATCCCGGGAGCGATGACAGGGAGCAGCCTAGATGTTAGTTCTCCCCTCTGTGGGTAGGGGGGTTGGTTGTCCCGGGGCCCGGTGATGGGGTAGGGATGGATGGCAGGCGGGTTACGGGGCCTGGCGAGGTGCAGGGTCGCGGGGGCAGCGCTGTGCCGCACGGCACGGTGGTACTCACTCAGCCAATGATGTACACAAAGTCTCCGGTAAAACAAATGGCTGGATGGACGGGTCCCACAGACGGCTGCGATGTTTCTCCTCCCGGCAGGTTGATGGTGACTGCCTTTCCCTGCACCTGTGTAGAGTAAAGGTTCCAATGGGTTCCCACCGGGTAAGCCCCTGCCGGATGGTGCTGGCTTCTCTTTGCATATCTGTCCGGTACCGCCGGGCCACCGCCCGTCCACGGTCCTTACGGCTGGCTCCAATAGGCCTCTCCTGCAGATGGTCACCACTGTCTGCCAACCTTGCTGATCCGTCCGGGCCACACACCCGGACCACTTTCTGTCCGCTCCTTTACCACTTTTCTTCCTCTCACTTTCACTTCCCTCACTCTAACTGACTCTTTTTCCCACCTCCAGGACTGTGAACTCCTCAGTGGGCGGGACCAACCGCCTGGCCCACCCCCTGGTGTGAACATCAGCCCCTGGAGGGAGGCAACAAGGGTTTTTGTCCGACTTAGGTGTGCCTGACCGGGAGTGTGAGGTGTGTTGGTGTTGTTCTGTGACGACCTGGCTTGTCCAGGGTGCCACACGAACAAGTTGTGGATACCAATGACTTTTCCACTCCAGTCCCAGACTGTGCAGACTGCATGATGGTGTACTGCCAGAGGTCATGGAGCACCACCCTACCCCTTTCTGTCATCTTGCTGTCTTTGTTGAAGATAGAAATGCTGGTTCAGGCCTTGCTACAGGGCCGGTCCCACGCATTTATGTTGTGGCATTCTACTATTTGTAGTCTATGCCAATTGTTGCCACTTTTCATATTGTCTGACTTTAATTTTTGAAATGTGGAGACTCCAAGTAGGGTCTCCAAATTGTCTTTTGTGTATAGAATCAGGTGTTGTGGAGCAATAACCCTATGCCTGTCTGTCATCTTGCTGACTCTGGTGAAGGAAGAAATGCTGTTTCAGGCCTTATTACTGAGCTGGTTCCATGCATCCATGTTGTGGTGTTGGACTATTTGTAGTCTGTGCCAATTGTTGCCACTTTTTCTGTTTGATCATAATTTTGGGAAATGGAGAGACTCCAAGTAGGGTCTCGAAATTGCCTTTTGCCTGTACTGGCAGAGGTCTGGAAGCAATATCCCTAGTCCTGTCACTCATCTATTTTTTATTTTAAAAATGGAAATGCCAGGCCACAGTCTGTGTTGCATGTATCATACCTGACTGTTTTGCAAAGACACTATGGGCAAATGGTGGTGGGGGGGGGGGCAAATTTATGCCTCTGTTCTGCCGTCTGCCTGAAATGTTTTTAAATATCAAGACTCCAAGATGAGTCTCCAAATTTTGTCTTGTCTGTACTGGCAGAGGTGTGGGGTGTGTGAGCAAGAGGCCTAATCCTGTCACTCTTCCACCTTTTGGTTTTTAATATGAAAATGCCAGGCCACATCCTGTGTGTTGCATGGACCATATCTTACTGTTCAGCAATGACACTATGGGCAAATGGTGGTGGTGGGGGGCAATTGAGGCCACTGTCCTGCTGTCTGTATGAAATGTTTTTAAATATCAAGACTCCAAGATTGGTCTCCAAGTTGTGTCTTGTCTGTACTGGCAGGGGTGTGCGAGGACCAGTCCTACACCTGTCTCTCATTTATCTCAATATTTTTTATTTTAATGGTCGAGGAAGCTAATGGCTGTGCCATAACAGTGGCTCTGCACTGTAAAATATATTTTGCTGTTTTGGAAGCTTTTCTACACCCCTAAAGATCTTTTCTCTGCATTAAGTTTGGCCTCACATTGAATCCAATGGGGTTCGAAAACATTTGATGAACCGTTCGGCAAACCATTTGAGAAACATCAGGAAGTTTGCCAAAGATCGGTGAAACCAAAGGCTGAAAAATTCCCTCATCTCTAGTGGCAGTATTATGTTATATAGAGCTAAATACAGGGTAATCCTAGAGGAAAATCTCTTAAAGGGTGTAAAAGACTTGAGACTGGGGTGTAAGTTCAGCTTCCAGCAGGACAGCGACCCAAAACAAACTACCATAGCTACAATGGAAAGGTAGAGAGCAAAGCATAACCATGTGTTTCAATTTCACATTCTTAGGGGTACTTTGCACATTACGACATCGCAAGCCGATGCTGCGATGCCAAGCGCGATAGTCCCCACCTCCGTCGCAGCAGCGATATCTTGTGATTGCTACCGTAGCGAACATTATCGCTACGGCAGCTTCACATGCACTTACCTGCCCTGCGACGTTGCTCTGGCCGGCGACCCGTCTCCTTCCTAAGGGGGCGGGTCGTGCAGCGTGACAGAGATGTCACACAGCAGGCGGCCAATAGGAGCGGAGGGGCGGAGATGAGCGGGACGTAAACATCCCGCCCACCTCCTTCCTTCCGCATAGCCGGTGGACGCAGGTATGGTGATGTTCCTCGCTCCTACGGCTTCACACACCGTGATGTGTGCTGCTTTCTGGAACAAGGAACAACATCGTACCGTCGCTGCTGCGAAATTATGGAAATGTCGGACCCTACACCAATCATACGATAACGACTCTTTTGCGCTCGTTAATCGTATGTAAAAGGATTTACATACTGCGATGTCAACAGCGACGCCGGATGTGCGTCACTTTCGATTTGACCCCACCGACATCGCACCTGCGATGTCGTAGTGTGCAAAGTACCCCTTAGTCCAGACCTAAATCTCTTTGACAATTTATGGCAACACTTGAAATTTGCTATTCATGTATAATTGTCATCAATCTTACCAAGAAAGAGCAGTTTTGCAAAGAAGGATGTTTAAAAATGTTAGCCTTTAGATGTTAAAAACTAATAGAGACATACACCAATAGGATTGTAGTAGTAATTACAGCGAAAGGTGGTCCCACAAAGAATTCACTCAGGTGGGGGCCAAATGCAACTCACAATTTTCAGATTTATATTTTTAAAATATTTTTTTAAAAATTATCATTTAATTTACATTTCTTAAATACTTGCTACTTAGTGTTGGTATCTATACAGTGCCTACAAGTAGTATTCAACCCCCTGCAGATTTAGCAGGTTTGATAAGATGCAAATAAGCTAGAGCCTGCAAACTTCAAACAAGAGCAGGATTTATTAACAGATGCATAAATCTTACAAACCAACAAGTTATGTTGCTCAGTTAAATTTTAATAAATTTTCAACATAAAAGTGTGGGTCAATTATTATTCAACCCCTAGGTTTAATATTTTGTGGAATAACCCTTATTTGCAATTACAGCTAATAATCGTCTTTTATAAGACCTGATCAGGCCGGCACAGGTCTCTGGAGTTATCTTGGCCCACTCCTCCATGCAGATATTCTCCAAGTTATCTAGGTTCTTTGGGTGTCTCATGTGGACTTTAATCTTGAGCTCCTTCCAAAAGTTTTCAATTGGGTTAAGGTCAGGAGACTGACTAGGCCACTGCAACACCTTGATTTTTTTCCCTCTTGAACCAGGCCTTGGTTTTCTTGGCTGTGTGCTTTGGGTCGTTGTCTTGTTGGAAGATGAAATGACGAACCATCTTAAGATCCTTGATGGAGGAGCGGAGGTTCTTGGCCAAAATCTCCAGGTAGGCCGTGCTATCCATCTTCCCATGGATGCGGACCAGATGGCCAGGCCCATTGGCTGAGAAACAGCCCCACAGCATGATGCTGCCACCACCATGCTTGACTGTAGGGATGGTATTCTTGGGGTCGTATGCAGTGCCATCCAGTCTCCAAACGTCACGTGTGTGGTCGGCACCAAAGATCTCGATCTTGGTCTCATCAGACCAGAAAACCTTGAACCAGTCTGTCTCAGAGTCCTCCAAGTGATCATGAGCAAACTGTAGACGAGCCTTGACATGACGCTTTGAAAGTAAAGGTACCTTACGGGCTCGTCTGGAACGGAGACCATTGCGGTGGAGTACGTTACTTATGGTATTGACTGAAACCAATGTCCCCACTTCCATGAGATCTTCCCGGAGCTCCTTCCTTGTTATCCTTGGGTTAGCCTTGACTCTTCGGACAAGCCTGGCCTTGGCACGGGTGGAAACTTTCAAAGGCTGTCCAGGCCGTGGAAGGCTAACAGTAGTTCCATAAGCCTTCCACTTCCGAATGATGCTCCCAACAGTGGAGACAGGTAGGCCCAACTCCTTGGAAAGGGTTTTGCACCCCTTGCCAGCCTTGTGACCCTCCACGATCTTGCCTCTGATGGCCTTGGAATGCTCCTTTTGTCTTTCCCATGTTGACCAAGTATGAGTGCTGTTCACAAGTTTGGGGAGGGTCTTAATTAGTCAGAAAAGGCAGGAAAAAGAGATAATTAATCCAAACATGTGAAGCTCATTGTTCTTTGTGCCTGAAATACTTCTTAATACTTTAGGGGAACCAAACAGAATTCTGGTGGATTGAGGGGTTGAATAATAAATTACACTCTGAATAAACTTTTCACAATTTAAAAAAAAAAAAAGAAATAACATTCGTTTTTGCTGCAGTGCATTTCACACTTCCAGGCTGATCTACAGTCCAAATGTCACAATGCTAAGTTAATTCCGAATGTGTAAACCTGCTAAATTTGCAGGGGGTTGAATACTACTTGTAGGCACTGTATATATATATATATAATTGCCTTATTCTGTCTGTCTGTCTGTCTTACTCCAAAATGACAACATTACAGTGACAACCATCGCCACAGCACGTGTGTTAAAGAGCCTGCGACCAACGGCTCAGCTAAGTGAACAGCATGAACTACGGCACGACAGGACGACGCCCGACACCTTTCCCCGCACCCACACGGAGCCCCGACTCCCAGGTGACTTCTGCATCCCCGGGAGCCCACACATTGCTAGGATCGTGACGGGAGCGGGCGTACACTGGCAACCTTGGTACACATCGGGTAACTAAGCAAAGCGCTTTGCATAGTTACCCGATTGTGTACCATGGTTACAGCATAACTCGGCTCCACCCCCCCGGACTCCACCCTCCACATGTATACACTGAACACACGCACACACACACACGAATAGTCACCTGTCCCCAGCCATGCAGTCCCCGGCACTGACGTCCTCAGCGCCATGGCCCCGCTCGGTTCCAACCCCCCTCACTCCGCTGTCTGCATGTATACACTGAACACACACCCTGGCACTACTGCACTCATCATCCCCGCACACAGGCAGGCACTACCGCTTCCATCATCATCACTGCACACACCCCGGCACTACCGCTCCCATCATCCCCACACAAACACAGGCACTACCGCTCCCATCATCCCCGCACACACGCAGGCACTACCGCTCCGATCATCCCAGCACACACCTTGGCACTACTGCACCCATTATCCCCGCACAAACACAGGCACTACCGCTCCCATCATCCCCGCACACACGCAAGCACTACTGCTCCCATCATCATCCCCGCACACACCCCGGCACTACCGCACACATCATCATCCCCGCACACACCCCGACACTACCGCCCCCATCATCATCACCGCACACACCTTGGCACTACCGCATTTATCATCATTCCTGCACACAGCCCAGCACTACCGCACTCATCATTATCACCGCACACACAAGCACTACCGCACCTATCATCGTACTCGCACACACCCCGGCACTACCGCATCCATTATCATCCCCGCACACCCTCCGGCACTACCTCACCCATCATCATCCCAGCACACAGTCTGGCACTACCGCACCCATCATCATCCCCGCACACAGCCCGGCACTACTGCACTCATCATCATCACTGCACACACGCAGACACTACCTGAGTGAAGTCTCCGGTGACAGCGCAGCTCACTTCTGTTGCTGCATGGAGCTGACACAGAGCAGTCGTGTTCTACGGCGCTCCCTGTCAGCTTCATATAGCAGAGCTGAAAGCGTCATGTGGATTACGTCAGACCTGGAGGGGTGCTTGCGGATTAATAAAGTGGTAAATGAGGGGTTTTTTTTGTCTTTTATTCCAAATAAAGGATTTTTTGGTTGCGTGTGTTTATTTATTATTATTATTATTATTATTATTATTTATTTATTTATAGAGCACCATTTATTCCATGGTGCTGTACATAAGAAGGGGTTACATACAGAATACATACACAAGTTACAGTAGACAGACTAGTACAGAGGGAAAAGGGCCCTACCCTTGCGGGCTTACATTCTATAGGATTTTGGGGAGGAGACAGTAGGTGGGGTGTAGATTGGGCGGCTGCTCCGCTTGGTGGTCGGGCGGCGGCTCCACTTGGTGGTCGGGCGGCGACTCCGTAGGGTGGTCGGGCGGCGGCCCTGCTGGGTGGTCGGGCGGCGGCTCCGCTGTGTGGTAGGGCGGCAGCTCCACTGGGTGGTCGGGCGGCGACTCCGCTGGGTGGTCGGGCGGCGGCTCCACTTGGTGGTCGGGCGGCGGCTCCGCTTGGTGGTCGGGTGGCGGCTCCGCTGGGTGGCCGGGCGGCGGCTCCGCTGGGGGGTCGGGCGGCGGCTCCGCTGAGTGGTCGGGCGGCGACTCCGCTGGGTGGTCGGGCGGCGACTCCACTTGGTGGTCGGGCGGCGGCTCCACTTGGTGGTTGGGCGGCGGCTCTGCTGGGTGGTCGGGCGGCGGCTCTGCTGGGTGGTCGGGCGGCAGCTCCACTTGGTGGTCGGGCGGCGGCTCCGCTAGGTGGTCGGGCGGCGGCTCTGCTGGGTGGTCGAGCGGCGGCTCCCCTGGGTGGTCGGGTGGCGACTCCGCTGGGTGGTCGGGTGGCGGCTCCACTTGGTGGTCGGGCGGTGGTTCCGCTGGGTGGTCGGGCGGCGGCTCTGCTGGGTGGTCGGGTGGCAGCTCCGCTGGGTGGTCGGGTGGCAGCTCCACCGAGTGGTCGAGCTGCGACTCCGCTGGGTGGTCGGGCGGCGGCTC
This sequence comes from Anomaloglossus baeobatrachus, assembly GCF_048569485.1. Taxonomy (NCBI): domain Eukaryota; kingdom Metazoa; phylum Chordata; class Amphibia; order Anura; family Aromobatidae; genus Anomaloglossus; species Anomaloglossus baeobatrachus. Next base: position 262,948,647 of record NC_134355.1, read on the forward strand.
CGCTCGGTGGTCGGGCGAAGGCTCCTCACAATAATGAAGCAATGAGGTCATTGTAGATGATAGGCATTTCTGAACAGATGAGTTTTCAGGTTCCGTTTGAACCTTGCAAGGGTAGCAGATAGTCTGACGTGTTGAGGCAGCGAGTTCCAGAAGACTGGGGATGCTCAGGAGAAGTCTTGGAGTCAGTTGCGAGAGGAGCGAATGAGAGAGGCGGAGAGAAGGAGATCTTGGGAGGACCGGAGGGGACGTGTTGGAGTGTAATGGGAAATTAGTTCAGAGATATATGGAGGAGACAGACTATGCACAGCTCTGTAGGTCAGTGTTAGTAGTTTGAATTGGATGCGGTGGAAGATTGGGAGCCCGTGGTGGGACTTGCAGAGAGGAGAAGCGGGGTGGTATTGGGGAGAGAGGTGGATCAGACGGGCAGCAGAATTAAGGATGGACTGGAGAGGGGCGAGCGTGTTAGCAGGGAAGCCACAGAGGAGGATGTTGCAGGAATCGAGGCGGGAGATTATGAGGGCATGCACTAGCATTTTTGTAGATTGCGAGTTGAGGAAAGGACGGATTCTGGAAATGTTTTTGAGTTGAAGATGGCAGGAGGTGGTGAGGGATTGGATGTGTGGTATGAAGGACAAGACAGAGTCAAAGGTCACTCCGAGGCAGCGAACTTTGGGTACTGGCGAGAGCCTGGTGTTATTTATTGTAATAGATAGATCAGGTGGAGAGTGTAGGTGAGATGGAGGAAAGATGATCAGTTCAGTTTTGGCCACATTGAGCTTTAGGAAGCGAGAGGAGAAAAAGAAAGGATATAGCAGATAGGCACTCTGGGATTCTGGACAGCAGAGAAGTGACATCTGGGCCAGAGAGGTAGATCTGAGTGTCATCGGCATATAGGTGGTACTGGAAGCCATGGGACTTTATGAGTTATCCCAGGCCAAATGTGTAGATAGAAAAAAGTAGGGGTCCCAGGACAGAGCCTTGAGGGACGCCAACAGAGAGATGGCGGGATGAAGAGGTTGTGTGGGAGTGGGAGACACTAAAAGTGCGGTTGGAAAGGTATGAAAAGATCCAAGAGAGTATCGAAGGCTGAAGACAGGTCTAGAAGTAGGAGTATGGAGAAGTGCTTGTTAACTTTGGCAGTAAGCAAGTCATTTGTGATTTTAGTCAGGGCAGTTTCAGTAGAATGATGGGGACGGAAGCCAGACTGTAGGTTGTCAAAGAGAGAGTTAGATGAGAGGTGGGAGGAAAGTTCAGCATTGACATGCTGTTCCAGGAGTTTTGAGGTGAACGGGAGTAGTGATATGGGGCGTTAGCTGTTGGTAGAGGTTGGGTTGAGGGAAGGTTTCTTTAGGATAGGTGTGACTGTTGCATGTGTAAAGGCAGAGGGGAAGGTACCAGTCATTAAAGATAGGTTGAAGAGATGGGTTAAGGCTGGAATAAGGATAGTGGCGAGATTAGGGAGTAGGTGGGATGGGATGGGGTCAAGTGCGCAGGTGGTGAGGTGTGCTTTTGAGAGAAGACGTGCAAGCTCTTCTGCGGTGATGGTGGGGAGGAAGTTTATGGGGGAAGGGCAGTGGTGTGTTATGTGAAGGGGTTGGGGTGATTGAGCAGAGAAGACTTGCCTTATTTGGTCAATTTTTTCTTTGAAATAAGTGGCAAAGTCTTCTGCAGAGATGGGGGTGGTTGAAGGGGGTAGTGGTGGGCGAAGGAGAGAGTTGAAAGTATTGAATAACTGTTTGGGGTTGTGTATTAAAGAGGATATGAGGTTTCTGAAGTAATCCTGTTTAGCGGAGGTGAGGGCTGAACGAAATGTGTGAATTGCATTTTTGAATACGGTGAAGTCTTCCTGGGAGTGCGTTTTCTTCCAGCGCCGCTCTACAGCCCTAGACACTTGCCAAAGTTTTTTAGTGAGGCTGTTGTGCCAGGGCTGTCTATTGATTCGTCTCACTCTGCCATGCACAAGGGGAGCGACTGAATCAATAGATGATGTGAGAGTGGCGTTGTAGAAAGTGGTGGCACTGTTGGTGTCGTGGAGTGACGATATGGAGGACAGTGGAAGGATAGAGTCAGAGAGGGTGTGCATGTTGAGGTGTTCAAGGTTTCTGTGGGGATGTGCTAGGCGCTGGACAGGGGGGGCAGGTGAGGAGGACAGGGCTGAAAAGGTCAGTAGATGGTGGTCTGATAGGGGGAAGGGGGAAGTTGTGAGGTCAGAAAGGGAACAGAGGCAGGTGAAGATAAGGTCTAGTGTGTGTCCATCTTTATGGGTGGCAAAGGCGGAACACTCAGTTAGACCAAAAGACGAAGCAAGGTACAGGAGTTTGGAGGCTGCCGACTGGTGGTTGTCAGTGGGGATGTTGAAGTCACCCATGATGATGGTGGGAATGTCAGCAGAGAGAAAGTGTAGAAGCCAGGCAGAGAAGTGGTCGAAGAAGGCAGTGGTAGCGCCCAGGGGTCTGTATATTACGGCCACTTGGAGGTTAGAGGGAGAATAGATTCGGACAGAGTGCACTTCAAAGGAAGGAAGGACAAGGGAGGGTAGAGGTGGGATTGGGATAAAGCAGCAGTTGTTAGAAAGAAGGAGACCCACTCCTCCACCCTGTCTATTCCCAGGGCGAGCAGTGTGGGAGAAGTGAAGGCCGCCGTAGCATAGTGCAGCAGGGGAGGCAGTGTTGGAGGGTGTCAGCCATGTTTCAGTGAGGCCCAGAAAGGATAGATTGCTGGAGGTAAAGAGATCGTGAATGATGTGTAGTTTATTACAGACAGAACGGGCATTCTATTACTTTCACTTACAGGTTAATCATGGAAGATATCTCGGGAAGACGCCTGCCATGATTAACCTAGGACTTAGTGGCAGCTATAAGCTGTCATTTAACTCCTTATTACCCCGATTGTCACCGCACCAGGGCAATTTGGGATGAGTCGGATAGAGTGCATGGACTGTCGCATCTAATGGATGCGGCAGCTCCGCGCGGCTGCTGGCTGATATTGTTAGGGTGGTGGGTTCCCCACAACGTGGGTCTCCCCATCCTGACAATGCCAGCCTTCAGCCATGTGGCTTTATCTTGGCTGGTATCAAAATTGGGGGGGACCGCAGTTTGGGGGAGAGGGGGAGAGAGAGGGGGGGTAGACTGGGGAGAGTTGGGGAGAGACCAGGAGTGATTTTAAACGATTTAGATCATTCTGCTGGACATGCTGAGCATGTGCACTAGAATGTGACGAGATCAGTCAGCGGATTCCGCTGCTTAGTGCATTGCGGCGGAATCCGCTCCCATAGACAATCATTAGACACCTTGGCGGATTCTAACGGAATCCGTCAAGGTGGGATATTTTAACGACCCAAAAAATGCTATATGCAGCGTTCCCTCTGCCCGACGCTGCGTCAAATTAACGACGCAGCGTCGTCCAGCGGATGCAACGCAGACACTTGCGTTACAGTGCGTCATCAATACAAGTCTATGGAGAATAGCGCAGTGCGTTAATAGACTGTGCTATTCTCCATAGCGGTGGATTGCGCTGAACACAAGTGTAAAAGTGCCCGAACACACACACACACACCTGAATAGTTACCTGTCCCCAGCCATGCAGTCCCCGGCACTGACGTCCTCAGTGCCATGGCCCCGCTCGGCTCCACCCACCCCACACTCCGCCCCCTGCACACATTACCCCGCAGGATGGGGGCACATGTCAGGATGGTGGCTGCACCACAATGGTGGCACATACCAGCATTGGGCCACATCACAGCATCAGCATATTTTTACTTAACTTTACACTGTTCATGGCCTTCTTTCATTACAAGCCATGGACATCATTAAACATTAGACTCATCTATTAACACTGTTCCTTCTGTTGTTTGTCATTATAAAACCAATAAACAATTATAAGAATACTAAATTAAACCTAACCCATCCAGTCCATTAATTACCTTATTATTCAATCTGCTAACCTACATACACATTCTAGATTACCCGATACATTAGAATCGGGCCACCTTCTAGTACTGCATAAAATCCCAATAAAATACATTTAAGTTTGTGGACAAAATAATAAAATAGGGAAAAGTTCACAGAGTATCTATTTATGTATGTATGTATCTATCTATCTATCTATCTATCTATCTATCTATCTATATTTATACATACAAATACACATTTGAAACATTAAAAAATGCCTGCTTCTCTCCTAATTTTCCATGCCAGCTTTCCAATTCATAACACATCATATATGACACATGAAAAAAATGCCTTTTCTTCTCCTATTTTTCCATGTCAGCTTTCCAATGCAAAACACATCTGTGGTTTTCAGCTGTGTAAATGAAAATTATTATTTTCATGTGCTATAGCTAAGAAATTACATTTCTCAATTTGGCATGTAAAAGGATGCCTGTATTTAACAACAGTTACATACGCTAACTTGCATTCTTCATTTGAAAGGTCATTCTTTTCTGAGCTGGAAAATCTGTTTGCGTTAATCTCCCACATGGTTTGTACAATATAACAAAACCATTCACACACTTACAGTTCATAAGCTCTTAATTATTATGTACTATTCAGTAATTCAGTAACAATAACTTACCATTGAGCTGCAAATATTGTACAATAAAATAAATATTGGCTACAAGAATGTTAATGTATTAACTTTTTATATTTATATTAAAATAAGATAATAATAAATAAATTATTTCCTGAAAAAGAGTAAGAAAATGTTTGGTCCATATTAAATATTTTGTAGTTTAATATGGATACTCAATTTTCAGTTAAAAAAATCTGACCAGAGGATAATATGCTATTTGAATTTGATGGCTTTGCCATTTTTTTCCCAATGAATTTACTAATGTAGTTTTCATTTTCTGTATTGCGCTCAAACCTCATGCCAGCAAAATACTAGTGTATATTCTAAAAAGACTGTTACAACTTTACTTTCTCAAAAAGCTGCCAGAGGAACAAGCAGAATTCAGAAAAGTAGGAGGAACAAGATATGTGAATGCTAAAATTAGATAGATAACGGAAAAGACCAAAGGATACAAGATCAATTTTTGCTTTTTGCATCGACTGTCTTAATCATCAGAAGTTTTGGAATGCCATGAAGGATATGGGTGTCAGCCTCATCAAGAGCCTTTATGTCGACCAAGAAGCAACAGTCTAATTGGAACATGGAGATACGGCATAGTTCAAAGTAGGCACGGTGTAAGACAAAACTGTATCCTGTCACCATTTCTATTCAATTTAAATGTAAAAGATATTTTCAGGTTGGAATTGCTAAAAAAGAAGGAAGTATCAAAATTTTGGGAGAAATCATCAAAAATCTTAAATATACAGATGATGCGCATTGACAGCAACAAGTAGATATGGAATAAAGAACATATTACTGACTGTCAGGCTGGAAAGCTTGAACATGGGACTCATATTCAATACAAAGAAGACAAAGATATTGACTACAGGATTGTTTGAAAGGGGCACATTTGAGATGGATGGCAACAAACTGCAAGTTGTAAAGGACTTCAACTTACTCGGAAGATACAGCGACATCACCGGAAGTCATTAGGAGAATATCTAAGACCATATCAACAAGGAATTTACTGGACAAGGTCTTCAAATCAAGAAATATTTCATTAGCAAGGAAGATGCTTTTGGTACATACATTGTTTTTTTTCTGTGGTAACATACTGAATCAAAACCATGGACGATTCCAAAAATATGCAGAACAAGAATCAACGCTTTTGAAATGTGGAAATGAACAAACAAATCGAATCGAAAAAAAATCAAGCCAGATGTGTCACTCAAAGCAAAAATCTCCAAGCTATGACTTGTCTACTTTGAAAAAGTAATACGAAGAGATTAATCACTGGAAAAGGACAAAATTGTTTGAAATATAGAAGGAACAAAGTGAATAGGAAGACAAGGCCCAATGGCATAATATGATGAAAGTAGGTGGAGGAGACTCGGCTTTACCTATCTAGAAATGCACAATATCGGTCTCCCTACAGATCATTTATCCATCAAGTCACCATAGCTCGTGATGAAGCCATAGACCCTTAAAAAATGACTGTGTATTGCAATGATGAAATGCCTCCTTTTGAACGGCGCATATGATTGTAACACTCAAAGGTCTCTTAGGTGTGTACTCAACTCCTTTATGAGCTCTGTATTCTAAAAAAGTCCACCCCAAACTCAAAATCACCCAAACTCTCTGGCTAGAGAGAAACAGATGGTAACTAGTGGTATCTAGCACCTTACTTAAACACACACTGAAAGTTCATACCTAGTAGGTAATGTACTTACATTTACTTAAATTGTAAAAAAAAGACCAAAACTATCCACTTTTGGGTACAGATTCATGATATATAAAATTAGTCTTATTTGGAAAGTGTGAGAGGCTTTGTTCTTTTGTAAATGAAGACAAAATAAGTATTGTTTTTGATCTAGAAGAAATAATAGGTTCTCTTATAGTCATTTTATCATTGAAAAATAATCCCTTTCTGGGATTTACAATAGGTTTAAGATTTACAGAATAACAAAACTAAGGTGTCTTATCAAGACAACCAAGACAACCAAAAATTATCTTGCTGTTTTCAAAGTAAAGAAGCTTGTCAAGAAACCTGTCCCAAAACTAGCCCTATTGTTAATGAGAAAGCCGCGGAGACACCATCACATGTTTCTCAACGCTGGCAGGAAACTAGCCAGGTCTTTCACCGGGAAGGAACAACCACGGGAAGGGAAGTCTCCAGTCAAGGAGACCACCTATACCAAACATGGTATCCATCCACAGACAGCTGTTTCGGGGTATTTGCCCCTCATCAGTGTGGAGTAGGAATCTGGCTAGTGGGGGCAATGCCTAGTAAAAGACTACTTAAGCAAGCATTGTTGACCTTAGGGAGATCAACATATCCACTGCGGAGACACCATCACGTGTTTCTCAACGCAGTGATTCTAGAGCAAAGCCCCCTGGGAAATATGCAAATGAGAAAGCCGCGGAGACACCATCACATGTTTCTCAACGCTGGCAGGAAACTAGCCAGGTCTTTCACTGGGAAGGAACAAACACGGGAAGGGCAGTCTCCAGTCAAGGAGACCACCTATACCAAACATGGTATCCATCCACAGACAGCCGTTTCGGGGTATTTGCCCCTCATCAGTGTGGAGTAGGAATCTGGCTAGTGGGGGCAATGCCTAGTAAAAGACTACAACAATGCTTGCTTAAGTAGTCTTTTACTAGGCATTGCCCCCACTAGCCAGATTTCTACTCCACACTGATAAGGGGCAAATACCCCGAAACGGCTGTCTGTGGATGGATACCATGTTTGGTATAGGTGGTCTCCTTGACTGGAGACTGCCCTTCTCGTGGTTGTTCCTTCCCGGTGAAAGACCTGGCTAGTTTCCTGCCAGCGTTGAGAAACATGTGATGGTGTCTCTGCGGCTTTCTCATTTGCATACTTCCCAGGGGGCTTTGCTCTAGAATCACTGCGTTGAGCAAGATGGAATTGCAGCTGTATATTGCTCAGGCCAAAAGACTACTGCTACTCCAGCAGGATACAGCCAAACCCCCACTAGGTGGAGGCAACACAGGTGCAGGTGGAGCCTTTCACACTCACTTCCAAATATGGAGGAGGTGATGGCTGGATGGTAAAACTGCACACTGGTGACTTGCATAGAGCACTGTTCACACTAGCAGACGCACAGTCACAAACCCGCAGCCTATTAGGTGACGCCCATACTATTAGATCAGGCGGGCTGCCAAGCCGTACCCCCACTGCGCGCTACGTAGGGACAGAAACTCTGATAGCAAGGCCTAACAAAAAGGGGGCTTGGCTGTATCCTGTACAAAAAAGTTTTTGAGGTTTTTTGTTAGCGTTATGGCCATAAGACGTAAGCCTACAACCCTCGTCACGGGAACCTCATGCTTGTAGGTCCCTACACTATAATATAAAAAAGCAAAAAAGAAAATATCATTACTTACAGCAAGATGGAATTGCAGCTGTATATTGCTCAGGCCAAAAGACTACTGCTACTCCAGCAGGATACAGCCAAACCCCCACTAGGTGGAGGCAACACAGGTGCAGGTGGAGCCTTTCACACTCACTTCCAAATATGGAGGAGGTGATGGCTGGATGGTAAAACTGCACACTGGTGACTTGCATAGAGCACTGTTCACACTAGCAGACGCACAGTCACAAACCCGCAGCCTATTAGGTGACGCCCATACTATTAGATCAGGCGGGCTGCCAAGCCGTACCCCCACTGCGCGCTACGTAGGGACAGAAACTCTGATAGCAAGGCCTAACAAAAAGGGGGCCTGGCTGTATCCTGTACAAAAAAGTTTTTGAGGTTTTTTGTTAGCGTTATGGCCATAAGACGTAAGCCTACAACCCTCGTCACGGGAACCTCATGCTTGTAGGTCCCTACACTATAATATAAAAAAGCAAAAAAGAAAATATCATTACTTACAGCAAGATGGAATTGCAGCTGTATATTGCTCAGGCCAGGCTGTATCCTGCTGGAGTAGCAGTAGTCTTTTGGCCTGAGCAATATACAGCTGCAATTCCATCTTGCTGTAAGTAATGATATTTTCTTTTTTGCTTTTTTAAATCACTGCGTTGAGAAACACGTGATGGTGTCTCCGCAGTGGATATGTTGATCTCCCTAAGGTCAACAATGCTTGCTTAAGTAGTCTTTTACTAGGCATTGCCCCCACTAGCCAGATTCCTACTCCACACTGATGAGGGGCAAATACCCCGAAACGGCTGTCTGTGGATGGATACCATGTTTGGTATAGGTGGTCTCCTTGACTGGAGACTGCCCTTCCCGTGGTTGTTCCTTCCCGGTGAAAGACCTGGCTAGTTTCCTGCCAGCGTTGAGAAACATGTGATGGTGTCTCCGCGGCTTTCTCATTTGCATACTTCCCAGGGGGCTTTGCTCTAGAATCACTGCGTTGAGAAACACGTGATGGTGTCTCCGCAGTGGATATGTTGATCTCCCTAAGGTCAACAATGCTTGCTTAAGTAGCCCTATTGTTAGAGAGAATTCATGTTTGTGTACCCTTCAGAGAGTATTTTTCCTGACATTAATACTGTCTAGCAATATAAAACAGAGTGGGCAACTAGAAAATGTTTGGCTGGCATAGTTTTATAGTGGCAGCAGCAGAAGCCATATGGCAGAGTGTTAGGACAGGGCAGGCAAGAAAACATATAGACATATCCAGCATTGTTAGCATCAGCAGTGCAGTCTAATACTATAAAATGTAGGGGGCAGCCAGAATATTTGCACTGGCTTAGCTCGGCTATGGCAGTGGTATTAGCAAAAGCCACCTGGTAAAGAATTAGGAAGGGCTGGGAAAGGTATGTTTGTCAGGTTAGGGCCAGCAACAGCAGGCCTATCGGCAACAGTATTACAGTACAGATTACATGTTCCACAGGGAGTAGATGACCACCTGAGTATGGGTTATTGGGAATCAAGGCAGCAGAACAGCATAGAAAACAGACAACAGGCAATCAGGCAGGCAGTGAGATGGTATGGATGATTTCATCATTGCCATCAGCTTTGGGAGCATGAAATGGGTCACTGATCCTTACCTGATTCATTTTGATAAATGTTACCTTTTCCACACTGATGTAACTTGGTCTGCTTTGACGTGACAAAGCAGATGACCATGCTAAATCCCTTTTCTAAAAGTATAATGGATGCAACAATGTGTTCATAGCAAACTGTGTCTCTTGTTTCTAGTGGTCCAATCTGCTGAGCCAAAAGACCATGAGATCTAAGCTTGGGGTATCTATTGGATAAAGGACATATTGCAGGCACAACTAAATCTAGCTGCTGAGAAGATGTAATTCTATTTGGTGATGTATATCAGCTTGTTGCACCAGGATCTGGTACCTTATGTCATACACAGACAGGGCAACATACTTGCAAAATTTTCGGGCCCCCTTGAGACTCCGCCTCCACCCCAGCTACGCCTCTATCCCTCAAACCTTCCACAGTCCCACTGCCCACTCTTGGAAAAATTCTACTTGTGCACCATGTCCTCACCAATTACACATTAACATTGAACACCATATCACATACATAGCCATTAGCTTTTTGTTAGGGCAAACAAAAAATTCAACCTTCCACCATGACCAATTAGACTCTCTTGGTAGGGCCATACACTACTCTAACCTATCAAAAATGTCTGAAAATGTCCAATACTCCTTCTAGGCACATTTTTATTTATTTTTCTTTAAGGGAATGTGTCACATACACTTGTTAACCCCTACACACCCTTGCATTTTTCATTTTTATTTTTTCCTCCTCTTCTTCCGAGAGCTATAACTTTTTTTTTTGTCAATATTGCCATATGACATCTTATTTGTTTGTGGGACGACTTGTACTTTTGAATTACACCATTCATTTTATCACATTGGGTACTGGAAAATAGGAAAAAAAATCCAAATGTGGATATACAGTGAAAAAAGGGAAATTCTACAAACGTTTTGGGGAGTTTTTATTCACCATGTTCACTATATGATGACAATGAATTGTCAGCATGATGCCTCAGGTTGGTACATGTTTGTAGACACCAAGCATGTATACTTTTACTTTTATCTAAATGATGAAAAAAAAAAATCATAAATTTGTCCAAAAAAAGAATAGTGCTTTTGTCGCCATTTTCTGAGACCCGTAGAGTTCTCAGTTTTCAGGACCTGGAGCTGCATGGTGGCTTATTTTTTGCTTCTTGAGCTGACTTTTTAAATTTATACTATATTTGTGTAGATGCACTGTTTTGATCGCCTGTTATTGCATTTAAATGGAATGTTGCGGCAACCAAAAAACATTATTTTGGCTTTTGGAATTTTTTTGTTGCCATGCTGTGTACCGATTAGATTAATTGATTTTATATTTTGATAGGTCAGGCATTTCTGAAAACGACAATACCAAATATGTGTTGTAGCGGGGTGGGGGTCCCCCAGGACTACAAAGACGCAGTGACCCAAATAGTCCAATCCAAACAGCTTTATTGTCCTCGCTGTACATGTAAATTCACCCGGAACACAGCCGGGTTATGCACCGTCCATACGGGTCCCCGTCACACAGGCACCCCTTGCCGTAGGAGACGGTCTTACGATGCCTCGTTCGGCTGTTCCAGGAGGGTCCACAGACTTATAATCGCTCCACGCAGGCCTGGAGCTTTTCCAGGCTTCATGCTCTGCAGCTTACAGAGCAGACTCTATTACAAGTTCATAGTGGAAGTTTAACCACTTTCCACACTCTCTGGCACCTGGTAGCAGACACCTCTAGCTGAGGTTCCTTCTCGGCACCAGGGCCCTCTGCAGACCACTGGGTCTGTGTCTCCTCCAGGAGAGGTTCAGCCCTACAGCCCTGGTCTGGCTGCACTCACCTCAGTCTCGTCTCTGACTTAATATCGGAGTCCTGTGCTCAGCCTCCACACAGGTTGCTAGATGCAGAGCTCTCGGCTCTGCTCTCACTCTCTCGAACACACACTGCCAGTCTCCTAAATCAAACTGGCCACACCCACAGGTGGAGGTCTTTGATTCTCAGCCCTGCAAAGCACCCTGGGATTATTAAAGGGAACCTGACCCTTAAATGCAGCAAGAAGCCTTTGTGGACTACAAGTCCCATAGCAACCTCTTCCGTTTAGATATCGCAGGTACCTTCTCCACTGTTACATATAGCGACCATTTACCACATTGGTGGTCGCTACCTCACATATCCCTCCCTCTGTTCAAACTTGTAGGGTTGAACACTCGATAGCGCACAGTGGCCCTGATGCCCTGTCTCAGGGCCCCTGTAGGGTAACAGGCAAGAGGGCCCTTTAGGACACCCTTGAGTTTCTGTTCTCGCCAGACCGTCCGTCACCAAACCCTGCCCAGGAAACCCACCTCTCAGACACGGTCCCCGGCCAGACCCATCCCTCCAAGGCTGTCGCCCAAGGTCTGTGCAAGAGGGAGATTCTCCCCTAGTTGGCACCATCGTCCTGTCAGTCCCTGAGCTAACTTAACCACTAGGGGCCTCACTATCGAGGAGCCTCCGCGGGGAGATGATAGAAGAGATGCCATAACTAGGACGTCCGCCTGAGCCGTTCACAGATCTTTCTCGGGCTCTTCTACCCAGGTATCTTCGTCTGGGTCTCTGATAGCGTACTTTCATGTCAGCATCTTTGGCTAACGCTGCAGCCCTCCTTTCATTCAGTCCTTCAGATTGTGTCTCGCAGGACGGAGACCCTTCAGAATCCGTACTATAGCCTGATAAATATCCGGGTCCTCTGTGTCCCCGGCTCATTTTATCAACAGGCTTTCTTTCGCCCTCTGAGGTAACCCGTTCATCGAGCGGGCTACCTTCCTTTTCGGGGCCATAACCCCTATGGTCGCCATCCCACACCAACTTGGCAGAGTTGGTTCGCAATTCTCTGTTTTTCTAAATTCAACTGTTTTAAGTCTTCCAAGTATCCCAGGCAGTATTCTAGGAGGACTCGCATATCTGCAACACACTCTGTCGTTCCCGCAATGGCACCGGGAACCATGCTGACTTCACAGGGTATCCTGGCTTTATTATGAATATCAATTCTTACTCTCATCACGCCGGTCTTATCAACCATCTCCTGCATGGCTCTTCCATGTCGTTCAATAAGCCTCATGTCCATCTCTTTGGGCACTTGAATGCTCTTTTCAACAAACTCCAATAACCGTCGAGCTGTCTTCACCGCTTCTGTAGTTTTTCCATAGATACGGAAGGTTCCGCTGTCTTTTTCGAAGTGTACAGCTGTAACCCCTGGAACCTCCCTGGCTTGCTTAATGTTATTTCTTAGCGCTCTCAATGCCAGCCCAATCAATGTTGTCTTCACAACCACCACCTCGTGAAACCCTGTGGTCAGCTGCGCCAAGCGTCTGCATCCTTCCTGGCAGTAATGAGCCACTTCGTACGAAGACACCGGAGGTGCATGTCACTTAGGATGGCCACTCGCTTCTTTGTGACGTCACTAAAAGAGCACACCACCAACCGATTAATCTCTGCGGCAAAGTACACTTTACAGGCCCCTACTGCCTTCTGGAATCTCTCATGCACCCTCTCACTGGCACAGACTTCTCTTGAGTCTTCCGGCACGTCTATCCAGCACTTGAAGACTGGTTTGCTTCCTTCACTGTCAAGGACACTAGACTGTTCCTGAGGTCTCTTGTCTTCCTCCATATTCTTGGTCTTACCCACTGAGTCAGTCAGGTTCTCAGCTCCTGATGAGACCTTACGTCCGATCTTCACCTCTTCCTCAGAGGCTCTTTCCATTTTTACAGCACCAGCCGTGTCTTGGGACTTCACTGCATTCCCTCCAACTTCCTCTTGGGTCTCTGCAGTGTCAACCTCTGCCTTCTCTTCAGCCTTTACAACATCACCTTCTACCAGGGTGTCACGCCCTTCAGCACGGTACTCTGTTCTTCTTAGAACCTTGGCACCATTTTCAACATTCAGCCCCTCAACACTGGGTAGCTTACCGGTCCGCTCACCAGGACCTTTGTGGATTTGTACTCCACCAACACTGTCTAGGTTTACTTCTCCTATATTACTCTGTAGGATGTCATCTCCTACAGCGCTTTCCTCTGACAGACCACCAGCTTCATGCTTGGAAATTATAGAAGACACTGCCATGACTTCTTTGCTCGGTTCTTTCCCTGCAATTTCACCTGCTGAATTCTGTCGTTGCAATGTGTCAGTTCCAGCACAGCCACATCTTTCTTTTGCATGATTTTGCTGTCTGACTCTACATTAGCGGTTGCTATCGGCAACGTGCCTTTCTCAACCTTCTCTGCACACTCAGATTCTGGAAGAGAATCCGCACTGCGGGCAGACATACACAACACTGTCTCTACCTGGTCCATATTTTCTGAGGTTGTAGCTTGCTTCGCCCCTCTGCTCCTGTTGCGCCTTCGGCGACTGAAGGAGGATTTTCCCTCTTTGCTCATCAGTCTGTCACTGTACTCATTTGTCACTTTAGTAACGTCAGTGTCCATTCTGGAGTCATCGTCACTCCCCCTTATCTTCTGGACTACCACGTCCCCACTTAAACAGGTGTTGGACCCCTTGTCTGGACTCTCCCGTTTTCAACGGTCACACTACCATTTGTTACTTTAACGGTCATGTCACTAAGTTGGGCATGTCCCCCATTATCTTTGGTCACCCCTAACTTAGGACTGTCCTTATGTGGAGGTACCTCCTCCTCAGTGTACCTCAATGTCCCACCGGGAACCTGTATAACCTCTTGCGGAAAAGAGGCTTCCGTAGACGGGAGCCGACTTACTCCTGTGCAATCAGTCCCGGCCTCTGTCTTCCATAAGTCCTGAAAGAACTCAAAGTCCTGTCCTATGACAACCGGATATAGCAGATCTGGAGCTACACCCACATCAGGGAGCCCCACACCTCTGGCCGTCCAAATCAGCACCCTGGCCAGAGGATATTCTTTAGTGGTCCCATGCACACAACGTCCTTCTATTGTCCTACCCACCATAAAATGGAGATCGGACATGGGTCTCACTAAGGTCAACTGGCTACCCGGGTCTAACAGACCAGACACACTTAGCCCATTCAAGTCCACGGAGCACTTCTGTGGCCTCACATCGGATGGATAGCCTATACCGCAGGTAGGACATAGGTAAGGCGAATCCCTTTGACCCTTGCTATAGTCCCTCGGTTCGGATTTTGAATGCTCCACCCCCTTGTGGGTCACCACCGCTTTCTGGGGTCCCGCCCCCTTTTGGGGTTTCCATGCAATGTACTTAGCCCCCAGTTCACACCGTTCGCCCTTATCTCCCTGGGCACCCAGTGCCCATACTGGCCCCCGAAGGGAACGCTCAAACTGGTTCATGGCTGCGACATCGCTAGACTCTGACAGCTCCTGCTGTCCCCGGACCAGGAACTGGTACAGCTCCTCCACAATGTCCGCAGGGACCATTCCCTCTTTTTGGCTTTCAGCCCCCACTGCTGTCGCTGGACCTCCTGGCACATGCTGTTGGTGCTGCTGACTCTGCAGCAGCTGATTCAGGAGCTCCTCCATGCTGCAACGAGAAGAGGAACAGGAGGGGCGCTCCAATGGGTAATACCCGGTGGTCAAAGACAGGGGGGGGGTTAGAGAACCACTAACCTTTCCGGGTTGTACCGCCCGTACAACCAGGATCACCAGCCTGTGGTGTATCACTGCTCACCAAGCAGGGCCTCGCAATTCCGGCTGGCTTCCAGTCACTTGTCTCTCGCCACTGCCGCACAGAACCCTGCAGACCAGCTGATTCGCCGCCAGCAGCTGGAGCACGCTGTCCCTGTTCGTGGACGCGCCGATCCACCGCCAGCTGCTTGAGTGCGCAGACAAAAATTTTCGTGGACCCGCCGATCCACAGCAATACATCCTAGGCCGTTGCCCTTAGCAACCAGGCTGCGTTGCCCCTAGCAACCAGACCGCATGCCCGCATTCTCCACCATAATGTAGCGGGGTGGGGGTCCCCTAGGACTACAAAGACGCAGTGACCCAAATAGTCCAATCCAAACAGCTTTATTGTCCTCGCTGTACATGTAAATTCACCCGGAACACAGCCGGGTTATGCACCGTCCATACGGGTCCCCGTCACACAGGCACCGCTTGCCGTAGGAGATGGTCTTACGATGCCCCGTTCGGCTGTTCCAGGAGGGTCCACAGACTTATAATCGCTCCACGCAGGCCTGGAGCTTTTCCAGGCTTCCTGCTCTGCAGCTTACAGAGCAGACTCTATTACAAGTTCATAGTGGAAGTTTAACCACTTTCCTCACTCTCTGGCACCTGGTAGCAGACACCTCAAGCTGAGGTTCCTTCTCGGCCCCAGGGCCCTCTGCAGACCACTGGGTCTGTGTCTCCTCCAGGAGAGGTTCAGCCCTACAGCCCTGGTCTGGCTGCACTCACCTCAGTCTCGTCTCTGACTTAATATCGGAGCCCTGTGCTCAGCCTCCACACAGGTTGCTCGATGCAGAGCTCTCAGCTCTGCTCTCACTCTCTCGAACACACACTGCCAGTCTCCTAAATCAAACTGGCCACACCCACAGGTGGAGGTCTGTGATTCTCAGCCCTGCACAGCACCCTGGGATTATTAAAGGGAACCTGACCCTTATATGCAGCAAGATGCCTTTGTGGACTACAAGTCCCATAGCAACCTCTTCCGTTTAGATATCGCAGGTACCTTCTCCACTGTGACATATAGCGACCATTTACCACATTGGTGGTCGCTACCTCACAGTGTATTATTTTCATAGGGGCAAAAGGGAGTGATTTGAACCTTTAGATTTTTTTATTTCTTTCATATTTTTTAAAATTTTGTTTTACCTTTTTTTTATTGATTTTACTAGTCAATGCACTATCACTCTGATTAGGAGAATTAATCATCTACTGTGAGTCCCAGCGCTCTGTTGGTTCTCACAGGAAGTGAGCCATGGCAGCGTCAGGGGTCATCATCTGGCCCCGCACTACCATGACAACACATTGGCATCAGGGAACAGCGTAATGCCCACCGTGGCCCTTTAAATCGCCATGTCAGTGTTTGACAGTGCAATCTAAGGGGATAACTAGTGGGGGTGAATCTCTGATGTCTGCTTATCAGATCAGCAGACATGTGCAGGGAATACCGCTGGCTTCGGTAACTGGTTTCTCAGCACAGATAAAAGACTGCAATAGGTAGCTCAGATGGGGGCAGAGCTACAGGCTGATAAAAAAAGTACATCACTGGAAATAAAGTGGTGGCCATCTTGGAAGTGGTTGCAGTTCGCAGTAAATGAACTCCGAGACAGAGGATGTGCACAAGAGGGAAGAGATAATATTTGCGAGTAGGAATCTATCATCTTGACTAGAGCTGTGACAGAGTGGAGCTGACCGTGACTGTATCTGAATCCTTACCAGATGGGAGAAGATTGTTGACAGGATGCTGTTGTGAAGTTGATAGGATGTTACCAAGCAGACAAGCCACAGTGACCAGCAGTACTGATCATGTGTTGGAGAGACCTTTCAACTGACTGTGAACTTCAGACATATTGTGCAGAGCAGACCCGGGTCAGTAAGATAACTAAGGCCCACTGGGCCATTGTAGTGGGTAACCGTGCACGCACCTTACACCAGTTTGGCGCCAGAATATTTGAGACTGAGTCAGGGCCTGTAGTTAGTTTAGATAGGCATAAAAACCCTGTCAGGCCGCAGTTACTGAACAATCATCATTTGGGACCATCATTTCCACTACTACGTCATCTAATTCTTTGTCATTGAGGCTTCTGTATGGACCACAACAATCTCACTTACACCTGGATATTGCTAAAACCTATCACAGACTTTTGGCCATAATTGAGGTCATCCAGGGCAAAGCTTGTGTTGAGTCATATATGTGTTATTTATTTGTTTTTACTCTCATCGCTAAGCAGACGTTGATGTATGTAAAGCGCTGCGGAATGTGTTAGCGCTATATAAAAATAAAGTTTTATTTATTTATTTATTTTATATAGTTGTTTGGTCATTCAAGGTGAATCTTGGGAAGGATCCTCCATTAAAGTGCACTATATTTGTATTGGGGCAGGGAAATAGCCAATTGGGGTTTAGAGTAAATTTATCTTAAGTTTGTAAACTGTTATGCTATACTGCGGACAGCTTGTATTTCACACGCATTCAATTTTTTTCATGTTTAAGGCTATCAATAGGTAGTTGGTGGTTGGAATATACAGTTATGTCTGTAGGTAAAGTATAGTGCATATATTGTAGCTGACTCATTTTGTAAGGCGCCACGCTGTATAGCACAAGGGTCTCAGCCTCTTCGCTGAGTGTTTGTGGATTTTCCCTGAAAGTCTTCCCCTTTTTTGATTGTGTTCATATCCAAATTGTAGTAAAGTACTTTCGCTAGTTGATCTAGTTTGAGGGCTGTTTATTTCCCGTTCGTGACTTCGCTCTATCCTAAAGAGCCCACCCTGGTACATGGCTTACAGACCCACACCAGCAGATGACATGGATCCCCAAACCATCACTGATTGTGGAAACTTCACACTAGACCTCAAGCAGCTTGGATTGTGGCCCACCACTCTTCCTCCAGACTCTGGGACTTTGATTTCCAAATGAAATGCAAAATTTACTTTCATCTGAAAACAAAACCTTGGACCACTGATCAACAGTCCAGTTCTTTTTCTCCTTTGCCCAGGTAAGACGCTTCTGGCGTTGTCTATTAATCAATAGTGGCTTCCCTTTTTGTATTGAATCACTGAAATAAATTAACTTTTTGATGATTTCTAATGTATTGAGATGCAATTGTATTTTAACTGAATGTGTATCTGCTGTATCCTACCCCCTGGGCCTGTGAGACAAAGCAGAAAAGAGAAGGCCCCGTGGGGCCCATTCTAGGTCCCCTTCCTTGCTTATGCTCATCATGCACCATACACCAATAAGAGTAGTAATGCACTGATGATGGCACTGTACACATTATATAAGATGTGCTTCAAAAAGGTATCTTTCTAAATGTATTACATGCGTAACAGTGAATGGAATATGACAACGAACATAAACTCTCCAAATTTAGCACATTATTTACAAATGTCCTGTGTCCTTCTTTTGTCATACGATATCTATGCAGTACCCCAGATTTACCCAAGCATACTGCAGCATGTCCCTGTCGAATGTCATTAGAGCAGCGTATAATTCATATCGGATGCCGTGGTCAGCTGGCAGTAAATGTTGCAACAGCTGTATGCAATATGGTTTCTAGTGCAGTCGCCATCACAGAATCCTTCATACAGTTAGGCTAGTTTCACACTTGCGTTCAGCGCATTCCATCACTATGGAGAATAGCGCAGTCAATTAACGGACTGCGCTATTCTCCATAGAGTTGTATGGGCGACGCACTGTAACGCAAGTGTCTGCGTTGCATCCGCTGCACGACGCAGCGTCGTTATTTTGACGCTGCGTCTAGCGAATTGAACGCAGCATGTAACGTTTTTTTGAGCATTAAAATAGCGCACCACGACGGATTCCGTTGGAATCCGTCAAGGTGTCTAATGTTGTCCTATGGTAGTGGATTCCTGCGCTCTGCGATAAGAGGCGGAATCCGTTAACGGAATCCTGCATGGTTTGTTTGCTCTGGCAATTATCTTGTTTGCTCCCAATTAGTGATGGGGTATAAATAAACATCTCAGAGGCAGGCAATCTTCAGAAGGTGTCAAGAAGCTTAAGATCCTGATCATCACTCCTGGAGCCCTGCCTGCCTGGAGCCCTGCCTGGAGTGAGGGATTCCATTGGTGAGAAAAGAAGAAAAGAAGACAACCTTCCTGACCCCCCACCAGCCACAGCCCCCCCCACCACCCTCAGCCCCAGCCCCCACCACCACCCCCAGCCCCACCCACCACCCTCAGCCAGACACCCCCCCACCAGCCCCAGCCCCCACCACCCTCAGCCCCAGCCTCCCCCCCACCCTCATAGCCCCCCACCCTCAGCCCACCCACCCCACAACCCTCAGCCCCTCCCCCTCTTTGTATTGCTTTTTTCTTGTGATCAATAAAGAGTTAATTTACCTTTTAAAAAAAAGTAAAAAGAAAAAATATAAATACAATTTTTCAAAAGCAGTGTTTGTTGCATTATTTCACGTCATTTTATCACTTGTTTAGCCTATGTTTAATGGTTTTTGGTAATTTTCGGTGGTTGAGTGAAATAACTAAACATAGGGTTTTTTTTTTATCATGCTAACTGCACTATTGAAGGTAGAATATGCCAGTTACTGTCACTGGTTTAAATATTTTTTTTTGTTGTAAATTTTTTTTAAAAATTCATGTTTCTTTTTTCATTTTTTAAAATTTAACCCTACAACACCCTCACCATCAAACCTACCCCACCAAACCACCTCCACCCACTTTATTTTCCTTTTTTTTAACGGTTTTTTTTTAATTCCCAAAATCTAGGTTAAATCAAAGAAAAAATAATCGCCACCTGGGAGAAGCTTTCCTACGCAGTTGAATCCTTGTGGTCTGTCATTTAAAATTTTGAATTCGATAAACATGTAAGTATACTTTGAGTGTTAATAAATGCTTTTCTAAATTATTTTTTGTGCTAAATAATTTTTTATTTCCCACCAAATAGATCTATTTGAGAATGTCCTCCGAACCAAGCACACCAAGCCCTGACCAATTCCAGGTAATTAAAATTAAATATCTTTTTTTAATTTTTTTTTAATTTTTTTTTTTTTTTCTTACCTCAATTTTTTTTATTTTGTTTTTTTTAGGAGGAAAATACAACAGAGGAGGCGGCAGCAGCAGCAGCAGCGGCGGCAGCCGCACCACTAGAAGTTGGAGGAAATGTGCAAGAAAGGGGAGGAGATATGCATGGAGAGAGCTCGCAGGATGTAAGTATATCCACTTGATTGACATCACAAATAATGCGACATATCTACTACTTACATACATGCATACCTCACATAGCTTTATACATGCCTACATACTATACCTACCGACACATACCTACCCTACCTACATACCTACCATAACTACATACCTATTGACACATAGCTACCCTAACTACACACATAGCGACGCGTAGTCACTGTAACTACAACTAGCTATTGTATTGCATTAGTTAATTTTTTTTTTCAGGTCGATGTTCCGAACATTAGAGGTCCTCCTCGCTACTCCCAGAGTCGTCATCGGCATGGCGGTGGTCGCAGCAATGTGAGGGTTTTTTTTATTTTTTTTCTGATGCCTTCCATGGTTTGTAAATGTTAAAAATGTTTTTTTTTAACTTTAAATATTTAATTTCGTTTCGTTGACAGGTCTCACGGCGGAGGCAGGACGAGGATTCAGATGGGGAGGGAGGTGGCATCGATGTCGAACTCCTCATCGACCTCGTCCATGCTCGAGAGCCGCTGTGGGACATGAGAGACAACCGCCATGTCAATTCTCTCATCCTCCGGCGGCTCTGGGAAGAAGTGGCAGCAGAACTTATAGATGGGTGGGAGGACCTTGACACTAGGAACCGTAAAAGAGCAAGTAAGTATTACAAACATGTCTTGCAAAACTTTCCATATTCAATGATGTATTTAATTTTTTTTTTTTCTCTTTTCAGTTATCTGTCTGACGACCCGGTGGCATTCACTTCGTGATCGCTTCAAGAGGGACTTAAACAAGGAGATGCAGGCTCCGTTTCGGCGGCACGCAAGGGCACACAATACCGGTATGGCCGTGCCTTTGCGTTCCTAAGAGGCAGCATGCTTCCAAGAAGGTATGTATATATTTTTTTGGTGTTTAATTTCCCCATCTATGAATGTATGTATCCTTTGTAATCGATCACATGCTACGGCAAATGTGAATAATAAATGTTAATGTTTTTGTTTTTTCTCATTCCACAGAACCGTCTGTAGCACCGTGGAGCCTGCATCACAACTGAACCCTCTTGGAGCGATTGATGAACAGAACGTGACCGGTGAACCCTCTAACAGGCCCTCCACTTCTGATCCCTCCCTTCCTTCTACCTCTTCTTCTGAACACTCCCTCCCTTCCATCTCAACTTCACAGCCCTCCCTTCCTTCTACCAATCCCTCTAATCCCTCACTCTCTACCCTCCCCTCTTTCCCCTCTTACCCAACCTGCCCATCGGCATACTGGCAAACTTCATTACATGAGGCTGATCAGCGAGTAGGTGTTCCCTTATCTGACCACTCTGACGCTCACGAAACTCGAACCGCGTTAGGTTCGGGTTATCAGCGACACAGTGGTCAGAATAGGGCAGCCTCGAGTTCTTACACCTGAACGCATCGATCCATAGTTTCGTCAAAGTGTTATCAGACCAAATAATCGCTGGCTTCAACCTTGTAAACCATAGTTTACAAGTGTTGACCAGCAAGATGGATGAGGTGCTTTCAGCTGTAAGGCAAACACCTAGTCAACATTTTTCCATTCTGTTATCGGTGAGCTGGAAAGCCTACCATCTGACCAGCAAATTCACGCAATGAGGGCTTTCAAGAATGCCATCCAGCAACTCCATCAACATCCCCCTCCCACCACTGCACCACATCTATCCACAGCCCCTCAGATGCCACCCCCACTCCACTTACAGCCTCCGACACAGACTCACCAAGTACCCCAAACTTACATGCACCCTGCCCAATACTCACAATCTACAATACCCACACATTCCAGAAACCCTATGCACAATACCAGATCAGTCCAAACATCCCTTTATTCCCCGTCTCCATTTTCAAGCCCACACGGCAACACTTCCACAACTCCATCCCCAACCGCAGTCTCCTGCACTTCCTAACCCGTTCCATCATTCTTCTTCCTCCTTCCGAACCCCAACATCTTATCCAACCTCCACCTTTCAATTTTCTAACACTCAGCCTTATACCACCCCTCAAACAACTCCAATACCTCACCTTTCTACCAGCTCTCACCCATCTCCCAGCCGTCAACTATCTTGTCTTTCAAGCCCTTTTCTTCCAACCACTTCTCTTAGTTTTTCTACACCCTCACCATTACCTCTTACCCAACCTTCACCTACCCAATCCACACTTCATACCCCAACTGTTGGAGGGAACAATCCTGCGAGCGGTTCCAGCAATGTCTCCACCCCACATTACCAAAATTTGTAGTGTTTAGTGTTGATTATTAAATTTGATAGCATATTATAATAAATTACAGTGCCTGCTACCGATGTGGGACAGCAAAACTGTATTCCCTGCACTTTACATTTATGTTTAATAAATCATTATTTTTTCTTTTACATTGTGTTTGTTTTTATTTATATTTTTAGTAATTTAATTGAAATACATATTAAAAATGGGATAATGGTACACATACAGTGGCTGGTGCCGATGTTGTGGGATAGCAAGATGCATGCCACTACACGGGTAGAGGAGGTGTAGTTCAGGGTCAAGGGGGATTTGTGGTGACACGGGGATAGTATAGCATAACGACGTTTGTGGCAGATGTTATGTGTGATGTGTGGTGTGAATTCACAAGGAGGAAGGCGATTTCTGTACAGAGGGGTACAGTCATCAAACTACCAGGTTTGCCCGGGTGTCACACTTTCACTGTATGAACTTGGCTGGAGTTCAACTGGTTTTGGTTTCAGTAATAATGATACAAAACTGAAACCAACTTTGTTTTTAAAAAAAAAACCTTTTTGAAAAAAAACCCAATAACAATTATCAAATTTAAAATGCAATATTTATATCATTTCTAAGAACTTTTAGGAAAATTTACACTATAAACACAGAAAATAACCCAATACACATTCTCAGACACGGAGTAAAATGTAACTAACACAAAATCACAAAATATACATTCTCAGACACGGATTAAAATCTAAGTACATCAAACCATTGTATCCTGCCACTCGAAGCGACCGATATCTGACACAAAATATGCCGCAAACTCGTCACGAATACGCAAGACTTCAGTGGTGGTGCGGAAGGATACGTTGCTGTATTGTGTTAAGGAACAGTTTGTCATTTTTTCTTCAAGTGGAGGAACGCCTTTGGACAACAAAAAGTTATGTAATATGACACAGGCTTTGATTATTTCGTCAACAGTTTCTACTTTAACATTTATTGCAGTTGCCAAGATCCTCCATCGAACGGTTAAGTGCCCGAAAGCACATTCGACCATGCGCCTTGCTCGACTTAAACGATAATTAAATATTTTTTTCTCATGTGTTAACCCACAACTTGAGTATGGTTTTAATAAGTTTTGGGACAATTGAAAGGCCTCATCCCCCAAACATACAAAGGGGAGTGGTGGTCATTCACTTTGGGGAAGCGGTCTTGGTTGCGGAAAAGCAAAATGTCCTCTGTAAAGATTTCGTCCAATTGCCGAATTTTTTAAAACTTGTGAATCATTTGCTCGGCCAAATGCCCCAATGTCCACGGCCAAAAATTTATACTGTGCATCGGCAATTGCCATTAGCATAAAAGAATTTTTTTTTTTATAATTGTAGTACTCAGATCCAGTGTTTTGTGGCTTAAGAATCCTGACATGCTTGCCGTCCACGGCACCGCAGCAATTAGGGAAGTTGCATATATCGTAGAATTTCTCAGCTGTATCCATCCATTGCTGTTCTGTGGGGTGAGGAATATATATTCATCTTTTAAACATTCCCACAAAGCCTGGCATGTGGAGTTAACGATTCCAGAAATTGTAGAAATCCCCACTCGGAATTGAAAGTGTAAGGAGGAGTATGATTCTCCAGTAGCGAGAAATCTGTAAAAGATCAAAAGAAAAATTAATAATCAATCATACATGGAAAAAAATTACATTACCTTTTGTGTACCACATGGTTACCTCATAGTAATGAGTAGACACTCGGCAGGACTAATTGCCTTACGGAAAAATGTATCTTTGCGCTTGATAAAAGGATCCACTCGCTCCAATAGACAATTAAACGTTTCCTCAGGCATGCGCACATAGTTGACAAATTTTTCAGGGTGCCTTCTCAATTCAAGGTACAGAGTGTAAAAGACACCACGGAAAATCCTGCTTTCATTAATGGAGTGAACCCAATAGTGACGCCTTCGATGTTGACGACGACGTTGCTGTTGATCTACGGAAAATCGATACGCCAAGACATTTGCCTGATAGGAATATTCGATATAGGGTTGGATGATCTTCCCCGTTATGACATCCATTTCTCTCCTTTTCGGGGCTGTCCAGCGGTGGATGCAGCGGTGGCCGCGGGTAACCTCAGTGACAGCTCAGCTGATCGCGCTACTCACTGCCGCTCCTCTCACCTCCACGCAGAAACTGAGGTGAGTAGCGCGATCAGCTGAGCTGTCACTGAGGTTACTCGCGGCCACCGCTGGATCCAGTGACAGCGGGTAACTTCAGTGACAGTTCAGCCGATCGCGCGGCTGTCTTCAGTTGCTGTGTGGAGGTGACAGGAGCGGCGGTTTCTTCTGCAGCTCCAGTCACCTCCATGCAGCAGAGCTGAAAGCGACGCTGGAGCATCCTGGATTCCGCCGGACATGGAGGGCTTTTTGGGCTGATTAAAGTGGTGAACCAGGGTATATGTTTGTGTTTTTTATTTCTAATAAAGGATTTTTTTCAGGTGTGTGTGTTTATTTACTGTATTTACAGATTAATCATGGAAGGTGTCTCATAGACGTCTGACATGATTAATCTAGGACTTATTGGCAGCTATGGGCTGCCAATAACTCCTTATTACCCCGATTTGCCAACGCACCAGGGCAAATCAGGAAGAGACGGGTACAGTCCCACAACTGTCGCATATAATGTATGCGGCAATTCTGGGCGGCTGCTGACTGATATTGTTAGGCTGGGGGGCTCCCCATAATGTGGAGCTCCCCATCCTAAGAATACCAGCCTTCAGCCGTATGGCTTTATCTGGCTGGTTTTAAAATTGGGGGGGACCGCACGCCGTTTTTTAAAATTATTTAATTATTTATTTCACTACACAGTATAGACCCGCCCACCGGCTGCTGTGATTGGGTGCAGTGAGACACCTGTCACTCAGCGTGGGGGGCGTGTCTCACTGTAACCAATCATAGGCGTCGGTGGGCGGGGATAGCAGGGAATACGAGATTGTTTAATGGGCGGCCGGCTTTTTCAAAACAGTAAAAGCCGCCGGAGCAGTGTGAATGCCGTGCAGCATCGGGGATCGGTGAGTATATAAGAGAGGGGGATAGACTGACTTGGACAGAGAGTGTGGGACAGAGATAGTGACCGACTGACAGAGATTAGTGAATGACAGACATTGTGAGGCGCTTCAGAACGCAGCTTTTCAGCTGCGCTCTGAAGCGGACCTTTTTTAAGCTGCGCTGCAGAGCGCACACCTGCGCACATAGCCTCAGACATCAAAATCGTATGAGGGATGTCACACGTTACAATTGACTAGGTTCGTGCAACAAAACGCTCAATTCTAGACAAAGATACGATGTGTTTGCGATCAACGGTTTTGCGTTCAATCCTGATCGCACGTAGCTGTCACATGCAGATACCTCACAAACGATGCCGGATGTGCGTCACTTACAACTTGACCCCAACGACGGATTGTGAGATATATTGAAGCGTGTGTTGGGGGCTTTAGATAGACTGTGCCTCCTCTCATATATATACACTGGAAAATGCAAATTTCATGATGAACGCCACCTAATTATCCAATTTGCAAAAAAACGGATCCCGACGGATTCCGTTTTTTTGACAGATAACGGATGCATAACAGATGGAACGGACGTAACGGATCTGTTATTTTACTGGAATCCATTAACAGATTCCAGTAAAATAACGCGTCAGTGGGTCCGTTGAACATCTGTTGATTGATGGATGCGTCGTTTCAACGCTGCTACTGGCCTGACGGAGTCCTGCCAACGCAAGTGTGAAACTAGCCTTATATAAGAATGCCAAGTTCATCAACATGTTGATTTCTGTGGGCTACATGCAAAGGTCTCTCAAACCCTGCCCAATGCTTCACCTGTAACATTCGATAATTCAAAGCTTTACATTTACACAAGAATCCTGTGTCCTTAAATTGCCTATATCCCCACAGAATGCTCTGTTGACCAGGTGGATCATACTGTCACGCTATCTTCTGAACGCTCACTGCATTATAACAATTGAATTAAACTTCTCATACTCTATCACACAAAACACTTTCTTTTGCATAGTTGCCATTTTGGGACCTGATCCCTCCCTGCCACCTGGTGAGTCACAAGCGAGTCTGCATGAATTACTACATTATATATTATATATTGCAGTATATAATATATTTATTAGAATTATTGTCTTTGCAGTAATTTGATTACAAAACTCGATGCATCTTTTATAATCACCCTATATATTGTAATTGATACTGATACTGTCTTGAGAAAAAACAAAGAAACAGCCTTGATATTAGGGAGTTTATTCAGTCAATCCTCTTAATGTAATAATTCTCTCTGTATTATGCAATCAGCCTTAGTCCATCAGCCTTGATGTAGATGAACAAGTAGAAATAAAGTGCAGCAAACAATACAAAATAGGTAATTAAAGGAATATCTTCTTTATTACCTGAAGCATAAAAAATAGTGACATCAATTTATTGACTTAACATATATATATATATATATATATATATATATATATATATAATTTATAAAGCTCAGTGTATGTGTGTGTGTGTGTGTGTGTGTGTGTGTATAAGTGTATGTGTGTATGTCCACTAAAGGAATCCGCACCATCCCATTTACAATCACGAAATTTTGCACAGACACTCCATGTGACTCAGGGAGCGTCATAGACTATGTTTGGGCGGGAAAATTTAACCCCGTGCTTTCCAGTTACTCTACAAAAATCCTGCAGCCATTAAACTGAATGGAGATGGGAGCTATAGACTATAAATAGGAACTGTCAGTGGTTGCTATAGGAACCAAATAAACTGTTAGTATAAGATAGGATAGACGGATAGAGAGAGACAGAAAAAGACAGACAGACATAGAGAGACAGACTGGGAATGAGACAGCCGGGCAAAGAGACAGCCGGGGAAAGAGACCGCCCTGGAAAGAGACAGCCCAGCAAAGAGACAGCCTGGCAAAGAGACAGCCGGGCAAAGAGACAGCCGGGCAAAGAGACAGATGCCCAAAGAGACAGACCTGGAAAGAGACAGAGCGGGAAAGAGACAGAGCGGGAAAGAGACAGACCTGGAGAGAGACAGCCCTGGAAAGAGACAACCCTGGAAGGAGATAACCCTGGAAAGAGACAGCCCTGGAAAGAGACAGCCTGGCAAAGAGACAGCCCGGAAGAGAGACAGACGGGCAAAGACACAGACGGTCAAAGAGACAGATGGGGAAAGAGACAGATGGGGAAAGAGACAGACAAGGAAAGAGACAGATGGGCAAAGAGACAGACCTGGAAAGAGACAGAAGGGAAAGAGACAGACTGGGAAAGAGACAGACCTGGAAAGAGACAGCCCTGGAAAGAGACAGATGGGCAAAGAGACAGACCTAGAAAGAGACAGACCTAGAAAGAGACAGACTTGGAAAGAGACAGACCTGGAAAGAGACAGACCAGGAAAGAGACAGACCAGGAAAGAGACAGACCAGGAAAGAGACAGACCGGGAAAGAGACAGACCTAGAAACAGACAGCCGGGCAAAGAGACAGCCGGGCAAAGAGACAGCCGGGCAAAAAGACAGCCGGACAAAGAGACAGACAGGCAAAGAGACAGACGGGCAAAGAGACAGACAGGCAAAGAGACAGAGAGAGAGACAGACAGATACAGAGATTGAGACAGATAGACTGATGCAAATACAGAGAGATAGAAACAGACAGACAAGGAAAATGACAGACAGCGAGACAGACAGACAGCGACACACAGACAGAGACTGGGAGAGAGACAGAGAGACAGTTACTATCCCGAGCAAAGCCCGGGTACTACAGCTAGTTATTAACACTGCTGAGTAACATGGTTATCAGATATGGAAATTCATTAATCAACACTAGTGATGAGTGAGCACTAAAATGCTAGGTTGCTCGTTACTCGAGTAACGAGTAGAGATGAGCCAGCCCCCTGGTATTCGAGTTCGGTTCGTCGATCGGAGGCTCCGTTCGACGAACGTTCGGCGAACCGTTCGATGAACCACTCGAACCCCTTTGAAAATAATGGGAGGCAAACATAAACACATAAAAACACATAGAAAACACCTTCAAAGGTGTCCAAACGGTGACAACTCCCAAGACACCACAAACACATGGGAAAGTGACAAGGACATATACTCATGCGAATACAATAGAGCTGGACGAGTAAAAAGAGGAGGAGACTCAGATTTCGGAGTATCTGCAAGTGAACATCGATGCCATTACTGTGCAACTTGAGCCTTGCTCATTTTGGACTTCCAATCTGGATAAATTGCCTAAGCTCGCCACTTACGCCTAGGGGATCTTGTCGTGTCCCGCAGCCAGCGTTCTCTTGGAATGTGTATTCAGTGCTGCTGGGTGTGTGCTGACAGATAAGCGCACGCTTCTGTCCTGTGACAATGCGGCCTATCGGGAACCGCCACTTCAATGATGACCTCATGGCAGCCACACCCCAAACACCTCACCAGTCATCGTCTGACGAAGAATGATGAGGTGCCAAATCGTAGGGGCAGGCCTCTGCGAGCCAGTCCGGAGTGGCCACATCATGAAGACACCTGATGCCCTCTGGACTATCATGGAATGACACCTCACGGACATGGCCATTGAGTTCCTTTATGGACCTAGCCTTTAATGCAGTAAGTGCCTGAGCATGCTCATTTGCCTGAAAACAGTCTCAGAAAACAGACTATCAGCTTCTGCATGCTCTGTAGGCCCAACACAGGACTTAGACACGGCACAGAGTCCAAGTACCTGTGCAAAGAGGCTTTTCGCACTAAGTGTGGGAGAATGCACGGCAGCACAATTTCAGGACTTAGCCTCAGGAATGGCACAATCATGCTGAGCATGCTCACTAGGTGAAACACTGGACTTAGGCATGCACACTAGCCGTCTCTCCACACTTAGACATGGATGAGGAAGCAGCCAGCTGGACGACCCGAGGGACGGACAAAAATGGCAGCTACGCCTGGGCGCAACTGGAACCGCAGCTGGCTGCTTGCGTCTATGACGGCATCGATTAGTAACAGCAACTACCAGCCAAAATAAGAGGTGTACTTCTTCCCTTGGATAATCTGATATGATCCCTTTTTTCAGGGACACAACCATCACTACCAAATGTAGATGAGGCAACAAAAAAGAAGGTGCTTCAATGGATCTCCAATGCACCATCAAGTGGCCTCTCCTCTACCTCCACTTCAATATCCCAAATACTCCATTCCTCTGTGGTGTCAACCCAATCGCACTTGCTTCCAAACAGCTCTTAAGTTTCCACCAGCCCTGCTGAGTATGGGTTAACAAAGATGGTTGAGTCGGCAGAGATGTTCAGTCACACAGTAGCCTGGGAATCAGAGGTCTGCTACAAAGCTGCAGTGAGTACAGATGAGGAAATGATCTGCACTGATGCCCAGAAGCTTTGTAAGTTGGATCCAGGACACGATGAAAAAGGTGCTGATCATAATGTACACCCTCATTTCCAAACTGTAAATCATCCTGGTGGAGACAATGGGGAACATGCTGAGGAGACTCAGATGCCTGATTGGAACGACAACTTTACTCTTTGGTCAGGGCAGGAAGAGGTTGGCTCGGAGGAGTCAGGGCAAGAGTAGTGAAAACACACAGGGTGATGATGAGGTTTGAGACCCCACTTACTTTCAAACCAAAGTTAGCCAGTAGATGAGGTCAGCAGAGGAGGTGGAGGAGGATGCTACTGATGACGAGGTTACGTTGCGTCTTCATAGACAGAGACAAGGTACTGAAAGCACGTCAACAACTGAATCCTCAGCCCCAACTCTGCCCTTGAGCAGAAGTCGTGATGGCTCTGCAGGTCACATGGGCTGTAAGCCGTGCCTAGCCTGGGGCTTTTTATGCATCGCAAAAGATCACCCAAGTCATGTCATCTGTAAGACCAAAAACTCACTACTTTGAGTACTTCGTCCATGAACTGTCACATGGATATGAAGTGATAGCGTTGGAATGTATTGATGACTTGAGCTTTATCCACTGTGAATGCAACATGCTTATTTGCTGTTCATTGCATGCATTGTTGCAGACTACCCACAAGGGGCTGCTTTTTTTTTTGCATCTGCCTTTGACTGTTTGGTCACTATAGCAATAGCAAAACGGTCTTCGGCTGTGGACTTGGAGAGCGGAGGGGGTGCTGTCTGCGAAGTGAAGGAAAAGCTAAAGGTGTGTGTTACAGCAAGAAGCCACAGCGGAAACACTTTGGTAAATTTTGAGGGAACTCATGGTGGAGTTTGGTGAGGAGGACCGTAACACCTGTGAGCAGCATCTTGTGCCGGAGACCGACATTCTTCCGCTGCTGTCTATACTGTTTACCAGGAGAGGATGGTCAACTCTGTATTGATGGCAACTGGACACCACAGTACCCGGGTACGGTAGGCTGGGACCAGACAGTAATGCGTGCACACAACACTTTGTCTTCTAAGCAAACCACATATCTGTTCTGCTAAGGCTGACTATATAGACAATAAGACTTGATGCCTCTGCTCTGTCAATTTCTCAAAGTTATAGGGCGACAGCGACACATGTTTGCATTGACTGTTGCTTTACAAGATTTCCAGGACTGGGTTGCTGAGCTGTGTTGTTTGCCTTCACACTGTTATCATCTGCCTTATCTGTGAGGCTTCAGTTAACAAGAGTATTCAGGGGGGGTATGGGTTTTGTCTATGTTTAGTAGATAAGTTGTTAACTCTTGTGATGCGACACTGGTAAGTCGTGTTCGCACACACACACACACACACACACAATTACTCATGCTATGCAGAGGGATTAACAGGTAGTAGGCAACTGTTTAGACAGTCCCTTGGTTAGGCAAACATTGGTGAACAGGGGGTATAAATCACCATTACGAGTGTCGCAGAATAGGGGTGTAAGCTTTTTGAATAGATTCTTCTATTCTTTCAGTTTTATGCATGGTTCTTATTGTTTGTTTTTGGAAACTTAAATAATCATTTATCAACCCATCTGCCTAGAGTCCTTTTCCTAGTGTGTGGTTTTGCTGTATACTGGGGAGCCCACCCTGTACACTACTTTAAATGAATCATATGTCGCAATGGGACGTTCACTGTGCTATAATGTGGCCTAGCGTGGATGTGCAAGCACCATCTGCCCCATCAAGTGCATCAAGTGCTCTTCATCCTCTGTGACTGTGGGGACAGCAGTCACACATGTTTTTTGACGCAGACCTTAGACCCCTTTACCCGCTACAGGCAGTGTGATTGGCAGGTCGTCAGTTGTTTTTGAAGTGGAAACAGCTGCTGGGTTTGAGCTCTTTCAGACATCAAGAGAACCACCTTTGGATGAAGGCAACATTATATCCATGCCTGAACCGTCGTCACAGATTGCCTGGACTACCTGCAGTTAAAAATTGCGTAGCAGAAATGGAGAGGAGTGTAGAATGCACATGTGGTATACCTTGCTTAACAGGACAGGAACCCAAAGGTAGTAACCCTGACAATTTTACTATGACCCTAAAAGTGTCAGCACTGTTTGCTATAAAAATTGCATAGCAAAAATGGGCAGGTGGTGTACCTTGCGTGGCACCAGAGGAACACTAAGTTAGTATTCCAGACACTTTTAGTATGCCACTAAGTGTCAGCACTGTTTGCTATAAAAATTGCATAGCAAAAATGGGCAGGTGTGTAGAATGCAGAGGTGGTGTACCTTGCGTGGCACCAGAGGAACACTAAGTTAGTATTTCATTGAAAGTGATAGTGATAGTATTGAAAGTTAGTATTTCAGACACTTTTAGTATGCCACTAAGTGTCAGCACTGTTTGCTATAAAAATTGCATAGCAAAAATGGGCAGGTGTGTAGAATGCAGAGGTGGTGTATCTTGCGTGGCACCAGAGGAATACTAGGTTAGTAACCCAGACACTTTTAGTATGCCACTAAGTGTCAGCACTGTTTGCTGTAAAAATTGCATAGCAAAAATGGGCAGGTGTGTAAAATGCAGAGGTGGTTTACCTTGCTTGGCACCAGAGGAACACTAAGTTACTATTCGAGACACTTTTAGTATGCCACTAAGTGTCAGCACTGTTTGCTATAAAAATTGCATAGCAAAAATGGGCAGGTGTGTAGAATTCAGAGGTGGTGTACCTTGTGTGGCACCAGAGGCACACTAACTTAGTATCCCAGACACTTTTAGTATGCCACTAAATGTCAGCACTGTTTGCTATAAAAATTGCGTAACAAAAATGGGCAGTTGTGTAGAATGCAGAGGTGGTGTACCTTGCGTAGCACCAGAGGAACACTAAATTAGTATGCCAGACACTTTTAGTATGCCACTAAGTGTCTCAGCACTGTTTGCTATAAAAATTGCATAGCAAAAATGGGCAGGTGTGTAGAATGCAGAGGTGGTGTACCTTGCGTGGCACCAGAGGAACACTAAGTTAGTATTCCAGACACTTTTAGTATGTCACTAAGTGTCAGCACTGTTTGCTATAAAAATTGCATAGCAAAAATGGGCAGGTGTGTAGAATGCAGAGGTGGTGTACCTTGCGTGGCACCAGAGGAACACTAAGTTAGTATTCCAGACACTTTTAGTATGCCACTATGTGTCAGCACTGTTTGCTATAAAAATTGCATAGCAAAAATGGGCAGGTGTGTAGAATGCAGAGGTGGTGTACCTTGCGTGGCACTAGAGGAACACTAAGTTAGTATTCCACAAGCTTTTAGTATGCCCCTAAGTGTCAGCACTGTTTGCTATAAAAATTGCATAGCAAAATTGGGCAGGTGTGTAGAATGCAGAGGTGGTGTACCTTGCGTGGCACCAGAGGAATACTAGGTTACTAACCCAGACACTTTTAGTATGCCACTAAGTGTCAGCTCTGTTTGCTATAAAAATTGCATAGCAAAAATGGGCAGGTGTGTAGAATGCAGAGGTGGTGTACCTTGCTTGGCACCAGAGGAACACTAAGTTACTATTCGAGACACTTTTAGTATGCCACTAAGTGTCAGCACTGTTTGCTATAAAAATTGCATGGCAAAAATGGGCAGGTGTGTAGAATTCAGAGATGGTGTACCTTGCGTGGCACCAGAGGCACACTAACTTAGTATCCCAGACACTTTTAGTATGCCACTAAATGTCAGCACTGTTTGCTATAAAAATTGCATAACAAAAATGGGCAGGTGTGTAGAATGCAGAGGTGGTGTACCTTGCGTGGCACCAGAGGAACACTAAATTAGTATCCCAGACACTTTTAGTATGCCACTAAGTGTCAGCACTGCTATAAAAATTGCATAGCAAAAATGGGCAGGTGTGTAGAATGCACAGGTGCGGTAGGTAGCAGGACAGCAAAAGAAGCCTCAGTTTCTATCCCTGCCAAGGAATTGCCTGAGCTGATGTATCAAGACACTGTTATCTAAAGCCCTGCACAGCGTTGGTACGGACCTGCCTAGCAACAATGCCTATGAACGGCTGTAGTTAAGCCCTGAAAAGGGCTGAAATTACAAGTAGCCCTTAATCCCTAAAGCGCTGTGTAGATTGCACTGTATGTCTATAGCGCAGACAGCAGCAGCAGCGGGAACGGGAGCAGTGATTGTCACCCACCCACAGCAGAGAGGTAATGGTGGCGAAGGGGAAAATGGCCGTGTCTTATAGGGCAAGGAGATGTGACATGCACAGCCTATGACACATGCCCTTGCTTGTCTGTCAAAAATCCACTTTTCTGTGTGTGTGTCTGTGATTTGCTGACAGCCTGGCGCACCCCACTGTACACACGGTTAGAAGAAAAAAAAATGGCGATCGGCATTCTATCAGCACTCAGCAGCAGCACTGATCTAAACCCTGTCCCCCCCGCACACTATACGCTGCATTTTGATAATATCATGATTCACAGTGACTCACACTATTACAGTGAGAAGCCAGCTAGTAACTAGCTACGCTTTTTGTTGATTGAACCATTCTCGAGCGTAACTCGAACTACCGAACTTTTACCAAATCGTTTGAGTTCGTTGAACGATTCTAACACCCCCCAAAACCACTCGAACATTAAATTGGCGAACCTCGAACATTACTCAGCTCTAGTAATGAGCATAATGGAAGTCAGTGGGAAACTATAGCTTTTTTTGGTAAACCCTATAGTAGCTCTGAGGGTGCCTGAAAATCATCAAAATGAATGGAAACACAGCTGAAATGGAATGAGCAGCATGGGAAGACGCCGGGACACATCTCTGACTCCCAGGTTGCTGATGATAACAATGTTGTCACAGTATTACACCACTTTTAAGGACTGACAATAAAAAATTCAAAACCGAACTAAAATGGATGTCACTGTACAAAATGTTAAGAAATATTATTTCCTGGATAATAACTTATATATAAAGTAAAATAAAAAAGAGAAAAAAAACACCTCCTCCACTACTTAGGCTATGTTCACATGTAGCGTCTTGCTGTGTTTTTGGACTCTCTCATTGCTTTCAATGTTGAAAAAAAACTGTAAAAATTGTGAAGTATTTGACATGCTGCTTCTTTCAAAACCACATAATGTTTCTATTTTTCCATTTCAGTCATGAAAAAAAATCATGTGCATTAGATTTATAAAATCTCATCGTTTTTGTTGCTACTGTATAAGTCAGCTTTAAATTGGGTAAAACTCATGAAAAATGCTGTATAAAATGATACAAAATGCTACAAAAATTCAAAGCTTAAATATAGCCTTAATAGCTGGGCCATCTCTCATTATATTTCCTTGTCACCTGTGGCTACAGTACATGACATAGTATTGGGGTAAAAAAAACTACACTCGCTGCTAGTCAGTGGTAAATGTAATTTTAACATTGTGCTACCTTATCTGGGCATGTGGTGTGTGTGACATGGTCAGACACATCCTTTTTTATTTATGAAGTAAGAACTCTGCAACTCACAAAGTCTATGTGGACAATTCCAGAACTGCCAAAAAATAAGAAGGAAAAGGCACTCCAATACACCCTGTATTACATATAAAGGAGGACCTAATACACATTCTGTGAAAAGTTTTAGGTAGTGGGGCCCCTACTGAATGCAAGAGCTGGGAAACGTTAGAAGGAAAGAATGCAATACTGCCTGGAAGACACATAGAGGAGGGCCACATATAACATTGAGACCCCCAGACACGTATGCTTAAGCACTATGTGCAAGGGCTGCCATAAGTTATATGGAGGGACTGCAATATTGCCTGCAGATAGTGGAAATTTTGAAAATGTTGCAATTTCCAAACTTTGAATTTTTATGCCCTCAAACTAGAGCGAAATATCACACAGAATAGTTAATCATCAGCACAATTTTTGAAAGATTCTTTTTTGTTAGGAAGTTAGAAGTGTTCAAAGTTTATGAGCAATTTCTTTTTTCTCTCTCCTCTTTTTTCTCCTCCATTCTCTCTCCTCTTTTGTCTTTCCTCTTTTCTCTCTCCTCTTTCCTCTCGCCTCTTTTCTCTCTCTCAGACCTAATGGAATCAGTTGACATTATAAGTCGAACGGTGAGGCCGGCTTTTTACCGCCCGGCCGGCTAAACTATCAGCTGCTGCTGTCGGACAGGAGTCTGCACAGAAGTGTGTAGTTTTTTTTTTTTTTGCACTCATGCATCAGCTGATTGTATAATATCCGTTTATACAATCAGCTTTTGTGTCATGTGATTCAGCCCTTGAACCTGACACATCATCTGATAGCTTTGCCTTCCAGCAAACCGATCAGATGAAATTGGATCCGGAATAAACGGCGCGGGACCCTTGACCCAGGATTACTACGGAGGGGGGTTCTTTATTTCAATAAAGATGGAGTCAATAATTGTGTTGTGTTTTATTTCTACTAAAAATAATTTTCTGTGTTGTTTTTATCTGTACTAGAAATTCATGGTGGCCATGTCTAATATTGGTGTGACACCATGAATTTCGGGCTTAGGGCCAGTTGATAATTTACAGCTAGCCCTAACCCCATTATTACCCAGCGAGCCACCCGTCACCAGGGCAGCTGGAAGAGTTGGATACAGCGCCAGAAGATAGCGCTTCTATGAAAGCGCCATTTTCTGGGGCGGCTGCACACTGCAATTCGCAGCAGGGGTGCCCAGAAAGCTTGGGCACCCTGCGCTGTGGATTCCAATCCCCAGCTTCCTAGTTGTACCTTGCTGGACACAAAAAATGGGCGAAGCCCATGTCATTTTTTTTAATTATTTCATGAAATTCATGAAATAATTAAAAAAAAAGGGCTTTCCTATATTTTTGGTTCCCAGCCAGGTACAAATAGGCAGATGGGGGTTGGGTGCAGCCCATAGCTGCCTGCTGTGCCTGGCTAGCATACAAAAACATGGTGAAGCTCACATAATTTTTGCGGGGGCAAAAAACTTTTGCATACAGTCCTGGATGGAGTATGCTGAGCCTTATAGTTCTGCAGCTGCTGTCTGTCTGTATAGAGGAGAGCAGACAGTAGCTGCAGAACGACAAGGCTCAGCACGCTCCATTCACTAGTGTATGCAGGAGAGCAGACAGCAGCTGCAGAACTACAAGGCTCAGCCTGCCTCCATTAAAGCGAATGGAGCTGGGAGCCACAGTGCAGCCAGAACTTCAGAAGAATGTGCAGCCACACCCTTAAATGGAATGTTGGCATGTCACAATGCAGCCAGGGAAAGAGACAGACACAGACAGGGAAAGAGGCAGACACAGACAGGGTAAGAGACAGACACAAAGAGACAGACACAGACAAAGAGAAAGACTGACAGGGAAAGAGACAGACAGAGAAAGAGAGGGAAGAGAGAGACAGGTTAAGAGACAGACACAGACAGGTAAAGAGACAGACACAGACAAAGAGACAGAGATAGACACAGAAAAACAGACAGGGAAAAAGAGGGAAAGAGACAGACAGGGTAAGAGACAGACACAGACAGGTAAAGAGACAGACACAGACAAAGAGACAGAGACAGACACAGGGAAACAGACAGACAGGGAAAGAGAGGAAAAGAGAGAGACAGGTTAAGAGTCAGACACAGCCAGGTAAAGAGACAGACACAGACAAAGAGACAGAGACAGACACAGGGAAACAGACAGACAGGGAAAGAGAGGGAAAGAGACAGACAGAGAAAGAGAGGGAAAGAGACAGACAGGGAAAGAGACAGACAGGGAAAGTGACAGAGATAGATAGATAGACAAGGAAAGAGATAGATAGACAGACAGACAGGGAAAAAGATTGAGACAAACGGAGAAAGAGAGAGAGACAGTCAGAGACAGACAGGGAAATAGACAGACAGACAAAGAGATAGAGAGAGAGACAGAGAAAGAGACAGAGAGACAAAGATAGAGAGAGACAGAGAGATATATACAGAGGGGGAGACAGACAGAGAATGGGAGAGAGACAGTTACTATCCCGGGCATTAATATATTCTATTTATACATTCTATCCCGGGAACGTTAATACATTCTATTTTCTTAACAGCAGTTATTAACTCGGGCGAAGCCGGGTAGTACAGCTAGTGTATATATATATATATATATATATATATATATATATCTAATACATAAAGCTGAATGTGTGTATGTGTGTGTGTATGTGTGTGTGTGTATGTATGTCCGGGATTGGCATCCGCACTGTCGCAGCTACAGCCACAAAATTTTGCACACTCACACTTCTGAACCCCGAGAGCGTCATAGGCTATGTTTTGAGGGGAAATTTTCACCCCGCGCTTTACAGTTATTCGCCAAAAAACCTGCCTCCATTAAAGCAAATGGAGCTGGGAGCCACAGTGCAGCCAGAATTTCAGAAGAATGCGCAGCCACACCCTTATATGGAATGTTGGCGTGTCACAATGCAGTCAGGGAAAGTGACAGACACAGACAGGGAAAGAGACAGACACAGACAGGGTAATAAACAGACATAGACAAGGTAAGAGATATACACAAAGAGATAGACACAGACAAAGAAACAGACTGACAGGGAAAGTGACAGACAGGGAAAGTGACAGACAGGGAAAGTGACAGATAGATAGACAGGGAATGAGATTGAGACAGACGGAGAAAGAGATTGAGACAGACGGAGAAAGAGACAGACAGACAAAGAGAGAGACAGAGAGATATAGACAGAGGGAGAGACAGACAGAGAATGGGAGAGAAACAGTGAGAGATAGTTACTATCCCGGGCAGCGCCGGGTGCTATGTTGTGAGGCGAAATTTTAACCCCGCGCGTTCCAATTTACCAATCAATTTTGCCCCTATCTACATAATGGGAAAAAAGTGAAACGAAAAGTGTTGGGGGCAAATTGACAGCTGTGAGATGGGAACAAGGGGGACTTAAAGAATGAGAGCGATGGAGCCAAAGAGTATATACCGTACAGTTGCTAAGGTGGGGCCCCGACATGGGATACTCAACACACTCGGGGATATGAACACACACAATGCACCACACACTACCACGTGCTTGAACACATATACCACCCTCAGCACACATTTCACCACACATACACAAACCTCGCCACATAATCGCCCTAAAACACACACAGGTCTGGTATTATCCTTCAAAAATAAAAATCTGATTAATAAGCAGCCAAACTACAAGAACAACAAATGTACCATATAGGAAATACGGCAGCTGTCAGTCACATGACCTGTCTATTTTGTGTATGTGTGAGCTAATATATACTGCCAGGGGGAAGGGCTTTCTGTTGCCTGGAGATTTATCATGCTGCAAATAGCAACCAATCACAGCTTAGCTTCTATTTTGCTATAGTTAATTAATCTGAGCTCTGATTGGTTAATATAGGCAACAATTTAATAATTACATTTCTATCTATTTGTTTTGTGTTTTTTGTGTGCAGAATACATTTTTGTTAATACAGTCTATTTTGTTAGCAGCAGTTATTAACCCGGGCGAAGCCGGGTAGTACAGCTAGTCTATATATATAATTGCCTTATTCTGTCTGTCTGTCTGTCTGTCTTGCTCCAAAATTGTGTCCTTACGGTGACACAAAGCTGATTGGCCGCTGGGCTCGCCATGGCCCCGCCCCCCCGCACGGATTGGCTGCTCGCCCAGGCTGCCCCCCCACACGGATTGGCCGGCCGCTCGCCCAGGCTCCGCCCCCCCCACAGATTGGCCTCTCGCCCCGGCACCCTGCAGGCATTGGCAACTCGGCCACGCCCCGCCCCCCTCACGCAATGCACGCTAGCTCTGGCCCCGCCCCCCCCACGCATTCCCCGAACCGACACGGTCACGGAGCCACGACTACCAGGTGAGTACTGTACCCCTGGGAGCCCACATCAGCGTACGCCGCCAAACCAGCCGACACATACCCTCGCATTGCTGGGGCTGGCCGGCGTATGCTGGTGTGGGCTCCCGTGCGAGCGGGGGACGAGATACGCAGGTAACCATGGTAGCATAGTTACCAGCGCATCAAGGTCCTGCAGTGGCGGAAAATACACACACGCACACACATAACAGCACACACACACACATACACACACACATCAGATCACACTCACTCTCACACACACCTCACAGACACATCACATCGCATCCACACATCAAGGTCCTACAGCGGCGGAAAATACACACACGCACACACATAACAGCACACACACACACACACACACATCAGATCACACTCACTCTCAAGCACACCTCACACACACATCACATCGCATCCACATACTCACAACATCCTGGGATATCGCTTGCTTCTAGGCGGCGATACTGTGCTGTGAGCTTCCAGGACCTGCCGGAGGATCACATGGCCAGAAGCATGTGGTATCTCCGGATGTTGTGAGTATGAGCGCGTATGTGCAATATCGTCAATGTGTGTGTGCGTGAGTGTATGCGATCGGGTGTGTGTGAGTGTATGCGATCGGGTGTGTGTGAGTGTATGCGATCGGGTGTGTGTGAGTGTATGCAATCGGGTGTGTGTGAGTGTATGCGATCGGGTGTGTGTGAGTGTATCTGATCGGGTGTGTGTGAGTGTATGCGATCGGGTGTGTGTGAGTGTATGCGATCGGGTGTGTGTGTGTATGCAATCGGGTGTGTGTGAGTGTATGCGATCGGGTGTGTGTGAGTGTATGCGATCGGGTGTGTGTGAGTGTATGCGATCGGGTGTGTGTGGGTGTGTGTGAGTGTATGCGATCGGATCTGTGAGTGTCGGCAGAGGAGCACGGCATGCTGGAGGAGGCTGGGGGGAGAGAGGCTGATCCTGGGAAAGGCTGGGATGGGGAGGCTGAGAGAAGAGAGGCTGATGCTGGGGGAGGCTGAGGCTGGGGTAGGCTGGGAGGAGAGAGGCTGATGCTGGGGACCGAAAAGGCTGATGCTGGGAGGAGAGAGGCTGATGCTGGGGGAGGCTGAGGCTGGGGTAGGCTGGGAGGAGAGAGGCTGATGCTGGGAAGAGAGAGGCTGATGCTGGGAGGAGAGAGGCCGATGCTGGGGGAGGCTGAGGCTGGGGGAGGCTGAGGCTGGGGTAGGCTGGGAGGAGAGAGGCTGATGCTGGGGACAGAAAAGGCTGATGCTTGGAGGAGAGAGGCTGATGCTGGGAGGAGAGAGGCTGATGCTGGGGACAGAGAGGCTGATGCTGGGGACAGAGAGGCTGATGCTGGGGACAGAGAGGCTGATGCTGGGGACAGAGAGGCTGATGCTGGGAGGAGAGAGGCTGATGCTGGGGACAGAAAAGGCTGATGCTGGGAGGAGAGAGGCTGATGCTGGGATGAGAGAGGCTGATGCTGGGGACAGAGAGGCTGATGCTGGGGACAGAGAGGCTGATGCTGGGGACAGAGAGGCTGATGCTGGGATGAGAGAGGCTGATGCTGGGAGGAGAGAGGCTGATGCTGCGGGAAGAGAGGCTGATGCTGCGGGCAGAGAGGCTGATGCTGGTGCAGCATAGGGGATGGAGCACGATGGGGGGTGCGCAGCATGGCGGATGGAGCACGTTTGGGAGTGCGCAGCATGGCGGATGGAGCACGTTTGGGAATGCGCAGCATGGCGGATGGAGCACGTTTGGGAGTGCGCAGCATGGCGGATGGACCACGTTTGGGAGTGCGCAGCATGGCGGATGGACCACGTTTGGGAGTGCGCAGCATGGCGGATGGAGAACGTTTGGGAGTGCACAGCATGGCGGATGGAGCACGTTTGGGAGTGCGCAGCATGGCGGATGGACCATGTTTGGGAGTGCGCAGCATGGCGGATGGAGCACATTTGGGAGTGCGCAGCATGGCGGATGGAGCACGTTTGGGAGTGCGCAGCATGGCGGATGGAGCACGTTTGGGAGTGCGCAGCATGGCGGATGGAGCACGTTTGGGAGTGCGCAGCATGGCGGATGGAGCACGTTTGGGAGTGCGCAGCATGGGGGATGCAGCACGATGGGGAGTGCGGAGCATGGCGGATGGAGCACGTTTGGGAGTGCGCAGCATGGTGGATGGACCACGTTTG
The DNA here is from genome assembly GCF_048569485.1 of Anomaloglossus baeobatrachus. Taxonomy (NCBI): domain Eukaryota; kingdom Metazoa; phylum Chordata; class Amphibia; order Anura; family Aromobatidae; genus Anomaloglossus; species Anomaloglossus baeobatrachus. Next base: position 262,990,602 of record NC_134355.1, read on the forward strand.
GGAGTGCGCAGCATGGCGGATGGAGCACGTTTGGGAGTGCGCAGCATGGCGGATGGAGCACGTTTGGGAGTGCGCATCATGAGAGATGGAGCACGATGGGGGGTGCGCAGCATAGGGGATGGAGCACGATGGGGAGTGCGCTGCATGAGGGATGGAGCACGATGGGGAGTGCGGAGTATGGCGGATGGAGCACGTTTGGGAGTGCGCAGCATGGCGGATGGAGCACGTTTGGGAGTGCGCAGCATGGCGGATGGAGCACGTTTGGGAGTGCACAGCATGGGAGATGGAGCACGATGGGGGGTGCGCAGCATAGGGGATGGAGCACGATGGGGAGTGCGCTGCATGGGGGATGGAGCACGATGGGGAGTGCGCTGCATGGGGGATGGAGCACGTTTGGGAGTGCGCACCTCCCCCCAACACACACACACGCGCGCGCACTGCACAACACACCACACACACACTGGGAACCACAAACAACTGCCCTACACAGACACCCACACACACAGACAACGCTGCACACACACAACACCCAACACACAAACACCGCGGCACATACAAATATACGCACATACCGCACAACACACACATTGCACAAAACATACCTCCCCCCAAAACACACCACACACACACAAACCGCGCAACACACACACAACGCTACAGACACACAGCGCTCCACAAACAACGCAACACACGCAACACACATACAACACCGCTCTCACCCCCCGTCACACCCAGACAACACCCAGAACATGTACAGCGCCCTACACAAACACTTGGTAACTACACACAACAACATCTATATATATATATATATATATATATATATATATATCAAAAATCATACATGAACTACACAATACGTAAATTCTAGAATACCCGATGCGTAGAATCGGGCCACCTTCTAGTATATATATAATTGCCTTATTCTGTCTGTCTGTCTGTCTGTCTGTCTGTCTTGCTCCAAAATTGTGTCCTTACGGTGACACAAAGCTGATTGGCCGCTGGGCTCGCCATGGCCCCGCCCCCCTGCACGGATTGGTCGCTCGCCTCGACCTGGCCCCGCCCTCCGCATGGATTGGCCACTCGCCCCGGCCCTCCGCACGCATCGCCAGACATAACCTTGCGCTGCTGGGATCGTGACGGAGCCGGTGAACGCTGGTAACCATTATACACATCGGGTAACTAAGGTCCCTTAATTACCCGATGTGTATCATAGTTACCAGTGTACACCGGCTCCGTCACGATCCCAGCAGCGCCAGACATAACCTTGCGATGCTGGGATCTTGACGGAGCCGGTGAACGCTGGTAACCATTATACACATCGGGTAACTAAGGTCCCTTAGTTACCCAATGTGTATCATAGTTACCAGTGTACACCGGCTCCGTCACGATCCCAGCAGCGCCAGACATAACCTTGCGATGCTGGGATCTTGACGGAGCTGGTGAACGCTGGTAACCATTATACACATCGGGTAACTATGGTCCCTTAGTTACCCGATGTGTATCATAGTTACCAGTGTACACCGGCTCCCAGTACACATGTGCAGGGAGCCGGCATTATACTCCTCTCCCCCCAGGACTACTCCTCCTATTATAGTCCTCCAATTATACTCCTCTCTGAGTATAATAGGACAACTATTATAGCATGGGGGATGGAGCACGATGGGGTGCGCAGCATGGGGGATGTAGCACGATGGGGGGTGCGCAGCATGGGGGATGGAGCACGATGGGGAGTGCGCAGCATGGGGGATGGGGCACGATGGGGGGTGCGCAGCATGGGGGAGGGAGCACGATCGGAGGTGCACACCTCCCCCCAACACACACACACAACACACCACACACACACTGGGAACCACAAACACCGCAATACACAGACACCCACACACACAGACAACGCCGCACACACACAACACCCAACACACAAACACCGCGGCATACATAAATATACGCACATACCGCACAACACACACATTGCACAAAACATACCTCCCTCCAAAACACACCACACCCACACAAACCGCGCAACACACACACACACAACGCTACAGACACACAGCGCTCCACAAACAACGCAACACACGCAACACACATACAACACCGCTCTCACCCCCCGCCACACCCAGACAACACCCAGAACATGTACAGCGCCCTACACAAACACTTGGTAACTACACACAACAACATCTATATATATTATATATATATAACAAAAATCATACAAGAACTACACAATACGTAAATTCTAGAATACCCGATGCGTAGAATCGGGCCACCTTCTAGTAATATATAAAGCTGAATGTGTGTATGTATGTGTGTGTGTATGTATGTTTGTGTGTGTGTGTGTGTGTGTGTCTGTGTGTGCCCTTATATGGAATGTTGGCATGTCATAATGCAGCCAGGGAAAGAGACACACACAGACCGGGAAAGAGGCAGACACAAAGAGACAGACACAGACAAAGAGACAGACTGACAGGGAAAGAGAGGGAAAGAGAGAGACATTTAAAGAGAGAGACAGGTAAAGAGTCAGACACAGACAGGTAAAGAGACAGACACAGACAGGATAAGAAACAGACATAGACAGGGTAAGAGACAGACACAAAGAGACAGACACAGACAAAGAGACAGACTGACAGGGAAAGAGAGAGACAGGTAAAGAGACAGACACAGACAGGTAAAGAAACAGACACAGACAAAGAGACAGACACAGGGAAACAGACAGACAGGGAAAGAGAGGGAAAGAGACAGACAAAGACAGGTAAAGAGACAGACAAAAAGACAGACACAGGGAAAGAGACAGAGGGAAAGAGACAGACAGGGAAAGAGACAGACAGGGAAAGAGAGGGAAAGAGAGGGAAAGAGACAGAGAGGGAAAGAGACAGACAGGGAAAGTGACAGAGATAGACAGACAGGGAAAGAGATTGAGAAAGACTGAGAAAGACAGAGACAGTCAGAGACAGACAGGGAAAGAGACAGACAGACAAAGAGATAGAGAGAGAGAAAGCGAGATATATACAGAGGGGGAGACAGACATAATTACATTTATATCCATTTGTTTTGTGTTTTTTGTGTGCAGAATACATTTTTGTTAATACATTCTATTTTGTTAACAACAGTTATTAACCCGAGCGAAGCCGGGTAGTACAACTAGTATATATATATATATATATATATATATATATATATATATATACAGTATATATCTAATATATAAAGCTGAACGTTTGTCTGTATGTGTGTGTGTGTGTGTGTGTGTCCGGGATTGGCATCTTAACCGTCGCAGCTACAGCCACAAAATTTTGCATATTTACACTTCTGGACCCCGAGAGCGTCATAGACTATGTTTTGAGGGGAAATTTTAACCCCGCGCTTTACAGTTATTCACCAAAAAACCTGACTCCATTAAAGCAAATGGAGCAAGGAGCCACAGTGCAGCCAGAACTTCAGAAGAATGCACAGCCATGCCCTTAAAAGGAATGTTGGCGTGTCACAATGCAGCCAGGGAAAGAGACAGACACAGACAGGGTAAGAATCAGACACAAAGAGACAGAAACAGAAAAAGAGACAGACTGACAGGGAAAGAGACAGACAGGGAAAGAGAGGGAAGAGAGAGACAGGTTAGGAGACAGACACAGACAGGTAAAGAGACAAACACAGACAGACAGAGATAGACACAGAAAAACAGACAGGGAAAGAGAGGGAAAGAGACAGACAGGGTAAGAGACAGACAAAGACAGGTAAAGAGTCAGACAAAGAGACAGACACAGGGAAAGAGACAGACAGGGAAAGAGAGGGAAAGAGAGGGAAAGAGACAGACAGGGAAAGTGACAGATATAGATAGACAGACAGGGAAAGAGATTGAGACAGATGGAGAAAGAGACAGAGACAGTCAGAGATAGACAGGGAAAGAGACAGACACAGACAGGGTAAGAAACAGACATAGACAAGGTAAGAGATAGACACAAAGAGATAGACTAAGACAAAGAAACAGACTGACAGGGAAAGTGACAGACAGGGAAAGTAACAGACAGGGAAAGTGACAGACAGGGAAAGTGAAATATAGATAGACAGGGAATGAGATTGAGACAGACGGAGAAAGAGATTGAGACAGACAGAGAAAGAGATTGAGACAGACGGAGAAAGAGATTGAGACAGACGGAGAAAGAGACAGACAGACAAAGAGAGAGAGAGACAGAGAGATATAGACAGAGGGAGAGACAGACAGAGAATGGAAGAGAAACAGTGAGAGATAGTTACTATCCCGGGCAGCGCCGGGTGCTATGTTGTGAGGCGAAATTTTTACCCCGCGCGTTCCAATTTACCAATCAATTTTGCCCCTATCTACATAATGGGAAAAAAGTAAAACGAAAAGTGTTGGGGGCAAATTGACAGCTGCCAGATGGGAACAAGGGGGACTTAAAGAATGAGAGCGATGGTGCCAAAGAGTATATACCGTACAGTTGCTAAGGTGGGGCCCCGACATGGGATACTCACCATACTCGGGGATATGAACACACACACAAAATGCGCCACACACTATCACGTGCTTGAACACATATACCACCTTCAGCACACATTTCACCACACATACACAAACCTCGCCACATAATCGCCCTAAAACACACACAGGTCTGGTATTATCCTTCAAAAATAAAAATCTGATTAATAAGCAGCCAAACTACAAGAACAACAAATGTACCATATAGGAAATACGGCAGCTGTCAGTCACATGACCTGTCTATTTTGTGTATGTGTGAGCTAATATATACTGTCAGGGGGAAGGGCTTTCTGTTGCCTGGAGATTTATCATGCTGCTAATAGCAACCAATCACAGCTTAGCTTCTATTTTGCTATAGTTAATTAATCTGAGCTCTGATTGGTTAATATAGGCAACAATTTAATAATTACATTTCTATCTATTTGTTTTGTGTTTTTTTGTGTGCAGAATAAATTTTTGTTAATACAGTCTATTTTGTTTGTTTGTTAGACACAGACAGGTAAAAAGACAGACACAGCCAGGGTAAGAAACAGACATAGACAGGGTAAGAGACAGACACAAAGAGACAGTCACAGACAAAGAGACAGACTGAGAGGGAAAGAGAGAGACAGGTAAAGAGACAGACACAGACAGGTAAAGACACAGACACAGACAAAGAGACAGACACAGGGAAACAGACAGACAGGGAAAGAGAGGGAAAGAGACAGACAAAGACAGGTAAAGAGACAGACAAAAAGACAGACACAGGGAAAGAGACAGAGGGAAAGAGACAGACAGGGAAAGAGACAGACAGGGAAAGAGAGGGAAAGAGAGGGAGAGAGAGAGGGAAAGAGACAGACAGGGAAAGTGACAGAGATACACAGACAGGGAAAGAGATAGACAGACAGGGAAAGAGATTGAGAAAGACTGAGAAAGAGACAGAGACAGTCAGAGACAGACAGGGAAAGGGACAGACAGACAAAGAGATAGAGAGAGAGACAGAGAGATATATACAGAGGGGGAGACAGACATAATTACATTTATATCTATTTGTTTTGTGTTTTTTGTGTGCAGAATACATTTTTGTTAATACATTCTATTTTGTTAACAACAGGTATTAACCCAAGCGAAGCTGGGTAGTACAGCTAGTATATATACAGTTAGGTCCAGAAATATTTGGACAGTGACACAATTTTCGCGAGTTGGGCTCTGCATGCCACCACATTGGATTTGAAATGAAACCTCTACAACAGAATTCAAGTGCAGATTGTAACGTTTAATTTGAAGGTTTGAACAAAAATATCTGATAGAAATTGTAGGAATTGTACATATTTCTTTACAAACACTCCACATTTTAGGAGGTCAAAAGTAATTGGACAAATAAAGCAAACCCAAACAAAATATTTTTATTTTCAATATTTTGTTGCGAATCCTTGGGAAGCAATCACTGCCTTAAGTCTGGAACCCATGGACATCACCAAACGCTGGGTTTCCTCCTTCTTAATGCTTTGCCAGGCCTTTACAGCCGCAGCCTTCAGGTCTTGCTTGTTTGTGGGTCTTTCCGTCTTAAGTCTGGATTTGAGCAAGTGAAATGCATGCTCAATTGGGTTAAGATTTGGTGATTGACTTGGCCATTGCAGAATGTTCCACTTTTTTGCACTCATGAACTCCTGGGTAGCTTTGGCTGTATGCTTGGGATCATTGTCCATCTGTACTATGAAGCGCCGTCCGATCAACTTTGCGGCATTTGGCTGAATCTGGGCTGAAAGTATATCCCGGTACACTTCAGAATTCATCCGACTACTCTTGTCTGCTGTTATGTCATCAATAAACACAAGTGACCCAGTGCCATTGAAAGCCATGCATGCCCATGCCATCACGTTGCCTCCACCATGTTTTACAGAGGATGTGGTGTGCCTTGGATCATGTGCCGTTCCCTTTCTTCTCCAAACTTTTTTCTTCCATCATTCTGGTACAGGTTGATCTTTGTCTCATCTGTCCATAGAATACTTTTCCAGAACTGAGCTGGCTTCATGAGGTGTTTTTCAGCAAATTTAACTCTGGCCTGTCTATTTTTGGAATTGATGAATGGTTTGCATCTAGATGTGAACCCTTTGTATTTACTTTCATGGAGTCTTCTCTTTACTGTTGACTTAGAGACAGATACACCTACTTCACTGAGAGTGTTCTGGACTTCAGTTGATGTTGTGAACAGGTTCTTCTTCACCAAAGAAAGTATGCGGCGATCATCCACCACTGTTGTCATCCGTGGACGCCCAGGCCTTTTTGAGTTCCCAAGCTCACCAGTCAATTCCTTTTTTCTCAGAATGTACCCGACTGTTGATTTTGCTACTCCAAGCATGTCTGCTATCTCTCTGATGGTTTTTTTCTTTTTTTTCAGCCTCAGGATGTTCTGCTTCACCTCAATTGAGAGTTGCTTAGACCGCATGTTGTCTGGTCACAGCAACAGCTTCCAAATGCAAAACCACACACCTGTAATCAACCCCAGACCTTTTAACTACTTCATTGATTACAGGTTAACGAGGGAGACACCTTCAGAGTTAATTGCAGCCCTTAGAGTCCCTTGTCCAATTACTTTTGGTCCCTTGAAAAAGAGGAGGCTATGCATTACAGAGCTATGATTCCTAAACCCTTTCTCCGATTTGGATGTGAAAACTCTCATATTGCAGCTGGGAGTGTGCACTTTCAGCCCATATTATATATATAATTGTATTTCTGAACATGTTTTTGTAAACAGCTAAAATAACAAAACTTGTGTCACTGTCCAAATATTTCTGGACCTAACTGTATATATATATATATATATACAGTATATATCTAATATATAAAGCTGAACGTGTGTGTGTGTGTGTGTGTTCGGGATTGGCATCTGCACCGTCGCAGCTACAGCCACAAAATTTTGCATATTTACACTTCTGGACCCCGAGAGCATCATAGGCTATGTTTTGAGGGGAAATTTTAACCCTGTGCTTTACAGTTATTCACCAAAAAACCTGCCTTCATTAAAGCAAATGGAGCAAGGAGCCACAGTGCAGCCAGAACTTCAGAAGAATGCACAGCCATGCCCTTAAAAGGAATGTTGGCATGTCACAATGCAGCCAGGGACAGAGACAGACACAGACAGGTTAAGAATCAGACACAAAGAGACAGAAACAGACAAAGAGACAGACTGACAGGGAAAGACACAGACAGGGAAAGAGAGGGAAGAGAGAGACAGGTTAAGAGACAGACACAGACAGGTAAAGAGACAAACACAGACAAACAGACAGAGATAGACACAGAAAAACAGACAGGGAAAGAGAGGGAAAGAGACAGACAGGGTAAGAGACAGACAAAGACAGGTAAAGAGACAGACAAAGAGACAGATACAGGGAAAGAGACAGACAGGGAAAGAGAGGGAAAGAGGCAGACAGGGAAAGTGACAGAGATAGATAGACAGGGAAAGAGATTGAAACAGATGGAGAAAGAGACAGAGACAGTCAGAGATAGACAGGGAAAGAGACAGACAGACAAAGAGATAGAGAGAGAGACAGAGAGATATATGGAGTGGGAGACAGACATTATAATTACATTTATATCTATTTGTTTTGTGGTGTTTGTGTGCAGAATACATTTTTGTTAATACTTTCTATTTTGTTAACAGCAGTTATTAACCCAGGCAAAGTCGGGTAGTACAGCTAGTATATATATATATATATATATATATATATATATTTATATATATATATATATATATATATAAAACGTGTTTTTGTTAATTTGTCTTTAAATATGTATATGAATGTATGCTTCTATGTGTATCTATCTGTGTAGGTACATGTCTGCGTATGAATGGGCCCACTGAGAGTCTTTTTGCCTGGGGCCCACAAAAAACTGGAGCTGGCCCTGTAGCTATATATAACTAGCTGTGCTGCCCGGCTTCGCCCGAGTTAATAACTGCTGTTAACAAAATAAAATGTATTAACAAAAATGTATTCTGCACACAAAAACCACAAAAGAAATAGATATAAATGTAATTATAATGTCTGTCTCCCACTCTGTTGATATCTCTCTGTCTCTCTCTCTTTATTTGTGTGTCTCTTTCCCTGGCTGTGTCTGTCTCTTAACCTGTCTCTCTCTTTCCCTCTCTTTCCCTGTCTGTCTCTTTCCCTGTCGGTCTGTCTCTTTGTCTGTGTCTGTCTCTTTGTGTCTGTTTCTTACCCTGTCTGTGTCTGCCTCTTTCCCTGTCTGTGTCTGTCTCTTTCCATGGCTGCATTGTGACATGCCAACATTCCATTTAAGGGCGTAGCTGCGCATTCTTCTGACGTTCTGGCTACACTGTGGCTCCCAGCTCCATTCGCTTTAATGGTGGCAGGTTTTTTGGTGAATAACTGTAAAGCGTGGGGTTAAAATTTCCCCTCAAAACACTGCCTATGACGCTCTAGGGGTCCAGAAGTGTGAGTGTGCAAAATTTTGTGGCTGTAGCTGCGACGGTGCAGATGGCAATCTTGGACATACACACACACACACACACACAGACACACACACACACACATACATACACAAGTTCAGCTTTATATATTATATCTAATATATAAAGCTGAATGTGTGTATGTATGTGTGTGTGTGTGTATGTCCGGAATTGGTATCCGCACCGTCGCAGCTACAGCCACAAAATTTTGCACACTCAAACTTCTGGACCCCGAGAGCATCATAGCCTATGTTTTGAGAGGAAATTTTAACCCCACTCTTTACAGTTATTCACCAAAAATCCTGCCTCCATTAAAGCGAATGGAGCTGGGAGCCACAGTGCAGCCAAAACTTCAGAAGAATGCGCAGCCACGCCCTTATATGAAATGTTGGCGTGTCACAATGCAGCCAGGGAAAGAGACAGACACAGACAGGGAAAGAGGCAGACACAGACAGGGTAAGAAACAGACACAAAGAGACAGACACAGACAAAGAGACAGACCGACAGGGAAAGAGACAGACAGGGAAAGAGAGGGAAAGAGAGAGACAGGTTAAGAGACAGACACAGCCAGGGAAAGAGGCAGACACAGACAGGGTAAAAAACAGACATAGACAGGGTAAGAGACAGACACAAAGAGACAGACACAGACATAGACAGACTGACAGGAAAAGAGACAGACAGGGAAAGAGAGGGAAAGAGAGAGACAGGTTAAGAGACAGACACAGACAGGTAAAGAGACAGACACAGACAAAGAGACAGAGACAGACACAGGGAAACAGACAGACAGGGAAAGAGAGGGAAAGAGACAGACAGGGAAAAAGACAGACAGGGAAAGTGACAGAGATAGATAGACAGACAAGGAAAGAGATATATAGACAGACCGGGAAAGAGATTGAGACAGACGGAGAAAGAGACAGAAACAGTCAGAGACAGACAGGGAAAGAGACAGACAGAGAATGAGATAGAGAGAGAGACTGGGAGATATATACAGAGGGGGAGACAGACAGAGAATGGGAGAGAAACAGAGAGACAGTTACTATCCCGGGCGTTAATAGTTAATATATTCTATTTATACATTCTATCCCGGGAATGTTAATACATTCTATTTTGTTAACAGCAGTTATTAACCCGGACGAAGCCGGGTAGTACAGCTAATATATATATATATATATATATATATATATATATATATACAGTCAGGGCCAGAAATATTTGGACAGTGACACAAGTTTTGTTATTTTAGCTGTTTACAAAAACATGTTCAGAAAGACAATTATATATATAATATGGGCTGAAAGTGCACACTCCCAGCTGCAGTATGAGAGTTTTCACATCCAAATCGGAGAAAGGGTTTAGGAATCATAGCTCTGTAATGCATAGCCTCCTCTTTTTCAAGGGACCAAAAGTAATTGGACAAGGGACTCTAAGGGCTGCAATTAACTCTGAAGGTGTCTCCCTCATTAACCTGTAATCAATGAAGTAGTTAAAAGGTCTGGGGTTGATTACAGGTGTGTGGTTTTGCATTTGGAAGCTGTTGCTGTGACCAGACAACATGGGGTCTAAGGAACTCTCAATTGAGGTGAAGCAGAACATCCTGAGGCTGAAAAAAAAGAAAAAAACCATCAGAGAGATAGCAGACATGCTTGGAGTAGCAAAATCAACAGTCGGGTACATTCTGAGAAAAAAGGAATTGACTGGTGAGCTTGGGAACTAAAAAAGGCCTGGGCGTCCACGGATGACAACAGTGGTGGATGATCGCCGCATACTTTCTTTGGTGAAGAAGAACCCGTTCACAACATCAACTGAAGTCCAGAACACTCTCAGTGAAGTAGGTGTATCTGTCTCTAAGTCAACAGTAAAGAGAAGACTCCATGAAAGTAAATACAAAGGGTTCACATCTAGATGCAAACCATTCATCAATTCCAAAAATAGATAGGCCAGAGTTAAATTTGCTGAAAAACACCTCATGAAGCCAGCTCAGTTCTGGAAAAGTATTCTATTGACAGATGAGACAAAGATCAACCTGTACCAGAATGATGGGAAGAAAAAAGTTTGGAGAAGAAAGGGAACGGCACATGATCCAAGGCACACCACATCCTCTGTAAAACATGGTGGAGGCAACGTGATGGCATGGGCATGCATGGCTTTCAATGGCACTGGGTCACTTTTGTTTATTGATGACATAACAGCAGACAAGAGTAGCCGGATGAATTCTGAAGTGTACAGGGATATATTTTCAGCCCAGATTCAGCCAAATGCCGCAAAGTTGATCGGACGGCGCTTCATAGTACAGATGGACAATGACCCCAAGCATACAGCCAAAGCTACCCAGGAGTTCATGAGTGCAAAAAAGTGGAACATTCTGCAATGGCCAAGTCAATCACCAGATGTTAACCCAATTGAGCATGCATTTCACTTGCTCAAATCCAGACTTAAGACGGAAAGACCCACAAATAAGCAAAACCTGAAGGCTGCGGCTGTAAAGGCCTGGCAAAGCATTAAGAAGGAGGAAACCCAGCGTTTGGTGATGTCCATGGGTCCCAGACTTAAGGCAGTGATTGCCTCCAAAGGATTCACAACAAAATATTGAAAATAAAAATATTTTGTTTGGGTTTGGTTTATTTGTCCAATTACTTTTGACCTCCTAAAATGTGGAGTGTTTGTAAAGAAATGTGTACAATTCCTACAATTTCTATCAGATATTTTTGTTCAAACCTTCAAATTAAACGTTAAAATCTGCACTTGAATTCTGTTGTAGAGGTTTCATTTCAAATCCAATGTGGTGGCATGCAGAGCCCAACTCGCGAAAATTGTGTCACTGTCCAAATATTTCTGGACCTAACTTTATATATATATATATATATATATATATATATATACACAGTATATATCTAATATATAAAGCTGAACGTGTATATGTATGTATGTGTGTGTGTGTGTGCGTGTGTGTGTGTGCGTGTGTATGTCCGGGATTGGCATCTGCACCGTCGCAGCTACAGCCACAAAATTTTGCACATTTACACTTCTGGACCCCGAGAGCGTCATAGGCTATGTTTTATGGGGAAATTTTAACCCCGCGCTTTACAGTTATTCACCAAAAAACCTGCCTCCATTAAAGCGAATGGAGCTGGGAGCCACAGTGCAGCCAGAACTTCAGAAGAATGCACAGCCACGCCCTTAAAAGGAATGTTGGCGTGTCACAATGCAGCCAGGGAAAGAGACAGACACAGACAGGGAAAGAGGCAGACACAGAGAGAGTAAGAATGAGACACAAAGAGACAGACACAGACAAAGAGACAGACTGACAGGGAAAGAGACAGACAGGGAAAGAGAGGGAAAGAGAGAGACAGGTTAAGAGACAGACACAGCCAGGGAAAGAGACACACAAATAAAGAGAGAGAGACAGAGAGATATCAACAGAGTGGGAGACAGACATTATAATTACATTTATATCTATTTCTTTTGTGGTTTTTGTGTGCAGAATACATTTTTGTTAATACATTTTATTTTGTTAACAGCAGTTATTAACTCGGGCGAAGCCGGGCAGCAGAGGGAAGAGAGAGACAGGTTAAGAGACAGACACAGACAGGTAAAGAGACAGACACAGATAAATAGACAGAGATAGACAGGGAAACAGACAGACAGGGAAAGAGAGGGAAAGAGGCAGACAGGGTAAGAGACAGACAAAAAGTCAGACACAGGTAAAGAGACAGACAGGTAAAGAGAGGGGAAGAGACAGACAGGGAAAAAGAGGGAAAGAGACAGAGAGGGAAAGAGACAGACAGCGAAAGTGACAGAGATAGATAGACAGACAGGGAAAGAGATTGAGACAGATGGAGAAAGAGACAGAGACAGTCAGAGACAGACAGGGAAAGAGACAGACAGACAAAGAGATAGAGAGAGAGACAGAGAGATATATACAGAGTGGGAGACAGACATTATAATTACATCTATATCTATTTGTTTTGTGTTTTTTGTGTGCAGAATACATTTTTGCTAATACATTCTCTTTTAACAGCAGTTATTAACCCAGGCGAAGCTGGGTAGTACAGCCAGTATATATATCTATCTATATATATAATTGCCTTATTCTGTCTGTCTGTCTGTCTGTCTGTCTGTCTGTCTGTCTGTCTGTCTGTCTATCTGTCTGTCTGTCTGTCTGTCATGCTCCGAAATTGTGTCCTTACGGTGACACAAAGCTGATTGGCCGCTGGGCTCGCCATGGCCCCGCCCCCCCACACGGATTGGCCTCTCGCCCCGGCTCTCTGCAGGCCCCGCCCCCCTCACGCAATGCACGCTCGCTGTGGCCCAACTGACACGGGGCTCCGATTCCCAGGTGAGTACACACACATCAGATCACACTCACTCTCACACACACCTCACACATCACATCCACACATCACAACATGCTGGGATATCGCTTGCTTCTACACCGGCTCCGTCAGGATCCCGGCAGCGCCAGACATAACCTTGCGATGCTGGGATCTTAACGGAGGCCGTGAAAGCTGGTAACCATTATACACATCGGGTAACTAAGGTCCCTTAGTTACCCGATGTGTATCATAGTTACCAGTGTACACCGGCTCACACTCACTCTCACACACACCTCACACACACATCACATCGCATCCACACATCAAGGTCCTGCAGCTGCGGAACATACATAACATAACAGCACACACACACACACAAATCAGATCACACTCACTCACACACACACATCACATCGCATCCAAATACTCACAACATCCTGGGATATCGCTTGCTTCTCGGCGGCGATATTGTGCTGTGAGCTTCCAGGACCTGACGGAGGATCACATGGCCAGAAGCATGTGATATCCCCGGATGTTGTGAGTATCAGCGCGTATGTGCAATATCGTCAGTGTCTGTGTGTGTGAGTGTATGCGATCGGGTGTGTGTGAGTGGATGCGATCGGTTGTGTGGGTGAGTGGATGCGATCGGTTGTGTTGGTGAGTGGATGCAATCTGGTGTGGGTGAGTGTCGGCAGAGGAGCACGGCGTGCTGGAGGAGGCTGGGAGCAGAGAGGCTGATCTTGGGGAAGGTTGGGAGGGGGAGGCTGATGCTGAGGGAGGCTGGAAGGAGAGAGGCTGAGCAAACGTGCTCCATCCGCCATACTGCGCACTCCCCATCGTGCTGCATCCCCCATGCTGCGCACTCCCAAACGTGGTCCATCCGCCATGCTGCGCACTCCCAAACGTGGTCCATCCGCCATGCTGCGCACTCCCAAACGTGGTCCATCCGCCATGCTGCGCACTCCCAAACGTGCTCCATCCGCCATACTGCGCACTACCAAACGTGCTCCATCCGCCATACTGCGCACTCCCCATCGTGCACCATCCGGCATGCTGCGCACTCCCAAGCGGATGGAGCATGATGGGGGGTGCGCAGCATGGCGGATGGAGCACGTTTGGGAGTGCGCAGCATGGCGGATGGAGCACGTTTGGGAGTGCGCAGCATGACGGATGGAGCACGTTTGGGAGTGCGCAGCATGACGGATGGAGCACGTTTGGGAGTGCGCAGCATGCCGGATGGTGCACGATGGGGAGTGCGCAGTATGGCGGATGGAGCACGTTTGGGAGTGCGCAGTATGGCGGATGGAGCACGTTTGGGAGTGCGCAGCATGGCGGATGGAGCACGTTTGGGAGTGCGCAGCATGGCGGATGGACCACGTTTGGGAGTGCGCAGCATGGCGGATGGAGCACGTTTGGGAGTGCGCAGCATGGCGGATGGAGCACGTTTGGGAGTGCGCAGCATGGCGGATGGAGCACGTTTGGGAGTGCGCAGCATGCCGGATGGTGCACGATGGGGAGTGCGCAGTATGGCGGATGGAGCACGTTTGGGAGTGCGCAGCATGGCGGATGGAGCACGTTTGGGAGTGCGCAGCATGGCGGATGGACCACATTTGGGAGTGCGCAGCATGGCGGATGGAGCACGTTTGGGAGTGCGCAGCATGGCGGATGGAGCACGTTTGGGAGTGCGCAGCATGGCGGATGGAGCATGATAGGGGGTGCGCAGCATGGCGGATGGAGCACGTTTGGGAGTGCGCAGCATGGCGGATGGAGCACGTTTGGGAGTGTGCAGCATGGCGGATAGAGCACGATGGGGAGTGCGCAGCATGGCGGATGGAGCACGTTTGGGAGTGCGCAGCATGGGGGATGCAGCACGATGGGGAGTGCGCAGTATGGCGGATGGAGCACGTTTGGGAGTGCGCAGCATGGTGGATGGACCACGTTTGGGAGTGCGCAGCATGGCGGATGGACCACGTTTGGGAGTGCGCAGCATGGGGGATGCAGCACGATGGGGGGTGCGCAGCATGGGGGATGGAGCACGATGGGAGGTGCACACCTCCCCCCAACACACACACACACGCGCACTGCACAACACACACACACTAGGAATCACAAACAACGCCCTACACAGACACCCACACACACAGACAACGCTGCACACACAAATATACGCACATACTGCACAACACACACATTGCTCAAAACATACCTCCCCCCAAAACACACCACACCCACACAAACCGCACAACACACACACACACACAACGCTACAGACACACAGCGCTCCACAAACAACGCAACACACGCAACACACATACAACACCGCTCTCACCCCCCGCGACACTCAGAACATGTACAGCGCCCTACACAAACACTTGGTAACTACAGACAACAACATCTATATATATATATATATATATATATATATATATATATATATATAACAAAAATCATACATGAACTACACAATACATAAATTCTAGAAACCCGATGCGTAGAATATATATAGTATATATATATACTAGAAGGTGGCCCGATTCTACGCATCGGGTTTCTAGAATTTATGTATTGTGTAGTTCATGTATGATTTTTGTTATATATATATATATATATATATAGATGTTGTTGTGTGTAGTTACCAAGTGTTTGTGTAGGGCGCTGTACATGTTCTGAGTGTCGCGGGGGGTGAGAGCGGTGTTGTATGTGTGTTGCGTGTGTTGCGTTGTTTGTGGAGCGCTGTGTGTCTGTAGCGTTGTGTGTGTGTGTGTGTTGTGCGGTTTGTGTGGGTGTGGTGTGTTTTGGGGGGAGGTATGTTTTGAGCAATGTGTGTGTTGTGCAGTATGTGCGTATATTTGTGTGTGCAGCGTTGTCTGTGTGTGTGGGTGTCTGTGTAGGGCGTTGTTTGTGATTCCTAGTGTGTGTGTGTTGTGCAGTGCGCGTGTGTGTGTGTGTTGGGGGGAGGTGTGCACCTCCCATCGTGCTCCATCCCCCATGCTGCGCACCCCCCATCGTGCTGCATCCCCCATGCTGCGCACTCCCAAACGTGCTCCATCCACCATGCTGCGCACTCCCAAACGTGGTCCATCCGCCATGCTGCGCACTCCCAAACGTGCTCCATCCGCCATACTGCGCACTCCCCATCGTGCTGCATCCCCCATGCTGCGCACTCCCAAACGTGCTCCATCCGCCATGCTGCGCACTCCCCATCGTGCTCTATCCACCATGCTGCACACTCCCAAACGTGCTCCATCTGCCATGCTGCGCACTCCCAAACGTGCTCCATCCGCCATGCTGCGCACACCCTATCATGCTCCATCCGCCATGCTGCGCACTCCCAAACGTGCTCCACCCGCCATGCTGCGCACTCCCAAACGTGCTCCATCCGCCATGCTGCGCACTCCCAAACGTGCTCCATCCGCCATGCTGCGCACTCCCAAACGTGGTCCATCCGCCATGCTGCGCACTCCCAAACGTGCTCCATCCGCCATGCTGCGCACTCCCAAACGTGCTCCATCCGCCATACTGCGCACTCCCCATCGTGCACCATCCGGCATGCTGCGCACTCCCAAACGTGCTCCATCCGCCATGCTGCGCACTCCCAAACGTGCTCCATCCGCCATGCTGTGCACTCCCAAACGTGCTCCATCCGCCATGCTGCGCACTCCCAAACGTGCTCCATCCGCCATGCTGCGCACTCCCAAACGTGGTCCATCCGCCATGCTGCGCACTCCCAAACGTGCTCCATCCGCCATGCTGCACACTCCCAAACGTGCTCCATCCGCCATACTGCGCACTCCCAAACGTGCTCCATCCGCCATACTGCGCACTCCCCATCGTGCACCATCCGGCATGCTGCGCACTCCCAAACGTGCTCCATCCGTCATGCTGCGCACTCCCAAACGTGCTCCATCCGTCATGCTGCGCACTCCCAAACGTGCTTCATCCGCCATGCTGCGCACTCCCAAACGTGCTCCATCCGCCATGCTGCGCACCCCCCATCATGCTCCATCCGCTTGGGAGTGCGCAGCATGCCGGATGGTGCACGATGGGGAGTGCGCAGTATGGCGGATGCAGCACGATGGGGAGTGCGCAGTATGGCGGATGGAGCACGTTTGCTCAGCCTCTCTCCTTCCAGCCTCCCTCAGCATCAGCCTCCCCCTCCCAGCCTTCCCCAAGATCAGCCTCTCTGCTCCCAGCCTCCTCCAGCACGCCGTGCTCCTCTGCCGACACTCACCCACACCAGATCGCATCCACTCACCAACACAACCGATCGCATCCACTCACCCACACAACCGATCGCATCCACTCACACACACCCGATCGCATACACTCACACACACAGACACTGACGATATTGCACATACGCGCTGATACTCACAACATCCGGGGATATCACATGCTTCTGGCCATGTGATCCTCCGTCAGGTCCTGGAAGCTCACAGCACAATATCGCCGCCGAGAAGCAAGCGATATCCCAGGATGTTGTGAGTATTTGGATGCGATGTGATGTGTGTGTGTGAGTGAGTGTGATCTGATTTGTGTGTGTGTGTGTGCTGTTATGTTATGTATGTTCCGCAGCTGCAGGACCTTGATGTGTGGATGCGATGTGATGTGTGTGTGAGGTGTGTGTGAGAGTGAGTGTGAGCCGGTGTACACTGGTAACTATGATACACATCGGGTAACTAAGGGACCTTAGTTACCCGATGTGTATAATGGTTACCAGCTTTCACGGCCTCCGTTAAGATCCCAGCATCGCAAGGTTATGTCTGGCGCTGCCGGGATCCTGACGGAGCCGGTGTAGAAGCAAGCGATATCCCAGCATGTTGTGATGTGTGGATGTGATGTGTGAGGTGTGTGTGAGAGTGAGTGTGATCTGATGTGTGTGTACTCACCTGGGAATCGGAGCCCCGTGTCAGTTGGGCCACAGCGAGCGTGCATTGCGTGAGGGGGGCGGGGCCTGCAGAGAGCCGGGGCGAGAGGCCAATCCGTGTGGGGGGGCGGGGCCATGGCGAGCCCAGCGGCCAATCAGCTTTGTGTCACCGTAAGGACACAATTTCGGAGCATGACAGACAGACAGACAGACAGATAGACAGACAGACAGACAGACAGACAGACAGAATAAGGCAATTATATATATAGATATATATATACTACATATATATACTATATATATATATATATATATATATATATATAAAATGTGTTTTTGTTAATTTGTCTTTAAATATGTATATGAATGTATGCTTCTATGTGTATGTATCTGTGTAAGTACCTTCTAGTATATATATATATATATATAAAATGTGTTTTTGTTAATTTGTCTTTAAATATGTATATGAATGTATGCTTCTATGTGTATGTATCTGTGTAAGTACATGTCTGCGTATGAATTGGCCCACTGAGAGTCTTTTTGCCTGGGGCCCACAAACAACTGGAGCTGGACCTGTAGCTATATATAACTAGCTGTACTACCCGGCTTCGCCCGGGTTAATAACTGCTGTTAACAAAATAAAATGTATTAACAAAAATGTATTCTGCACACAAAAACCACAAAACAAATAGATATAAATGTAATTATAATGTCTGTCTCCCACTCTGTTGATATCTCTCTGTCTCCCTCTCTCTCTTTGTCTGTCTGTCTCTTTCCCTGTCTTTCTCTGTCTCTGTTTCTTTCTCTGTCTGTCTCAATCTCTTTCCCTGTCTGTCTATCTTTTCTGTCACTTTCCCTGTCTGTCTCTTTCCTTGTCTGTCTCTTTCCCTCTCTTTCCCTGTCTGTCTCTTTCCCTCTGTCTCTTTCCCTGTGTCTGTCTCTCTGTCTGTCTCTTTACCTGTCTTTGTCTGTCTCTTACCCTGTCTTTCTCTTTCCCTCTTTTTCCCTGTCTGTCTGTTTCCCTGTCAGTCTGTCTCTTTGTCTGTGTATGTCTCTTTACCTATCTGTGTCTGTCTCTTAACCTGTCTCTCTCTTTCCCTCTCTTTCCCTGTCTGTCTCTTTCCCTGTCAGGAATTAGAGATGGATTAAGAACTTGGTCGTTCGAAACGCGTCCTCTAGTGGGGCAGTTTGAAATATGACATGGACTTTTTTAATGATAATTTATAAATAAAACAAGAAATTTTAAATGAAGATTTTTTCCGTGGATTTGTTGCTGGAATTTTTCAAAACTCTTTCCCTGTCAGTCTGTCTCTTTGTCTGTTTCTGTCTCTTTGTGTCTGTTTCTTATCCTGTCTGTGTCTGCCTCTTTCCCTGTCTGTATCTTTCTCTTTCCCTGGCTGCATTGTGACATGCCAACATTCCATTTAAGGGCGTGGCTGCACATTCTTCTGAAGTTCTGGCTGCACTGTGGCTCCCAGCTCCATTCGATTTAATGGAGGCAGGTTTTTTGGTGTATAACTGTAAAGCGCGGGGTTAAAATTTCCCCTCAAAACATTGCCTATGACGCTCTCGGGGTCCAGAAGTGTGAGTGTGCAGCTGTAGCTGCGACGATGCAGATGCCAATCCCGGACACACACACACACACACACACACACACACATACATACACACCTTCAGCTTTATTTATTAGATTTCTCTAGCTTTGCACATCTTTTACACATAAAAAAAACATTAATTTTAGTATTATGTTTTTTTTTATGTTGCCGGCCACACGGACGTCACATGGACATCTCACATGGACACATGGAGAGCCCACAGATGACACATGGATAACACATGCATGATGCACACAGACTCATGAATGGCCATACGGATGTCCAAAATGCTGTTTTTACACACACGTGTGAATCAGGCCTTAAATTGCGGGTATCACATGTTCTGTGACACATTCTAGGATTCAGGATATTATTTCAGATGCTAAAGTAGCCCTGAGAGGTTTAAGCCTGCTCATGTTTTTGTAGTGTGAAAAAGAATATATGAAAAGGGCTGTTTGAGTGGTTTTTCCCTTGACATTTGATTTACAAAGAATGCATTCTTCTCAAATTTAATGTCCCTTTTTAAGCTCTTGTGACTCTCCAGACCCCAGATCATGATAAACAGGTGTCATTACACTGTTGACTGCCTGCATGCTTGTGCATAACCTTCCCAGGTGCAATGACACATGAAAGTCTAGCACAGTGCTAAGGGACCAAAGATTCCAAGGCAAGCAGTGGTATTAGTGGATGCGCTAATGACCAGATGGGTGGCAATCAGTATCAAAGGAGCTAGGGAAGTGACCAGTAAAGTTGATTATAATGATTGTTTAAACTTTTTTGAATGTCATGGTTCAAAAAAAGGCTAAAAACGGCCACCATTTTACTGAATATACACAACAGCAAATTTCAAATAAAACGCATTTTGAAGAATGTGTATGTTACAGGGTTGACGACTCAGGAAGGAAGGAAGGTGTGAGCAATCCTAAGCGCAACCCGGGGTCCACCGTGCTATGGATGGAATATACAGTCATATGAAAAAGTTTGGGTACCCCTATTAATGTTAACCTTTTTTCTTTATAACAATTTGGGTTTTTGTAAGAGCTATTTCAGGTTCATATATCTAATAACTGATGGGCTGAGTAATATTTCTGGATTGAAATGAGGTTTATTGTACTAACATAAAATGTGCAATCTGCATTTAAACAAAATTTGACCGGTGCAAAAGTATGGGCACCTCAACATAAAAGTGACATTAATATTTTGTAGATCCTCCTTTTGTAAAATTAACAGCCTCTAGTCACTTCCTGTAGCTTTTAATGAGTTCCTGGATCCTGGATGAAGGTATATTTGACCATTCCTGTTTACAAAACAATTCCAGTTAAGTTTGATGGTTGCTGAGCATGGACAGCACGCTTCAAATCATCCCACAGATCTTCAATGATATTCAGGTCTGGGGACTGGGATGGCCATTCCAGAACATTGTAATTGTTCCTCTGCATGAATGCCTGAGTAGATTTGGAGCGGTGTTTTGGATCATTGTCTTGCTGAAATATCCATCCCCTGCGTAACTTCAACTTCGTCACTGATTCTTGCACATTATTGTCAAGAATCTGCTGATACTGAGTTGAATCCATGCAACACTCAACTTTAACAAGGTTCCCGGTGCAGGCATTGGCCACACAGCCCCAAAGCATGATGGAACCTCCACCAAATTTTACTGTGGGTAGCAAGTGCTTTTCTTGGAATGCCATGGTTTTTTGCCTCCATTCATAACGCCTTTTTGTATGACCAAACAACTCAATCTTTGTTTCATCAGTCCACAGGACCTTCTTCCAAAATGTAACTGGCTTGTCCAAATGTGCTTTTGCATACCTCAGGCGACTCTGGTTGTGGCGTGCTTGCAGAAACGGCTTCTTTAGCATCAGTCTCCCATACAGCTTCTCCTTGTGCAACGTGCGCTGTATTGTTGACCAATGCACATTGACACCATCTGCAGCAAGATGAAGCTGCAGGTCTTTGGAGGTGCTCTGTGGATTGTCCTTGACTGTTCTCACCATTCTTCTTCTCTGCCTTTCTGATATTTTTCCTGGCCTGCCACTTCTGGGCTTAACAAGAACTGTACCTGTGTTCTTCCATTTCCTTACTATGTTCCTCACAGTGGAAACTAACAGTTTAAATCTCTTAGACAACTTTTTTTATCCTTCCCCTGAACAACTATGTTGAATAATCTTTGTTTTCAGATCATTTGAGAGTTTTTTTGAGGAGCCCATGATGCCACTCTTCATAAGAGAGTCAAATAGGAGAACAACTTGCAAGTGGCCACCTTAAATACCTTTTCTCATGATTGGATACACCTGCCTATTAAGTTCAAAGCTCAATGAGGTTACAAAACCAATATAGTGGTTTAGTAAGTCAGTAAAAAGTAGTTAGGAGTGTTCAAATCAAGAAATTAATAAGGGTGCCCATACTTTTGCACCGGTCAAATTTTGTTTAAATGTTTAAATGCGGATTGCATATTTTCTGTTAGTACAATAAACCTCATTTCAATCCAGAAATATTACTCAGTCCATCAGTTATCAGATATATGAAACTGAAATAGCTGTTGCAAAAACCCAAATTGTTATAAAGAAAAAAGGTTAAAATTAATAGGGGTGTCCAAACTTTTTCATATGACTGTAGCTGCTGAGAGTCCAGAGGGCTGGACATACTACAGCAGAATAAAGTAAAGCAGGGTAATAATGAACGCACTCGGTTCTGTGTTAAATAAACACAGATCTAAAAGCAATAACAGAAAAGTAACGCAAAATTCAAGCAACCTGCCTACATGCGGTGTACAGCATGCTTAACTAGCATACACACCGGTACTAAGATGCAATTTAAGCAACTTGCCTGTATGCGATGCATAGCAAGTTTAACCAACGTACACACCGGTACTAAGACGCAATTCAAGCGACTTGTCAGATACCCCCACACTATAAGGCTGAAAAAGACTGAGCTCCGTCCAGCGTTGACGGCGTCCATACATAACCTAAGCATCACCCCAAAGAAGCTCACACTCAGTCAGCATGGGTGTCGCCCACTGGCCAATCTAGGGATGGGACTGACAAAATTGTTTGCACCCTCAGCTTTATATTTGGTTACACACCAATTGGAATAAATAACTGCAGTCAATTCCTATTACAATCAACAAACTTTTTAAACCTATCAACTGGGATTTTGGAACATTCTTTTTCTGCTCCAGGTTTCTCGTGTTTGAAGGATGTCTTCACCCAACAGCAATTTTAAGATCTCCACACAAGTTAGAAATTGGATTTAGATTTGGATTAATTGATGCCAACTACAGTTATCTCCAGTGCTTGTTTACATCCCATTTATAGGTGCTTCTTGATGTACTTTTAGAGTCATTGTCCTGTTGAAAGTTCCGTGACGCAGGACACAAACCCAGATTTCTGACACTGAAGAATTTTGTCTTACTCATGTACATTTTGGCAAACTGCAATCTAGCTTTTTTATGTTTCTGTGTCAGCAGTAAGTGCCTCCTGGGTCTACTGCTATAATGTTTCAAATGTCGATGGATAGATCATGTTGACAGTCATGCACAATGATCCTGCAGGACAGCTTGAATTTTTGTGGAACTTGATTGGGGCTGCTTATCCACCCATCTATCCTGCATTTCAGCATTTCATCAAAATTTTTCTTTCGTTAACATCCAGGTAGAATATCCACAGTGACATATGTTGTAAACATCTTTATTATGATGTGCACCACGGACAAAGGAACATCAAGATCTCTAGGCATGGACTTGTAACCTTGAGAGTGTTGATAGTTTCAAATATTTTATTCTCAAATCCTCCAACAGACTTTTCTCCTCTTTCTGTTCTCCTTGCTTTGTGTGGCACACTCAGACACACAATGCAAAAATTGAGTCAACTTCTCCCTTTTTATCTGTTTCACGAGTGATATTCATATTGCCCATACCTGTTACTTTCCACAGGTGAGTTTGAATGAGTATTACGTGCTTGAAACAAAGTTGTTTACTCACAATTTTGGAAAGTTGCCAACAATTTTGTCAGGTCCATCTTGGGGGTTTTGCGTGAAATAATGTGCTGTTTAGCATAGGAAATAAATATGTATATAACAAAACATGTATAATTGCAATAATATTCTGAGAAAAATACTTTATTTTCTTGAACAATTTCAATGGTGCCAACACATTCGGTCATGACTGAAGCTACACTTCTATGAAACATTGTAGCTCCAACTGTTAAAGAATTATGCTGCAGTTTTGTCTTTTCAGACTTTATGGATCTATTGTGGGGAAAGAATGTGGATAACTATGCTGAGAGTTTATAAAAAGGCTTTATAAAAATGATATGATATTAAAAGGGAAGATGGTTACTTATGTGTATAATGTAGGTTTATTGTGTACTATTTTCACCTACATTCATGTGCACTCTATATAGTTAAGGTATTCTTCAAGACTATGTTGTAGACTTTATTATGCAGAAATGACAAAATACAAACTACAACTTATTGTAGCATGAAATGGTATTTGTTTATTAAAACTAGGTGGCACCAGATGTAAAATGACAAAAAAACATGTTTGTATCGCATTTTACATTTGCCAAAAAATGTTATGTAAAGACAAAGAAATACTGTAGATGCTATAAGGACGTGCATATTTTATGTAAAAAGGAAATATGAATAATCTGATGAACTTGTCCAAATATGTGACCTATAATCTTGTTGACATATTTCCCCTTTAGGTTTATTTCTTCTTTTCTCAAAAATCATATACAAATGTGGCAAATTCATTTGACATGATGTACTATGATATCATAATGTGTTGTGCTTCTTTATGACTTCAGATATATTTTAGACTCAAGAGCACAGTAAAGATATTCCAATTACTAAGATGCAAAAAAATAGTTTAACTTTAAGAACTAAAACATATTTCCTAAATTTTGAAGCAACACTAATGTTCGAATTATTAGTTGATAAAGGAATCTCCAACTGTCCAGATGTGTGGGCTGTTTACAAATTTTTATCATTGAAAAAAACACCAAAGAATTACATCAAAACAAAACTATTAGGGGTGTTGCTTTCTATAGTAGTTGCACCAGATGTTTGGCTAAAATCACTTGAGAAAATCATTGAGTACAGAATACTGCAGCATTGTTTGTGACACACTCAACACCTATTGAAAATTAGTAATTATTTTCTTACTAGAAACAAATCTCATCACTCCTAAATTCTGTAATGGATTTAAGGTCTTATTCAAAAGTCATTATTTTTTACAAATGCAAAAATACAGTCCCACGGTCTTTCATCTGATTTTCGTCAGTGTATCAGTTTTTACCATGTGTTTCATCGGTGATTTTCATGCATGGAAAAAAATACAATAATTTTCTATTTAGTGCAATGTTAACCATGGATAGAGGAGAAACTGCACAATGATGCTATCCATATGCTCAACATTATTATTATGGACTCATAGACTTATATTTTATCATTTTAATCTTTGATGCTGATCAATAATGGATGTATCTCCATGATTTTTTGCATACACAAGTTCCTTAAAAAGGTATTGTCTTATGACTTTCACTTTAGACTAAAACAGGTACGTTTAACCCCTTCACGACCATGGATGGATATATCCGTCATGGAGCGTGTCCCGTTAAGCCCCGCCCCCTGCCACAGGCAGGCGGCGGCGGTCAGCACACATATCTGCTGTTTTCAACAGCTGACATGTGTGCCTGCATGTTGCGAGTAGAATCGCTTCCACTCGCAACATTTAACTCCTTAAATCTCGCTGCCAAAGTCAGGCAGCGAGATCTATATGCGCGCGGCCATGATTTTTACTTACTGCCGCCCCCACCGGAAGATACGTGCGTGATCACGTGACTTTCGGTGGTTGCCATCGTAGCACAGGGTCATGTGATGACGCCTGCAGCTATGATGTTTTACTTTCGTTTTCCCTCGGCCGGGAGCAGAGGGAAACAGGAAGTGACTGAATCTGCTGTTTACAGCTGTATAGCTGTGATCAGCAGATAGATAAGAGCGATCGGATTGCTGATCGCTATAGCCCCCTAAGGGGACTAGTAAAATAAAAAAAAAAAAGTTTTAAAAAAAACAAAAAACAAAAAAAACCTAAAAGTTCAAATCACCCCCCTTACCCCCCATTGAAAATTAAAGGGTTAAAAAAATAAATAAATATACAGATGTTTGGTATCGCTGCGTTCAGAAATGCTCGATCTATCAAAATATAAAATCAATTAATATGATTGGTAAACAGCATAGTGGCAAAAAAATGCCAAATGCCAAAATTACATTTTTTGGTCGCTGCAAGTTTTACGCAAAATGCAATAACAGGCGATTGAAATGTAGCATCTGCTCAAAAATGCAACCATTAGAAATGTCAGCTCAAGACGCAAAAAATAAGCCATCACTGAGCCATAAATCCCAAAAAATAAGAACGCTACGGTTTTCGGAAAATGGCGCAAAACGTGCGCCACTTTTATTGGACAAGCTTGTGAATTTTTTTAACCCCTTAGATACAAGTAATCCTATACATGTTTGGTGTCTACAAACTCGCACCAACCTCAGGCATCATACCCATACATCAGTTTTACCATATAGTGAACACCGTGAATAAAACATCCCAAAAACTATTGTGCCATCACACTTTTTTTGCAGTTTTTCCACACTTGGAATTTTTTTGCTGTTTTCCAGTACACCATATGGTAAAACTTATGGTTTCATTTAAAAGTACACCTTGTCCCGCAAAAAACAAGCCCTCATATGGCAAGATTGACGGGAAAATAAAAATACGGCTCTCGGAAGAAGGGGAGCAAAAAACAAAAACGCAAAAACGGAAAGTGCCCCGGGTCTGAAGGGGTTAATCTGTGAAAAAACCAAAAACATATACTTCATAAGCAAATGTCTCAGTTAGGCCTTACTGTAATGAGATGATGTGGCATAGAGTTTTATAACTTCACTGCTGAAGCAGTAAATTATATTGATACAGTTAGGCCTAGAAATAGTTGGGCAGTGACCCAGGTTTTAGAAATGTATCTGTTTAATAAACATATTAAACATACAGTTATGTAATGCTCACCACAGGTGTTGTTTACGCAATGAGCGGAAGTGGACCCACTGGTGTTTACCCTTTAGTGGAAGTTGATTAACTAAACACTCTCCACGAGGCAGACGCCTAGTACAACTCCCAGGTCAGTGACCGGGACTGTGGCAGCTGACCCCCAGGAGAGGATGTACTCATGTATGGACTCTGGTGCAGGCAGGTACAGGTAAGATAGAAAAACATCCAGCACCATAACAGGAATCCAGCCAGGAACATGAATAAAAAAATCTTCTGTTTTATTTAGATCATAATGTTAAAAAATACATACAAAATTAAAAAACACCACCAAAACCTGACATGTTTCAGACCCTAGCACATGGTCCTTACTCATAGGTAACATGGACAAGAGTGAATGCTGATTTTATCAGAGGATACATGAACATGGCTCCTCTGATACCGTGATATAGTCATATACTATCAATTTTTGACAACATTTGGAGTGTCAAAGTTGTACATTATGCACTTTCTGTCAACATTATGTAGTTTTTTCTCTCTGTTCGTCTTGTCTTAAATGAACAAATCAGTCTACATCAGATGTTTTCACTTGGACATTGATTCACTGAGCCATGTTCATGTTTCCTCTGATAAAATCAGCATTCACTCTTGTCCATGTTATCTATGAGTAAGAACCATGTTCTAGGGTCCGAAACATGTTACGTTTGGTCATGTTTTTTAATTTTGTATGCATTTTTTAACATTAAGATCTAAATAAAACAGAAGAATTTTTTATTCATCTTCCTGGCTGGATTCTTGTTATGGTGCTGGATGTTTTTCTACATACTTTGAAGTCTGTTCCCTTGGGCTTCCAACCTGATGATCCTCCGTGCATCAGATATTTTTTGATATTCAAGGCATACAATGGTAGGCTGAATACTTTTTTTGTTTTTTTCAGGTAACATAGTTGATGCAGAAATGCAGGTGGGTACGGACAGGTCTGGTGGGCACAGCAGTGACAGAAATGTATGGGAAGAATTATATGGTTACAGGTGATGGAACAAGAAGCATGAGAAAATTACAACTAGATGGCAGACTGAAGACTGACTAACTAGGAGTGTTATGCAGTCACCTCCCCTAATGACAGGGTGCCTTAAATACATAGTACCTCCCAGCAATTGGGAAATGGCATACCGGTCCTTTAAAATGAGGGCTGGTGTGTCCTAAGTGCATTCCCAGGGAACCTGTGTGGTATGCACAGACCCCATGGGGAGGATAACCAAAGCTTTGACGTTCTCCAGTTTCATTTATTAATTTGCTTTCCCACTTCTAAATCCATTTCACAGCTGTTATTGAACATCAATGTCCAAAACCGCACACAATTCTCCATGTAGAAAAGCAACTATATTATGTACATTTAGATCATTTTAATAAAATCTGTAAAATAACTTGTCTGAGCCAATAATATTATAGTTTAAGTTTACCATTTTTTTATGTATCCCAGAGACATATTTGGTAGAGAAAGAAAAGCCACTGTAGCATAGCCTTGTTAGTGTTGAGTAACGATGAGTGAGTGAGTGTGCTCCCCAATGCTCGATACGGGTGGTTTGGTATACTCAGTACTTGACTGAGTATCTGAGGTGCTCATATGTGACCTCTGTGAATGATCCAAAACAAAGAGCTTTCTTCAGTGAATGATGGGAGCCAGCAGACCAGTGAGAGCCGCTTGCACTCTCTGGCTCTCACTGAGGGTAAATTCAACCTGTCAGGAAACTGTGTGTAAAAAAAAAAAAAAAGAAAAGAAAAAAAAGAGAAAAACCTTAGACTGCCCTCCCCTAGAAATACTCTGTTTTTAACTGGCTGTATGAGAGCAGAGAGCTCAACTGTCCATCACTAATTGACTTCCATTGTACTTGTTACTTGAGTGGACCCTATCAGAGAGTGCGAAGTGCTCAATTCGAGTAACGAGCATCTGAGCACCTAAGTGCTTGCTCATCATGAGTGATTAGTAGTGATGGGCAAATAGCTGTGTTCTGATAATGCTTACTGAATACCAAGTACTATTTCACAATTTGTCACAACAAGAAAAATGTTCTGGTTTCCCATTGATTTGCATTAGGTTTATTATTTGTGATGAATACAGGAATGGAACTTTGGGATTCGTTATGAATAATCCGTTCGCTAATAGTTACTATTCATCCATCAACAGTGATAAGTTATTCCAAAACGTTTCCTTTACGGGCATCAATTAAATTATCAATCTTTTCATTACATGCATACTTTAGATTATTTTTTTTTAAAATTCAATAACAAAAGTCCGAATTACACTAAACTATTTGTTAGCCGCACAAAAAGAACTTTAAGTGTATGAGCAATTACCATGTTGATTTTTTTTTTACCGTTATTGTCATATAAAAGTTCTGGAGTGTTTGTTTTCTTCTAGTCATTCTTATTGCAGGTGGCACAGTTTTAGATCAATGAAGCTATTTTCTTTAAATGCATATTCATGAAGGCATTTACATATAATTAGTCTAATCGAAATTAGAGCAGGGCTAATTTTAAAGTGTGTAACTTAGTTTCAAAACATACCCTACTTGACTCTCTGGAGTAATGACGTTATGTACCAGTTAGAGAAAAATAGAAATGTAAAAATCAAGTAAAGTTTAAAATAACCCAAAATTAAAACTGCAAAATAATTACTCTGCTAACATGTGATTTAATATATGTCACAGACACAAGAATACAGATTTCTACATTCAAAAATGTTGAGAGAGGTTCAATGGATTTGTTATTGTACATATTAAATGAACATTTTGACATATAACATTATAGTATGTTATTAAAAAAATGTGGAATTACAACAAAAGATAGATACATGAGATAGATAAATAGATAGATAGATAAATAGATAGATAGATAATGGATAGATAGAGGGATAGATGCATAGATAGAGGGATAGATAGATAGATAGATAGAGGGATAGATAGATAGATAGATAGATAGAGGGATAGATAGATAGATAGATAATAGATAGAGGGATAGATAGAAGGATAGATAGATAGATAAATAGATGATAGATAGAACGATAGATAGATAGAAAGATAGATAGATAGATAGATAGATAGAGGGCTAGATAGAGGGATGGATAGATAGATAGATAGATAGATAGATAGTCAGATAGATGAAGAGAGAGAAATAGATAATAGATAGAGGGATAGATAGATAGATGGATAGAGCGATAGATAGATGGATCGAGAGATAGATAGAGGGATAGATAGATAGATAGACAGACAGACAGACAGATAGATAATAGATAGAGGGATAGATAGATAGATAAATAATAAATAGATTGATAGATAGATAATAGATAAATAATAGATAGATAGATAGATAGATAGATAGATAGATAGATAGATAATGGATAAATAATAGATAGAGTTCTATTATACTTTTCTATTATTGTGAAAAAATCACAATATTTTATTTTGTCTTTTTTTCTTCCTAAAAGCAATTGTCTTTGTTTACTTAATTTGGAGAGGTATAAATAGTAACATGAAGCAGTAAGCTGAACAGAATAACTTTTTAACTGCCTTAAAAAGTAAGCTTTGGAGCCTCGGGGGATGCTTTTAAAATACAAAGACCAACTTTAATTGCCATCCACCTAATTATGTACTTCCCTAGCTTCAATAATCAGCACATCTCTTCCTATCAACCAGTGGGGACCAACCTAGGGCATGCTATTAAACTTTTCTTAGCTTACACAAAATAATGTATTGGAAATGACTAAGCGCACTTAAAAAGAACCCAAGCATTTTACTTGGCTATTACCTTTATTTTTATTTTTTTATGAAGCTATATAAAGGTTGCAAAATGTTTGTATTAATGCCCATATTAACTGCCAATATAAAATTTTATTGAAGGGATTAAGATGCTATCCAACACTGATTTAAAAATAATAAATACATGCAGAAAGCTGTAAAACAATACAATGATGTATCAATTCATACGTCTACTTTTCTGATGCTCTCCGGGACCCTAATTGATTTTGTTCTTCCAGTTCCTGGCATGTGACTGTGACATCCCTACTGCAGCCAGTCTTATGCCAGTTTGGTCAGAACAGGAAGTATATAGACCAACAGGGAACCAAGGCAGAGTTGGAAGAAAAGAAGCATGGATAAGTAAGAGGATTATATTTTTTACTATTATTATTTACAACATTTAATGCAATCACTTCTAGAAGCTTTAAGAAAAGTCCCATGTTTCTCCAGAGCTGTTAAATTCATTCATGTGACCGCGCTTCTGAATGCCTGGCACTTCTGGTCATGCGCAGTATGAAGCCGGGTGTACACTTCCCGGCTTCAGAGAGGTCTACTGCGCATTAGTGATGAGCGAGCATGCTTGTAACTACTCAGTACTCGCACGAGTATCGCTGTACTCGGGCTGCTCGGCGGGGACCGAGTAATCTCGCGATACTCGTGCTGTACTCGTGGTCTTCATTTCTGCATGTTGGCGCTCTTTTGAGAGCCAGCCCTCATGCAGGGATTGGCTGGCAGACCACTGCAATGCCACAGCCCTGTTAGTTGTGGAATTGCAGTGATTGGCCGGCCTGCACAGCGTGACCGAGCCGGCGCGCTGTGCTCTGCTCACAACTATCCAGACAGTCAGTGCAGGGAGAGTGTCGCTGATTCAGGGAAAGCTTTGCGGCCCTTTATAGTTCGTTCCGGAGCAGGGCTGCAAACAGTGTGACCAGAAGTCCTTCTCAGGACTATTCTAGTTGTATACAGGCAGGCAGGGTATAGCCAGGTCGGAGTACAGTAGCAGAGTCCTTCTCAGGACTATTGTTGCTATATACAGGCAGGGTATAGCCAGGTCGGAATACAGGCTAGTGACCAGAAGAGTCCTTGTCAGGACTATTGTAGCAGTATACAGGCAGGCAGGCAGGCAGGGTATATAGCCATTCCTAGTGGTGACCGTATACCAGCCTTCATCATATCTGGGGCTGGTGTACACAGTCTAAAACAGTCCAGATAGTGTCAGACTTCTCAGTAATTGTCGCTCCTAAAAACCAGTTAGGTTCTTATTGCGTCCGTGCTTGCATTTAAAAACAGCACGTGTGTGTCTGTCGGTGGCAGCGTACAGGTGCGCGTTTTGCACAAACTATTATATAACGCACAAGTCTAGTGTATAATACACGTCAGTCAGCAGTGTCTGATAGTGTCAGACTTCTCAGTAATTGTCGCTCCTAAAAACCAGTTAGGTTCTTATTGCGTCCGTGCTTGCATTTAAAAACAGCACGTGTGTGTCTGTCGGTGGCAGCGTACAGGTGCGCGTTTTGCACAAACTATTATATAACGCACAAGTCTAGTGTATAATACACGTCAGTCAGCAGTGTCTGATAGTGTCAGACTTCTCAGTAATTGTCGCTCCTAAAAACCAGTTAGGTTCTTATTGCGTCCGTGCTTGCATTTAAAAACAGCACGTGTGTGTCTGACGGTGGCAGCGTACAGGTGCGCGTTTTGCACAAACTATTATATAACGCACAAGTCTAGTGTATAATACACGTCAGTCGGCAGTGTCTGATAGTGTCAGACTTCTCAGTAATTGTCGCTCCTAAAAACCTGTTAGGTTCTTATTGCGTCCGTGCTTGCATTTAAAAACAGCACGTGTGTGTCTGTCGGTGGCAGCGTACAGGTGCGCGTTTTGCACAAACTATTATATAACGCACAAGTCTAGTGTATAATACACGTCAGTCAGCAGTGTCTGATAGTGTCAGACTTCTCAGTAATTGTCGCTCCTAAAAACCAGTTAGGTTCTTATTGCGTCCGTGCTTGCATTTAAAAACAGCACGTGTGTGTCTGTCGGTGGCAGCGTACAGGTGCGCGTTTTGCACAAACTATTATATAACGCACAAGTCTAGTGTATAATACACGTCAGTCAGCAGTGTCTGATAGTGTCAGACTTCTCAGTAATTGTCGCTCCTAAAAACCAGTTAGGTTCTTATTGCGTCCGTGCTTGCATTTAAAAACAGCACGTGCGTGTCTGTCGGTGGCAGCGTCAGGCTCCATATTGTCCCTGGATAGAGACGTGCATGATGGCCTGTAAACATGAAGTGCCCATTGTAAGGAAGTGGGTCTATTGTAGTATAGCCCTTAGGCAGGGCAGCCAAAAATTTGGAGGCTCCACATTCTCCCTGGATAGAGATGTGCATGAGGGCCTCAAAACATTGTTCCCATTGCAAAGGAGCAGGTCCCCTGTCGTTGTAATGCCCATTCAGAAAGAATGGGCGAAAAAATTTACCACTGGGGGTATACCTGAAACAACGGCTTAACTGTTGTAACGGTCACCATGATGGCGCATGAGGAGAAGGAGGAGCAGTCCAGCGATTAGCCAAAGTCCAGAAGTGGGTTACCATGGGTGAGTGGAGGTACATGGAAAATTCCCGTTACAAACTTTAAATTCCGCTGTCATTTGCTGTTGGTGTGTGGTGAAGTCTGGCCAAATCCAACCCTTGTTCATCTTGATCAGAGTCAGCCTGTCAGCATTTACAGTTGACAGGCGGGTGCGTTTATCTGTAATGATTCCACCTGCGGCACTAATTTATTCAGCAATTAGAGTCACCAATTGGTGAGTCTATGGGGACAATACTCACAAGTTAGATCAAGAGCCAGCACCGGTGAGAATTAATATAAAACTTAACTTTTAATAATACTTTCAGTAAAATTGCGTGAAATCTAAAAAATACAGTTCAGATTGCCCTATAGGCAGCCAGGGTACCGTATTCAACCCTATATCAGGTAGCCCCTGGGTAATTGCCACAAGGGGATAACAATTATGTGTGTGAGGAATAATGCTCAATCTATTACTCAATGCAGTAACGGTAACCGAGGGGGGGGGGACAGTGGTCCAACAAATGACATACACAGTGTCTATATCAACCCCATATCCATTAACAGCAGAGTATAGCTTATTGCCTTTTTACTGATTAATAAGGCACATCAAACACATAAGAAGAAAATTGGAATGGTCTCACCCATTTAGATGATCCTCCAAGATTTCAGTCAGCATTTTCATACAGGAGGGGTCACGGCAAGGGCTGGATGTCGGGTTTTAAATAAAGCTTACCCTAACAAAGCCCCTTTGACTCCCGTCCTTACAAGGACGGTCCACAGCTGAACCTATGTCCTCATATATAAACAGCCCCACATGCCTCCCGACGCGTTTCGTCACCAAAAAATGTGACTCCTCAGGGGACCGGGCATACAAGAATTGCGGGCCGGATGTGCTGTGGCACCTGCAGAGTCCCACCACCAAATGCCAGTGGCAGCATTTGGTGGTGGGACTCTGCAGGTGCCACAGCACATCCGGCCCGCAATTCTTGTATGCCCGGTCCCCTGAGGAGTCACATTTTTTGGTGACGAAACGCGTCGGGAGGCATGTGGGGCTGTTTATATATGAGGACATAGGTTCAGCTGTGGACCGTCCTTGTAAGGACGGGAGTCAAAGGGGCTTTGTTAGGGTAAGCTTTATTTAAAACCCGACATCCAGCCCTTGCCGTGACCCCTCCTGTATGAAAATGCTGACTGAAATCTTGGAGGATCATCTAAATGGGTGAGACCATTCCAATTTTCTTCTTATGTGTTTGATGTGCCTTATTAATCAGTAAAAAGGCAATAAGCTATACTCTGCTGTTAATGGATATGGGGTTGATATAGACACTGTGTATGTCATTTGTTGGACCACTGTCCCCCCCCCCTCGGTTACCGTTACTGCATTGAGTAATAGATTGAGCATTATTCCTCACACACATAATTGTTATCCCCTTGTGGCAATTACCCAGGGGCTACCTGATATAGGGTTGAATACGGTACCCTGGCTGCCTATAGGGCAATCTGAACTGTATTTTTTAGATTTCACGCAATTTTACTGAAAGTATTATTAAAAGTTAAGTTTTATATTAATTCTTCTTCACCTGCGGCACTAAAAACACGCTCTGACAAACGCTAGCGGCAGGGCAGGCCAGGACTTCCAAGGCGTAGAGACTAAGAGCCAATTCATGCCACGTGTCCAGCTTGGATACACATTAATTGTAAGGCACAGAGGAATGTCGGAGTACAGTTGTTTGATCTGCAAGGTACTCCTTGAGCATCTGGCCAAACTTAGGATTTCTTGTGGCACTACCCCTCACCTCAGGGGCTGTGGTATGTGAGGGGCTGAGAAAACTGTCCCACATCTTAAAGACTGTTCCCCTACCTCTGGCGGATTGGACTTGTGCCCCTCTCTGCTGTACGCCTTGGTTGTCCACTGATTCCTGACCTATGCCGCTAGCGTTTTGTGAGGGGAATGCTTTGCCTACTTCCGTGACTATGGCCTTCTGGAACTGCTGCATTTTGCCTGACCTCTCCGCCTCGGGAATAAGAGACATAAAGTTCTCCTTTTAGCGTGGGTCTAACAGTGTTACCAACCAGTAATGATTGTCGGCCAAGATGTTCTTAACGCGAGGGTCACGAGACAGGCAGCTTACCATAAAGTCAGCCATGTGTGCCAGACTCTTAACAGCCATCACTTCAGTATCCTGACCAACACGATGACTGAACATGCTGTCCTCCTCCTCCTCCTCCTCATCATCTACCCTGTCCTCTGGCCAGCCACGCTGAACCGAGGATATGACTGCATGTCATATCCTCAATTTGGCCAGAGAGTTGCTCCATGTCTTCATCCTCCTCCTCGTCATAGTCCTCCACTGCACGTTGTGATGAGACGAGGCTGGGCTGTGTGTTATCACCCACACCCACTACTGTTTCTTGCTCAAACTCATCGCGCTCCGCCTGCAATGCATCATGGTTGTTTTTTGAGCAGAGACCATTTTAGAAGGCAGAGAAGCGGTATGGTGACGCTAATAATGTCTTCATCGCCGCTCACCATCTTGGTGGAGTCCTCAAAGTTTTGGCGGATGGTGCATAGGTCGGACATCCATCTCCACTCCTCAGGTGTTATGTGTGGAGTTTGACCCATTTCCCGACGGCTTAGGTGATGCAGGTACTCAACAACTGCCCTCTTCTGCTCACATATCCTGACCAACTTGTGCAGAGTTGAATTCCAACGCGTGGGGACATCACACACCAGTCTGTGTGCCGGAAGATGCAAACGGCGTCTTAAGCCGGCAAGGCCGGCTGAAGCAGTAGGTGACTTTCGAAAATGTGCAGACAGGCGGCGAACTTTTACCAGCAGATCAGACAGCTCTGAGTATGACTTTAGAAACCGCTGAACCACGAGGTTGAGCACATGGGCCACGCATGGAACATGTGTCAGCTGGCCTCGCCTCAAAGCCGCCACCAGGTTCCGGCCATTGTCACACACGACCTTTCCTGGCTTTAGGTTCAGAGTTGTGAGCCAGTGATCTGCCTTCTGTTTCAGAGCTGTCCATACCTCTTCTGCATTGTGGGGTTTGTTGTCACCTATGCAGATTAGCTTCAGCACTGCCTGTTGCCGCTTCGCCGAGGCAGTGCTGCAGTGCTTCTGTGTCGCCCTGGACAAGCCAGGGGCCACAGAGCACAACACTTAAACACCCCACACTCCCTGCAGGCATATCATAGTCAAAACACAAAATCCTTGTTGCCTTCCCCAGGGGCTGTTGTCCACACCAGGGTGTGGAGCCAGGCGGTTGGTCTCCACCCACCGAGGAGGAGGGAAAACACAGGCAGTGAGAGTTAAGCTAAGGAAGTGGAAGGAGGAAAGTAGTAGAGAGGAGAAAAGGGACAGCAAAGAGCCTGAAGTTGGTCCGGGTGTGTGGCCCGGACAGGACAGCAAGGTGGGCAGGATGTGGTGACCGTCTGCAGTGGAGGCCGATTGGAGTCTGCCGTAAGGACCGTGGACGGGTGGTGACCCGGCCGTACCGGACCGGTATACAAAGAGAAGCCAGCACCATTGGCAGAGGACTTTCGGATCCCGGCAAGGCTTGGTGTCGCCGTGAATTTGCCAAATCCGTTAGTGAAGGGGACCTCAGGGTTTCCAAACAGCCAAGTCCAGATAGAAGGCAACCGTCCAACCGTGAAGGGGAGACACCGCCACCGCCAAGGGCAACCGTCTCCCAGGGCCAGCGCCTGTGGGCAAAAGGGGCTCCTCCGGCCCATATCCAGGTCGGGGAGCGGGTTACCGTTGGGAAACCATCACTACCAACACTTAACTTAGGTGCAGGGAGAGATAGTCATCACTAACCTGCAGGGAGGAACAACCGCAGCCGTCCGAGTGACCCGTCCATCCAGCCACTTGTTTTACCGTGAACTGTGTCATCATCATTGGGCTGAGTGAGTACCTCCGTGCCGTGCGGCACAGCGCTGCCCCTGCGACCCTGCACCTCATCAGGCCCCGCAACCCGCCTGTCATCCATCTCTACCCCATCACCAGGCCCCGGGACAACCAACCCCCCTACCCACGGAGGGGAGAAATAACAACAAAGCTGCTCCCTGTCACAGGCTCCCGGGATCTCCGTCCAGAGCAGCGGTGGTGTCCACACAATCACCACAACCGTGGGTGGCGTCACGGACAATATCCCCAAAACCCAAACCACCCCTTTTCACTCACGGGCGAGTAGCGCCGCTCGAGTCCCCGGGATCCGGCCATCGCTCGAGCCAACGAGCAGCAGCAGCCGTAGAGCAGCGTCAGCCGGACCCGAGCAGTGGGAGAGCGCACCGTCCCCTCCTCCGCCCGCGACACTTCCAGCTTGGGACTGGTGTGGAGGGTAAAGTGGATCAGGATGCGCAGGAGGAGGAGGAGGCTGAGGAGCATGACATTCCGGAGCTGTAGAGTGTGTGTGAAACCCTGACTGAGGTAGGGCCTGCAAAACTTGGTGTGTGAAGGACGTGTTCCGTCCCTCGCTCAGACTGGGTCCCAGCTTGCACAATATTAACCCAGTGTGACGTCAACGAGATGTAGCGGCCTTGCCCACATGCACTTGTCCACGTGTCTGTGGTTAGGTGGACTTTGGCTGAAACAGCGTTGTTCAGGGCACGTGTGATGTTTTGTGACACGTGGTTATGCAATGCGGGGACGGCACACCGGGAGAAATAGTGGCGGCTGTGGACCGAGTAACGTGGGACAGCTGCCACCATCAGGTCGCGGAATGCTTCTGTCTCAACCAGCCTAAAAGGCAACATTTCCAGCGCAAGCAGTCGCGAAATGTTAGCATTTAGAACTGTGGCATGTGGGGTGTTGGCAGTGTATTTGCGCCTGCGTTCAAAGGTTTGCTGAATGGATAACTGAACGCTGCGCTGGGACAAGGACGTGCTTGATGATGGTGTTCTTTCTGCGTAGGCAACTGCAGGTGCAGGAGTGGAGGAGGCTTGTTCGCAGGCAGCATGGACAGGGGATTGGCTCGCATGCACAACCAGCGAAGACGTAGCAGTGACATCAGCAAGCACTGCTCCTGGACTCTGTTGTACTTCCCACAAAGTCGGGTGCTTGGCTGACATGTGCCTGATCATGCTGGTGGTGGTCAGGCTGCTAGTTTTGGTACCCCTGCTGATGCTGGCATGGCAGGTGTTGCAAATGGCCTTTTTAGAATCATCTGGAGCCAACTTAAAAAACTGCCAGTGTCAGAGTTCCGGGTTTTCCAGTTTTCTTTTGAAAGAGCTTGCCCTTTGTTAACATGGAGTTTTCTGTTCTGTTGCCCTACTTCCTGTCCATCTGTTTAAAAGCCGCCCCTAAAGCTTAGTCCAGTGCCTGAGTATACTGCTTCCTGTGTGCTCCTGCCCTGCAGCTTTTGGTTCCTGATTGTTATTCGGATCCTCTTGGAAAACAACCGACACCGACTCTGGACTTCATCTGGTATCATCTAGCTGTGCCCGGACTCCGTTTGCCGTCTTTGGTCGGCACTTCTGCCCGGTTCCTTCCGTTTAATACCACTCTGGACTCACATCACGTATGGACATTTTTGGACTTACCTATTGCCCTTTTGTGTCCCGGCTGCTGCGCATTTAGGGCTTCTGGGGTGATTGCCAGACAGTCCCTGTATAGGGGTTCGCTCTTGGTGGTCTCCCTGGGGGAGTCCGGTGCGTGGTCCCGGGAATTCCCTTTCGCTCCGTCCCTGGAAGGTATTTCCTGTATTTATGTTCTACTGTGTTTTTGTTCCGTTTATGTACATATTTGCTGGTTGCATATTATAAACGTCTTGCACCAAGAACTCGTCTCTGGTTGTCATTGCCCTAACGCAATCGAAATCCTCAATACATACAATAGTATTACAGCCAGACTCGGGAAGACCTAACATTTGTACAGGCACCTTGTGTCGTGTTGTTCCGGGGAACAGTTGCCTGACGTCTGCCTGGGGCCACCACTCTGCTTCTTACTGCCTGTTGGGATGCTACGCCTCCCTCCCCCTGTGCACTGCTGTCCTCGCTCTGCATATCCTCCTGCCAGGTTGGGTCAGTTACTGGATCATCCACCACGTCGTCTTCCTCTTCCGCACCCTGCTCCTCCTCCTGACTTCCTGACAATTGTGTCTCATCATCGTCCACCCCTTGTTGAGACACGTTGCCAACTTCGTGAGAACGTGGCTGCTCAAATATTTGGGCATCTGTACATACAATCTCGTCATGGCCCACTTCAACAGGAGCTGGCGAGAGGCCAGAATTTGTGAATGGAAACGTGAACGAACAGCTCTTCCGAGTGTCCAAGTGTGGGATCAGTAATGTCCGTGGACGTGTACTCGGCCTGGTGGTAGGAAGGAGGATCAGGTTCTGAAATGTGCGGTGCAGTATCACGGCTACTGACACTTGACCGTGTGGAAGACAGAGTGTTTGTGGTGGTGCCAATCTGACTGGAAGCATTATCCGCTATCCAACTAACAACCTGTTGACACTGGTCTTGGTTCAAGAGCGGTGTACTGCAGCGGTCCCCAAGAATTTGGGACAGGACGTGCGAGCGACTAGATGTGGCCCTTTGTTGTGGCGAAATTAGAGCTTGCACACAACCTCGGTCTCTGCCTGCACCACCATCACGTCCACTTCCTTGTTCGTTGACAACGCCCTTGCGCATTTTGCAATGCTGTGCTGATGTGTATTCACTAGACTTGTGCGTTATATCCAAGTTTTTGCAAAACTCACACAAATGCAGCGGAAAGCTGCCACCAACAGGCACACACGTGCGGTTTTTAAATGCAAGCACGGAGGCACTAAGAACCTAACAGGTCTCTATCCAGGGACAACGTGGAGCCTCCCAATTTTTGGCTGCCCTGCCTAAGGGCTATACTACAATACACCCACTTCCTGACAATGGGCACTTCAGGTTTACAGGCCCTCATGCACGTCTCTATCCAGGGACAACGTGGAGCCTCCCAATTTTTGGCTGCCCTGCCTAAGGGCTATACTACAATAGACCCACTTCCTTACAATGGGCACTTCAGGTTTACAGGCCATCATGCACGTCTCTATCCAGGGACAATGTGGAGCCTCCCAATTTTTGGCTGCCCTGCCTAAGGGCTATACTACAATAGACCCACTTCCTTACAATGGGCACTTCAGGTTTACAGGCCATCATGCACGTCTCTATCCAGGGACAATGTGGAGCCTCCCAATTTTTGGCTGCCCTGTCTAAGGGCTATACTACAATAGACCCACTTCCTTACAATGGGCACGTCAGGTTTACAGGCCATCATGCACGTCTCTATCCAGGGACAATGTGGAGCCTCCCAATTTTTGGCTGCCCTGCCTAAGGGCTATACTACAATAGACCCACTTCCTTACAATGGGCACTTCAGGTTTACAGGCCCTCATGCACGTCTCTATCCAGGGACAACGTGGAGCCTCCCAATTTTTGGCTGCCCTGCCTAAGGGCTATACTACAATAGACCCACTTCCTTACAATGGGCACTTCAGGTTTACAGGCCATCATGCACGTCTCTATCCAGGGACAATGTGGAGCCTCCCAATTTTTGGCTGCCCTGCCTAAGGGCTATACTACAATAGACCCACTTCCTTACAATGGGCACTTCAGGTTTACAGGCCATCATGCACGTCTCTATCCAGGGACAATGTGGAGCCTCCCAATTTTTGGATGCTCTGCCTAAGGGCTATACTACAATAGACCCACTTCCTTACAATGGGCACTTCAGGTTTACAGGCCCTCATGCACGTCTGTATGCAGGGGCATTGGTGAACCTCACAATTTTGGACTGCCCTGGCAAAGGAAAATACTACAAAGACTCACTTCCTCAAAATGGGCACATTAGACTCAAGAGGCCTTCATGTACGTCTCTTCTCAGGGACGTCGGAGTGCCACACAATGTTTTCACGTAAAATCTTTCATGTATTAATCTCAAAAAGTAACATACACCAGCTCTATCTCACTATTGGGTATGTGCCCTTAACATTTCCGCCATGAAAAATCATTTTGGGGTCATTTTGGAAGGTTTTCTGGTGAGTCCGTAAAAATGGCGTAAAACGCGGACAAAATTGTTCACAGCTGTGACTTTTCAGTGATAAATGCTTCAAGGGGTCTTCCCCATGCTGTTGCCATGTCATTTGAGCACTCTTCTGAGACTTTTGTGACATTTTTAGGGTTTCTCCATGCTGCCGGGGGGTCATTTCACAAAAATACTCGGGTCTCCCATAGGATAACATTGGGCTCGTTGCTCGGGCCAAGTACACGAGTATCTTGGGAGGCTCGGCCCGAGCTTCGAGCACCCGAGCTTTTTAGTACTCGCTCATCACTACTGCACATGACTGGAAGTGCCGGGGCATTCAGAAGCGCGGTTACAGCGAACACAGGTATGTGCGGCACCGCTGGTGATGCTGAATTGAAGAGCATGTTAGTACAACCCTGTGGGCGTACTAACATGCTAAGGGTACGCTCACACGAGCGTGAAAATTGGACGAGTGCAATGCGAGAAATTCTCGCATTGCACTCTGACCAATGTTAGGCAATGAGGTTGAGCTGTTGGTCAGCTTTTCTCGCATCCAGATTCTGGATGCGAGAAAAGCGGCAGCATGCTGCGATTGTCTGCGAGAGCCGTATCTCTCGCACCCATTCAAGTGAATGGATGCGAGAGATACATCGGACTGCACTCGGATGTTATCCCAGTGCAGTGCGATCTACGCACAGGCTGACAGTGGAGGAGATGGGAGGATTAACCCCTCCCTCTCCTCCGCAGCGCCTGCACTCAGCTTCACAGCTGTGACCCGATCGCAAGATCGGGTTACAGTCGCATGACACCCGGCTCACGCTCGCAGCAGAGCCTGAGCCGGGGGACATTAGCATATCGCATCCGATGCTCTCGCATCGGATGCCATACGCTCGTGTGAGTCCAGCCTAAGAAGCACACTAGGAGGGAGGCTAGATGGGGGATATAACACGCAGGGGACTAGTCTCTGCGCTCATTAGCATACGATAAAAGATCTTTAGAAATACTTTTTCTAAAGATCTCTTTATCCATGCTAGTGTACACAGGGACAGTTAGGCATGGATTAGCAATATGCAGCCAGAACTGCTCTTAGTTCTGGGTGCATATTGCACCTGATAGGTTCCCTTTAACCCTTTCACCCTCAGGCAATTTTCTGTTTTTCGTTTTCGTTATTGTCTCCTCTTCTTCCAAGAGCCATAACTTTTTTATTTTTCCATCAATATAGCCTTATGAGGGCTTGTTTTTTTGCAGGATGAGTTGTACTTTTGAACAGCACCATGCATTCTGCCTTATAGTGTACTGGAAAACAGGAAAAAAATTCCAAGTCTGGTGAAATTTCAAAACAAAGTGCAATTTCACAATTGTTTTAGGGTTTTTTTTTATTTACCGTGTTCACTTTTTTGAGAAATTGACCTGGCATTAGGATTTACCAGTTTGAGTTTGTAGATACCAAACATGATTAGTTTTACTTTTATCTAAGTAGTGAAAAAAAATCAGAATTTGTAAAAAGAACTATGCTTTTTCCACCATTTTCTGAGACCCATAGAGTTCTCATTTTTTCGGATCTGGGGCTCAGTGACAGCTTATTTTTTGCATCTTGAGCTTGTGTTATTAACTATACCATTTTGAGTGGATGCACTGTTTTGATCGTCTAGTAATGCATTTTAATACAATGTTGCAGCGACAAAAAAAAAA
This sequence comes from Anomaloglossus baeobatrachus, assembly GCF_048569485.1. Taxonomy (NCBI): domain Eukaryota; kingdom Metazoa; phylum Chordata; class Amphibia; order Anura; family Aromobatidae; genus Anomaloglossus; species Anomaloglossus baeobatrachus. The sequence continues at coordinate 263,033,427 of NC_134355.1, forward strand.
AAATTTTTACTTTTGGATTTTTTTCTCGCTATGTCATGTACCAATAAGATGAACTAAATCTATATTTAGATAGACCGGGCATTTTTAAACTTGACAATACCAAATATGTATATATTTTTTTTTTTAGTTTTCTTTTCAATAGGGCAAACAGGGGGTGAGTTAAACTTTTAAGTATTTTTTACTTATTATCTTTTTTTAAAAGTCTTTTTTTTCCTTTTTTTATTGATTTTACTAGTAGAGATGAGCGAACCGGTTGCGGTTCGGCTCGAGCTCGGTTCGCCGAACCGAGGTCTGGTTCGCGTTCGGTTCGGCGAACCGGGCGAACCGGTTCAGCGAACCACCAGAACCCATAGGAAACAATGGGAGGCAATCACAAGCATAAAAACACCTAAAAAACATCCTCAAAGGTGTCCAAAAGGTGACAAACAACTCACAACACAATACAAACACATGGGAAAGTGACAAGGACGTAAACACATGTGAAAACAAAAGAGTTGGACAAGGAAAAAGAGGAGGAGACACAGATATAGGCATGGCATGCTCTTCTAAAATGATGTAAAACACCGCAAAGTGACTCAAAGCGGAGTCTCCCTTTTTTCCAAAAATTGGGCCACACAGACACCCACCCCTTCAGTGGCAGCACTTGTGCCCCAGTTGTACACTTCACAGGTAGATTTGCATCAAGCACATTCAAAAATACGCCATGCTTAACTGTCCCCAGGATGACACTTGGGTAGGTAGCAAAGACCTTACTGATCCATGATTTGGTCATCTTGGATCATTTTTAAAAACACAGCAAGCAAGGCTTACTCCAAGCGGAGTCTCTCTTTCTTCCCCAAAATTGGGCCACACAGACACCCACCCCTTCAGTGGCAGCACTTGTGCCCCAGTTATACACTTCAAAGCTAGATTTGCATCAAGCACATTAAAAAAAAAAAAACGCCATAATTAACCGTCCCCAGGATGACACCGGGGTAGGTAGCAAAGTTTTTGCTGAACCATGACTTGTTCCTCTTGGCTCCTTTTAAAAAACACAGCAAGAAAGGGTTACTCCAAGCGGAGTCTCCCTTTTTTCCAAAAATTGGGCCACACAGACACCCACCCCTTCAGTGGCAGCACTTGTGCCCCAGTCGTACACTTCACAGTTAGATTTGCATCAAGCACAATCAAAAATACGCCATCTTTAACCGTCCCCAGGATGACAACGGGGTAGGTAGCAAAGTCTTTGCTGAACCATTACTTGTTCATCTTGGCTCCTTTTTAAAAACACAGCAAGCAGAGGTTCCTCCAAGCGGAGTCTCCCTTTTTTCCAAAAATTGGGCCACACAGACACCCACCCCTTCAGTGGCAGCACTTGTGCCCCATTTGTACACTTCACAGGTAGAATTGCATCAAGCACATTCACAAATACTCCATCCTTAACCGTCCCCAGGATGACAACGGGGTAGGTAGCAAAGTCTTTGCTGAATCATGACATGTTCATCTTGGTTCTTTTTTAAAAACACAGCAAGCAAGGGTTACTCCAAGCGGAGTCTCCCTTTTTTCCAAAAATTGGGCCACATAGACACCCACCCCTTCAGTGGCAGCACTTGTGCCCCAGTCGTACACTTCATAGGTAAATTTGCATCAAGCACATTCAAAAATACGCCATCCTTAACTGTCCCCAGGATGACACCAGGGTAGGTAGCAAAGTCTTTGCTGAACCATGACTTGTTCATCTTGGCTCCTTTTTAAAAACACAGCAAGCAAGGTTTACTCCAAGTGGAGTCTCCCTTTTTTCCAAAAATTGGGCCACACACACAGCCAACCCTTCAGTGGCAGCACTTGTGCCCCAGTTGTACACTTCACAGGTAGATTTGCATCAAGCACATTCACAAATACGCCATCCTTAACCGTCCCCAGGATGACACCGAGGTAGGTAGCAAAGCCCTTACTGATCCATAATTTGTTCATCTTGGATCATTTTAGAAACACAGCAAGCAAGGGTTCCTCCAAGCGGAGTCTCCCTTTTTTCCAAAAATGTGGCCACACATACACCCCATCAGTGGCAGCACTTGTGCCCTAGTTGCAAACAGGATGTTTTTATTTGCATCAAGCACATTCTAAATCCACAAGCATTTACTCTTCCCAGGATGACACAGGGGTAGTAAATTCCTTGTGGATCCATGACTTGTTCATTTTGATGAATGTTAGTCTGTCCACATTGTCACTGGTTAGACGCGTGCACTTATCTGTCAGCACACACCCAGCAGCCGACACGTTCAGAGACAACGCTGGCAGCTGGACACGACAAGATCTCCAAGGCGTAAGTGGAGAGCTCTGGCCATTTTTCAAGATTTGAAGCCCAAAATGAGCAAGGCTCCATTTGCAAAGTCATGGCATCAATGTTCATTTGGAGATACTCCTGTATCATCCTCTCCAGCCGTTGACTATGTGTCAGACTTGTTGTCTCTGGTGGCCTTGCAAAGGATGGTCTAAAAAAATTATGAAAAGATTTAATAAAATTGCTGTTACCAGAACCAGATACGGTGATGCTGGTACGGGTAGACTGTTGAAGATGACGAGACCGTCCCATGTTTGTCAAGTTACAACTGGAAGATTCACTTCGTGCACCACGGTTGTTTGGTGGAAAAGACGAGTTAAGATCGAGTAACAGCTTTTGCTGATACTCCTGCATACGTGCGTCCCTTTCTATGGCTGATATTATGTCACAAAATTTGGACTTGTACCGGGGATCTAATAGTGTGTCAAGCCAGTAGTCATCATCACTTCTAATTCTGACAATACGAGGGTCATGTTGGAGGTAGTGCAGCAAGAAGGAGCTCATGTGTCTTGCGCTGCCATGCGGACCAAGTCCACGCTGTTTTTGTGGCATAGAGGTGCTAACCGTTCTTTCTTCCTCTGACATCTCCCCCCAACCTCTTTCAATGGAAATTTGACCAAGGTCTTCCTCATCCGCTGAGTCTTCCATGTCCATGGACAGTTCTTCCTCCATTTCTTCATGTTCTTCTGCACCTTCCTCAACATTTTGCCTGCTACCATGCGCCATTGTTGATCCCTGTCCCCCATGGTTCCATGCCTACCGCCTTGGTGATGATGAACGTCTGGACCTTGGTGATGTTGTTGTCCCTTGCGCATATGAATCCTCCTGTAGTTCCTCTCCTTCCTGTTGTTCCACCCCCTGACTCCGAATAGTGTTTAGCGTGTTCTCCAGCATGTAAATGACTGGAATTGTCATGCTGATAATGGCATTGTCAGCGCTAAACATATTCGTTGCCATGTCAAAACTGTGCAGAAGGGTGCATAGGTCCTTGATCTGAGACCACTCCATCAGGGTAATATGCCCCACCTCTCGTTGGCCCAGGCTATATGTCATGACGTATTGCACCAGGGCTCGGCAGTGCTGCCACAGTCGCTATAACATGTGGAGAGTCGAATTCCAGCGCGTCGGCACATTGCATTTCAGGTGATGAACCGGCAGGCCGAAAGACTTCTGGAGCGATGCAAGTCGCTCAGCTGCGGCGGTTGAACGGCGGACGTGAGCAGACAGTTTTCGTGCCCTGTTCAGAAGGCCATCTAGGCCGGGATAGTGTGTTAAAAATTGCTGGATAACAAGGTTCAACACGTAAGCCATACAAGGCACGTGTGTCACCTTGCCCAGGCGAAGGGCCGCACCCAGGTTTGCAGCATTGTCGCACACGGCATAACCAGGCTGCAGGTTGAGTGGAGACAACCATTTACCAAACTCAGTCTCCAGAGCTGCCCACAACTCAGCTGCTGTGTGACTCTTAGTTCCAAGACATTTCAAGATAAAGACCGCCTGATGCCGTTGCACTCTGCTGCCAGCATAGTAATGAAGGGTGCGTGATTCCTTCTGCGCAGTTACAATGCTGGTGGCCTGACCAGGCAGGCTTGGGGCGGAGGTGGAGGACCCAGACGAGGTTGAGGAGGCAGAAGCAGTGGAGGAACTTGGACAGACAGAGGATTGATGCCCAAGTCGTGGGGACGGCAAGAAAGACTTGTGCAGCAGACCCTTCACCATCTTTCACCATAGTTACCCAGTGCCCAGTCAGCGACATGTAACGTCCCTGTCCATGCTTACTGGTCCAAGTATCGGTGGTGAAATGCACCCGTTCACACACATAGTTTCTCAAGGAAGCGGTGATGTTTTGTTCGACATGCTGGTGTAGCACAGGCACACCTTTCTTAGAGAAGTAGTGGTGACTGGGCATCTGGTACTGGGGCACAGCAAGAGACATAAGGTCTCTAAAATCCTGTGTGTCCACCAGGCGGAAAGGCAGCATTTCGGTAGCCAAGAGCTTACAGAGGGATAAAGTCAACCTCTTAGCTTTTGTCATGGGTTGCAGGAAATAGCCTTTTATTTGTCCACATCTGAGGGACAGAGATCTGGCTGCTGTGTGTAGACGGTTGTGAGTAGGGTGTCCCTGAAAAAATGCAAGTTTGTGAGGAAAGTGCAGGCGTAGACATGATGTTGCCTTCATCCAACGTTGATACTATCGATGTCTGAGACGTCGATACACACGCACTTGTTTCCCCTTCAAACCAACTGATGACCTACCAAGCAAACTGCCTGTTGCGGTTACACTAGTGGAAGTTGTGCGTGGAAAACCAGGTTTGACAGCTGTCCCTACAGTCCTAAAAGATGAAGAGTGCGCGGATGCACTGTAAGGGGCAGGTGGGGGATGGTCCGCTCCGCTAGGCCGCATTGCCGCACAGTGAACTTCCCACTGGGACATATGATATTTATTCATGTGACGATTCATGGAAGAAGTTGTCAAACTGCTGAGGTTTTTGTCTCTACTAACAGATTCCAGACAAATTTTACAGATCACATGATTTGGGCGATCCTTTGTAAGGTTAAAAAAGGACCAGGCTAGGCAAGGCTTAGAGGGCATGAGACCTGCTGAGACACCCCGACTAGTGCTCAGAGGCACAGTGGTGGCTGAGGATGCAGTTGTAGATGTGCTACTAGTACTCCGACTCTGTCCAGGAAGGCGCAAGGTAACTTCGTCATCAGTTGTATCCTCCTCCACCGCCTCTGTTGACCTCCTCGAGTGCCTGACTGTGGGATGACAGTAGGTGGGATCTATAACTTCCTCATCAAGCGTTGTGTTTGCACTCCCCTCACCCGCAGACTGAGCCTCTTCCTGCCCTGAACGAATATTTAAGTTGTCATCCCAATCTGGTATCTGCGTCTCATCGTCATCAGTATGTTCCTCATTGTCTATTACAACAGGTGTTACAGTTTGTGAATAAGGGTCAACATTATGCTCAGAAACTTGGTCATCACGGCCTGAATCTGAGTCACAAAGGTTCTGGGCATCACTGCAGACCATTTCCTGGTCTGTACTCACTGTAACTTGTGAGCAGACCTCTGATTCCTAGGCTATAGTGTGACTAAACAGCTCTGCAGACTCAGCCATCTCTGTTCCACCATACTGTGCATGGCGGATGGAGACTTGAGAGCTTAGAGAAAGCAAGTGTGATTGGGATGACAACTCAGAGGACTGGTGTTTTTTGGATGCGGTAGTTGAGGTGCGCGGAGAGGGCACTTGTTGGACAACTTGAGATCCATTCAAGCATTTTCTTTTTTTGGCCATCATCTACCTTTGCTCCAGTTGTTCGTGTCCATAAAAAAGGGAGCACATCGGATTATCCACAGAAAGTAGTAGACATCTTACTTTTGCTGGAAGATGGCCTATCTTCAGCAGATGTTAATGGACCTTTACCACCTTCCCCACAGACAAACCCTTTTTTTCCTTTTTTCAACACGCCTGTTCCCCTTTCCACCAGCATCTGTCATTTTGCCACTCATTTTGATTGCGACAAGATTGTGCACTTAAAATGTGGTAGTAAAAATTGAGAGGTGGTGTAGATTGCAGCGGTGGTTTACCTTTATTGACAGCAGAATAAACAACAATAACTATCCCTGACAATGCAACTATGGCACTTCAACTGGCAGCACAGTTTGCTATTCTAATAGCTTAGTAAAAATGAGTTTGACGGTGCAATGCAGATTTGCTGGAAATAGCTTGGCACCAGTGGGACAGTAATGAAGTCCAACAGCCACTTTTTGGATGCCACTAAGTTTCCTCAGTGTTTGCTATTAGAATGGCTTAGTAACAATGAGCTTGAGTGTGTAATGCAGAGGTTCTGCAAATAGCTATGCACCAGTGGGACACTAATGAAGTCCACCAGTCACTTTTAGGATGCCACTAAGTTTCCTCAGTGAAGAAAAAACAAAAAGCCAGCACTAAATGTGCACTTCAGCACTAACAATTCCAAACTGTACTTATTATAAAAATTTTGAGATTTTTGGCAAAAAATTGCAATTTCTTGAGCTGCCTCGCCACGTCACGGCAAATCTCATGTGAGGCAGTCCTACACTAAAATATTTTTATAAAATGTGCCATATGGCCTCACATATGAATAGTAGAACTGCTCTTAGCAGCACTCACCTGGTCTATTTCAATCCCCTATCCATGACTGAGTCATGGCTGTGGGCGGGACAGGTCCAAGCAAATGCTGCATGAAGTAAATAGCCTGTGGACAAGGCCTGATGACTTAATGTGAACAGTCACCAACCGCCAAAATCTAGACAGATGGAATACATCCCAAATTGGGGTGCATAGCAAGGTGGAGGTCAACCACCGACCAATTCAATGAAGAAAAAATAAAAAGCCAGCACTAAATGTGCACTTCAGCACTAACAATTCCAAACTGTACTTATTATAAAACTTTTGAGATTTTTGGCAAAAAATTGCAATTTCTTGAGCTGCCTCGCCACGTCACGGCAAATCTCATTTGAGGCAGTCCTACACTAATATATTTTTATAAAATGTGCCATACGGCCTCACATATGAATAGTAGAACTGCTCTTAGCAGTACTCACCTGGTCTATTTCAATCCCGTATCCATGACTGAGTCATGGCTGTGGGCGGGACAGGTCCAAGCAAATGCTGCATGAAGTAAATAGCCTGTGGACAAGGCCTGATGACTTAATGTGAACAGTCACCAACCGCCAAAATCTAGACAGATGGAATACATCCCAAATTGGGGTGCATAGCAAGGTGGAGGTCAACCACCGACCAATTCAATGAAGAAAAAACAAAAAGCCAGCACTAAATGTGCACTTCAGCACTAACAATTCCAAACTGTACTTACTATAATAAGTTTCCTCAGTGTTTGCTATTATAATGGCTTAGTAACACTGAGCTTGAGTGTGCAATGCAGATGTGCTGCAAATAGCTTTGCACCAGTAGGACACTAATGAAGTCCAACAGCCACTTTTAGGATGCCACTAAGTTTCCTCAGTGTTTGCTATTATAATGGCTTAGTCACAATGAGCTTGAGTGTGCAATGCAGACGTGCTGCAAATAGCTTTGCACCAGTGGGACACTAATGAAGTCCAACAGCCACTTTTAGGATGCCACTAAGTTTCCTCAGTGTTTGCTATTATAATGGCTTAGTAACAATGAGCTTGAGTGTGCAATGCAGAGGTGCTGCAAATAGCTTTGCACCAGTGGGACACTAATGAAGTCCAACAGCCACTTTTAGGATGCCACTAAGTTTCCTCAGTGTTTGCTATTATAATGCCTTAGTAACAATGAGCTTCAGTGTGCAATGCAGAAGTGCTGCAAATATCTTTGCACCAGTGGGACACTAATGAAGTCCAACAGCCACTTTTAGGATGCCACTAAGTTTCCTCAGTGTTTGCTATTATAATGGCTTAGTAACAATGAGCTTGAGTGTGCAATGCAGATGTGCTGCAAATAGCTTTGCACCAGTGGGACACTAATGAAGTCCAACAGCCACTTTTAGGAAGCCACTAACTTTCCTCAGTGTTTGCTATTATAATGGCTTAGTAACAATGAGCTTGAGTGTGCAATGCAGAGGTGCTGCACATAGATTTGCACCAGTGGGACACTAATGAATCCAACAGCCACTTTTAGGATGCCACTAAGTTTCCTCAGTGTTTGCTATTATAATGGCTTAGTAACAATGAGCTTGAGTGTGCAATGCAGAGGTGCTGCAAATAGCTTTGCACCAGTGGGACACTAATGAATCCAACAGCCACTTTTAGGATGCCACTATGTTTCCTCAGTGTTTGCTATTATAATGGCTTAGTAACAATGAGCTTGAGTGTGCAATGCAGAGGTGCTGCAAATAGCTTTGCACCAGTGGGACACTAATGAAGTCCAACAGCCACTTTTAGGATGGCACTAACTGGCAGCACTCTGCAAATAAAATGGCTTTGCTAAAAAGGGCAGGAGGGTACAGTGGCCGGGTTGTGGGTCAGTGTAGAGGAAAGGAAGCCTCACTTTCTATCCCTCTTAATGGTGAAATGCAGCAAGGAAGTCCCTGAGCTTAGCTACACAGACGCTGTTATCTGTAGCTGTTAAAAACTGTTTCCACGGACCTGACTGTCACCTATAGCTCTGAGCCTGCTGTAATTAGTTCTTACAAGGGCTGAAAGAAACTTCTATCCCTATTCTGTATAGCGCTGTGTCTAGAGCGTACACAACAGGATCGGCGACAGGAGCTGTGGCTCTGGTGACTGACATCCAGACGCAGAAGGCAGGTAATGGCGTCCAGACGAGCAGATACCCGTTTTTATAATGCAGGGACATGTGACATGGACAGCCTATGACACATGCCCTTGCTTGTCTGGCAAAAAGTCCACTTAGCTGTTTGTGTGTCTGGGATTGGCTGACATAACTACTCGCGCACTTAGGGAAGGAAGAAAAGAAAAAAAAAATGGTGATCGCCATTATCCCAGCAGCAGTGATCTGAACGCGCAGTCCCCGCATACTATACGCTGAAATTTCATAACAGTGTGAGTCACAGAGTGACTTACACTATTACAGCGAAAAGCCAGCTACTAATTAGCTTGGCTTTTTGCTGCTAGAACCATTCTCGAACGTAACTCAAGCTATCGAGCTTTTAGCTAAAAGCTCGAGTTCTAGTTCTATCTAGAACACCCCCAAAATCACTCGAACCGCAAATTGGAGAACCACGAACCACGAACCGCGCTCAACTCTATTTACTAGTCCCATTGGGGGACTTTATGGTTACACTGTCTGATCGCTTATGCTGATCAGAGCGATTGCTCTGAACAGCAGAAATGCTGTGTTCCTGTGAGTGCTGGCGCTCTGCCAGCATTCATAGGAAGTGAGTCATGGCAGCAAAAGGGGTCATCATCTGACCCTGTACTGCAATGCCAACATGTTGGTGCTCTGTGATCACATCATGGGGTAGCCGATGGTGGCGGGGAACGGCACAGTCCCTGACAGAGCACATTAGATTGCGCTGTCAGAGTTTGACAGAGCGATCTAAGGGGTTAAAAGTTACGGGTGGATCTCTGATCCACCAGAGCATGTTAGCTTCACATATCTGCTGATCAGAATAACAGACATGTGCAGGGATTACTGCGGGCTCGCCGTGGGAGCCCATGGTAATGGGACAGACACGGTCAAGGACATACCAATACATAGCAGGCAGCCAGTGCCACAATCCGTCACTCAAAATGGTGCTGACGCTGCAAGTCTGCTTATTATATTCAGAGGACATGTGACTTAGGCAACCAATGACACATGCCTTGTGTCTGAAAGTTGTGGATGGTTTCTGCACCGTGATTGGCTGCCGGAACATTAACACATATAATGTTAACAAAAAATAAAGCAGTCTGCCGCTCTTCTGAACTCTCCCCATCCCCTCCTATCATCAAACACCTCTCCACGCTGATTATACAGCACCACTATCCTAGCCAAAGTCATAATAAGGTGGAAGAAAAGCATTGGTGCAAAATGAAAGAGATACCGAACAAAGGACAAATTTTGCCAATTTTGATAAGTGTTCTGGAATGCAAGTCAGAATCCAAATGAGTAAGGCTAGTGCCGAATTTGAGATTTAGAATCTTTTTGAAACAAGTTTGCTCATCTCTACTCATATGGACAAAAACATCTCACTCAAGAAAGGAGGAGAGCAATTCAGCAACTCCCTCTCCTTACTACTCTCAATTAGCTCAGAATTTTTTAGGAATTGTAGTTTATTATAGGGAATAGATTCCCAATATGTCACGCATGTTGCAACACTTAAATGATGTGCTAGGTGTAGGGATGAGTGGACCTGTGGATATTGGGTTTCGCTGGGTTCAGCCAAAATGTAGTTAAAAGTTTGATTCAGTACCCATATTTGACCAGAACCCCAAAACCTATAGAAGTCAATGGGAACTTGTATTTCTGTATTGTAAAGTGGCTTTAAAATCGTTATAGTAACATCTAGGAGACTGCAAATGGAAGCAAAATGAGGTTAAGAGCAGGACAATTGCCCTGCAAACAAATGTTGATAGGGTAATTACTTAAATGGATTTTGTCATTATAGCTGTCATAGATAAATAGGAAGTAAATTAATAAAATTAAAATTTAAAGAGTGCCTACACAGAGTCAAAATTTTAAGAGTGCCCCTACAGAACCTTTTTCAGAGTTTCCACCAGAGCACAAAGAACGTCTTTAAAACAACATAGCATAAAAAAAAAAAATAGTGATGAGTGAACCCATGGATGTTTTGGTTCGCCGAACCAACACAGACCCCCAAAATAATCAGGTTCGGTAACCAAACTTGACCCCGGACAATGAACCCATAAAATTCAGTGGGAAGCTGAAGATCTGTGCTGTTAAATGGTTTACGTAAGTAGTGATGAGTAAACCTGTCAAGGTTTGGTCCGTGTTCATCAACTTTCCCGGTGTTCGCCGAACAGCTTGACAAACAGTTCGATGAACATATCCGAACAACATTAAATTCAATGAGAGGCAAAACTTATGTTTTAGTTAGGGCTAAGGAGGCTGGTGTTAGTAAAGGCTAGGCAGCTGCAGCTGGTATGAATAAGGGCTATGGGGGCTGTAAAAGAAAGGAAATGAGGAATAAAGCAGGAAAGTTATACTTATCGAGTCTCCCGCTCGGCTGTCACATTGCTTCCAGGTCCACTCATTAAAGATGATTCAGCTTATTAGAGAATGATGAGCTATATATATATATATATATATATATATATATATATATATATATATATATATATATATAAATATATATATATATATATATATATATATATACTTATATATATTTATATATATATATATATATATATATATATATATATATATGTATATATATATATATATACATATATATATATATACTGTACAGTTAGGACCAGAAATATTTGGACAGTGACACAAGTTTTGTTATTTTAGCTGTTTACAAAAACATGTTCAGAAATACAATTATATATATAATATGGGCTGAAAGTGCACACTCCCAGCTGCAATATGAGAGTTTTCACATCCAAATCGGAGAAAGGGTTTAGGAATCATAGCTCTGTAATGCATAGCCTCCTCTTTTTCAAGGGACCAAAAGTAATTGGACAAGGGACTCTAAGGGCTGCAATTAACTCTGAAGACGTCTCCCTCGTTAACCTGTAATCAATTAAGTAGTTAAAAGGTCTGGGGTTGATTACAGGTGTGTGGTTTTGCATTTTGAAGTTGTTGCTGTGACCAGACAACATGCGGTCTAAGGAACTCTCAATTGAGGTAAAGCAGAACATCCTGAGGCTGAAAAAAAAAAGAAAAAATCCATCAGAGAGATAGCAGACATGCTTGGAGTAGCAAAATCAACAGTCGGGTACATTCTGAGAAAAAAGGAATTGACTGGTGAGCTTGGGAACTCAAAAAGGCCTGGGCATCCACGGATGACAACAGTGGTGGATGATCGCCGCATACTTTCTTTGGTGAAGAAGAACCCGTTCACAACATCAACTGAAGTCCAGAACACTCTCAGTCAAGTAGGTGTATCTGTCTCTAAGTCAACAGTAAAGAGAAGACTCCATGAAAGTAAATACAAAGGGTTCACATTTAGATGCAAACCATTCATCAATTCCAAAAAAAAAACAGGCCAGAGTTAAATTTGCTGAAAAACACCTCATGAAGCCAGCTCAGTTCTGGAAAAGAATTCTATGGACAGATGAGACAAAGATCAACCTGTACCAGAATGATGGGAAGAAAAAAGTTTGGAGAAGAAAGGGAACGGCACATGATCCAAGGCACACCACATCCTCTGTAAAACATGGTGTAGGCAATGTCTTGGCATGGGCATGCATGGCTTTCAATGGCACTGGGTCACTTGTGTTTATTGATGACATAACAGCAGACAAGAGTAGCCGGATGAATTCTGAAGTGTACCGGGATATACTTTCAGCCCAGATTCAGCCAAATGCCGCAAAGTTGATCGGACGGCGCTTCATAGTACAGATGGACAATGACCCCAAGCATACAGCCAAAGCTACCCAGGAGTTCATGAGTGCAAAAAAGTGGAACATTCTGCAATGGCCAAGTCAATCACCAGATCTTAACCCAATTGAGCATGTATTTCACTTGCTCAAATCCAGACTTAAGATGGAAAGACCCACAAACAAGCAAGACCTGAAGGCTGCGGCTGTAAAGGCCTGGCAAAGCATTAAGAAGGAGGAAACCCAGCATTTTGTGATGTCCATGGGTTCCAGACTTAAGGCAGTGATTGCCTCCAAAGGATTCGCAACAAAATATTGAAAATAAAAATATTTTGTTTGGGTTTGGTTTATTTGTCCAATTACTTTTGACCTCCTAAAATGTGGAGTGTAAAGAAATGTGTACAATTCCTACAATTTCTATCAGATATTTTTGTTCAAACCTTCAAATTAAACGTTACAATCTGCACTTGAATTCTGTTGTAGAGGTTTCATTTCAAATCCAATGTGGTGGCATGCAGAGCCCAACTCGCGAAAATTGTGTCACTGTCCAAATATTTCTGGACCTAACTGTATATATATATATATATATATATATATATTTATATCTGTATACGTTTGTTCACTGCAGTTTTATCAATAGTGAAATAATATGCACCCTCAGATTGCATCCAAGAGATTTGTTATAAGTAGAGTTGAGCGCGGTTCGCGGTTCGAGGTTCTCCAGTTCTAAGCTCGAGTGATTTTTGGGGCTGTTCGAGATCGAACTAGAACTCGAGCTTTTTGCAAAAGCTCGATAGTTCTAGATACGTTCGAGAACGGTTCTAGCAGCAAAAAGCAGGGCTTTTTACAGCTACAGTGTGCAGGAGCCATCGCTGGCAGCCTGCCAGAAGCTGGTAACCAAGATAAACATCGGGTATCCAAGCAAAGCGCTTTGGTTAGTAACCCGATGTTTATCTTAGTTACGTGCAGGAAGCCCACACTTCCCCGCTCAGCTCACTCCGCCCCCTCCTGCCCGCGGCATGTATACATACATATACACACACACACACACTCTCACTCACGCACACCCCCCCGACCTCCCAGCTACAGTGTGCAGAAGCCATCGCTGGCAGCCTGCCACAAGCTGGTAACCAAGATAAACATCGGGTATCCAAGCAAAGCGCTTTGGTTAGTAACCCGATGTTTATCTTAGTTACGTGCAGGAAGCCCACACTTCCCCGCTCAGCTCACTCCGCCCCCTCCTGCCCGCGGCATGTATACATACATATACACACACACACACACACACTCTCACTGACGCACACCCCCCCCCCCTCCCAGCTACAGTGTGCAGGAGCCATCGCTGGCAGCCTGCCACAAGCTGGTAACCAAGATAAACATCGGGTATCCAAGCAAAGCGCTTTGGTTAGTAACCCGATGTTTATCTTAGTTACGTGCAGGAAGCCCACACTTCCCGCTCAGCTCACTCCGCCCCCTCCTGCCCGCGGCATGTATACATACATATACACACACGCACACACACACATACTCTCACACACGCACCCCCCCCCCCGCTCGGCTTACCTGCGGTGATGAAGTCCCGCCATCCCGACCTCAGCGCTGTCACTGTCCTCCATGGCCGCCGCTTGTCACATCACCTATCGCTTCCGACTCGAGACTGACACTGGCGGTGACGTCACGGACCTCTCGCAATACTTGATGTGAAGGCGCCGGTCATTGACCTCAGTGACAGGGGCTGTCAGTGTGCTGGAGATCAGCGCAGGTAATGTACCTCGCTGACAGCAGCACTTGTCACCCCCCTGCAGTGACCTGGGCTGACCCATTGATGTTAGCTCAGGTCACTGCATTGCTCTCCCAGCCAATGGGGAACATCCTGCTCTTCATTGACTGGGACAGTGTGGATCGTCATGGCAACCCCTTGGATTACAGCAGACCTGGATTTGTTTTTCAATCTAATAAATTGGTTAAAGAGGGAATGTTTTGGGGAGTGTTTTTTCAAATAAAAATGTGTTTGTCGTCTATTTTTTTTTATTACTGACTGGGTTGGTGATGTCGGGTATCTGATAGACGCCTGACCTCACCAACCCCAGGGCTTGATGCCAGGTGACATTACACATCTGGTATTAACCCCATATATTACCCCGTTTGCCACCGCACCAGGGCGCGGGATGAGCTGGGGCGAAGCACCAGGATTGGCGCATCTAATGGATGCGCCACTTCTGGGGCGACTGCGGCCTGCTATTTTTAGGCTGGGGAGATTCCAATAACCATGGACCTCCCTAGTCTGAGAATATCAGGCCCCAGCTGTCTGCTTTACCTTGGCTGGTGATCCAATTTTGGGGGACCCCTACGTGTTTTTTTTTTAATTATTTATTTAATTTAAAATAACAGCGTGGGGTGCCCTCAGTTTTGGATTACCAGCCAAGGTGAGGTTGCCAGCTGTGGTCTGCAGGCTGCAGCCGTCTGCTTTACCCTAGCTGGCTACAAAACTAGGGGGAACCCTACGTCATATTTTTTTCATTTTTTTGGCTAAATACAAAGCTAAGCACCCCTTAGTGCCACATGAAAGGTACCAAAGGGTGCTCCACTTTTTCTCCATTTTTTTCTCCACTTTTTCTCCACTTTTTTCTCCACTTTTTTCTCCACTTTTTTCTCCACTTTTTCTCCTCTTATGCTCCACTTTTTCTCCACTTTTTCTCCACTTTTTTCTCCACTTTTTCTCCTCTTATGCTCCACTTTTTCTCCACTTTTTCTCCACTTTTTCTCCTCTTATGCTCCACTTTTTCTCCACTTTTTCTCCACTTTTTTCTCCACTTTTTCTCCTCTTATGCTCCAATTTTTCTCCACTTTTTCTCCTCTTATGCTCCACTTTTTCTCCACTTTTTCTCCTCTTAATCTCCACTTTTTCTCCACTTTTTCTCCACTTTTTTTCCACTTTTTCTCCACTTTTTCTCCACTTTTTTCTCCACTTTTTCTCCTCTTATGCTCCACTTTTTCTCCACTTTTTCTCCACTTTTTCTCCACTTTTTCTCCTCTTATGCTCCACTTTTTCTCCACTTTTTCTCCTCTTAATCTCCACTTTTTCTCCACTTTTTCTCCACTTTGTCTCCACTTTTTCTCCACTTTTTTCTCCACTTTTTCTCCTCTTATGCTCCACTTTTTCTCCACTTTTTCTCCACTTTTTCTCCACTTTTTCTCCACTTTTTCTCCTCTTATGCTCCACTTTTTCTCCACTTTTTCTCCTCTTAATCTCCACTTTTTCTCCTCTTATGCTCCACTTTTTCTCCACTTTTTCTCCACTTTTTCTCCTCTTATGCTCCACTTTTTCTCCACTTTATCTCCACTTTTTCTCCACTTTTTCTCCTCTTATGCTCTACTTTTTCTCCACTTTTTCTCCTCTTATGCTCCACTTTTTCTCCACTTTTTCTCCACTTTTTCTCCACTTTTTCTCCACTTTTTCTCCTCTTATGCTCCACTTTTTCTCCACTTTTTTCTCCACTTTTCCTCCTCTTATGCTCCACTTTTTCTCCACTTTTTCTCCACTTTTTCTCCTCTTAATCTCCACTTTTTCTCCACTTTTTCTCCATTTTTTCTCCACTTTTTCTCCTCTTATGCTCCACTTTTTCTCCACTTTTTCTCCTCTTAATCTCCACTTTTTCTCCACTTTTTCTCCACTTTTTCTCCACTATTTTCTCCACTTTTTCTCCTCTTATGCTCCACTTTTTCTCCACTTTTTCTCCACTTTTTCTCCACTTTTTCTCCTCTTATGCTCCACTTTTTCTCCACTTTTTCTCCTCTTAATCTCCACTTTTTCTCCTCTTATGCTCCACTTTTTCTCCACTTTTAATCCACTTTTTCTCCTCTTATGCTCCACTTTTTCTCCACTTTTTCTCCACTTTTTCTCCACTTTTTCTCCTCTTATGCTCCACTTTTTCTACACTTTTTATCCTCTTATGCTCCACTTTTTCTCCACTTTTTCTCCACTTTTTTCTCCACTTTTTTCTCCACTTTTTTCTCTACTTTTTTCTCCACTTTTTTCTCCACTTTTTCTCCTCTTATGCTCCACTTTTTCTCCACTTTTTCTCCACTTTTTTCTCCACTTTTTCTCCTCTTATGCTCCACTTTTTCTCCACTTTTTCTCCTCTTATGCTCCACTTTTTCTCCACTTTTTCTCCACTTTTTTCTCCACTTTTTCTCCTCTTATGCTCCACTTTTTCTCCACTTTTTCTCCACTTTTTCTCCACTTTTTCTCCTCTTATGCTCCACTTTTTCTCCACTTTTTCTCCTCTTAATCTCCACTTTTTCTCCACTTTTTCTCCTCTTATGCTCCACTTTTTCTCCACTTTTTATCCTCTTATGCTCCACTTTTTCTCCACTTTTTCTCCACTTTTTTCTCCACTTTTTTCTCCACTTTTCTCTCTACTTTTTTCTCCACTTTTTTCTCCACTTTTTCTCCTCTTATGCTCCACTTTTTCTCCACTTTTTCTCCACTTTTTTCTCCACTTTTTCTCCTCTTATGCTCCACTTTTTCTCCACTTTTTCTCCACTTTTTCTCCACTTTTTCTCCTCTTATGCTCCACTCTTTCTCCACTTTTTCTCCTCTTAATCTCCACTTTTTCTCCACTTTTTCTCCACTTTTTTTCCACTTTTTCTCCACTTTTTCTCCACTTTTTTCTCCACTTTTTCTCCACTTTTTTCTCCACTTTTTCTTCTCTTATGCTCCACTTTTTCTCCACTCTTTCTCCACTTTTTCTCCACTTTATCTCCTCTTATGCTCCACTTTTTCTCCACTTTTTCTCCTCTTAATCTCCACTTTTTCTCCACTTTTTCTCCACTTTTTCTCCACTATTTTCTCCACTTTTTCTCCTCTTATGCTCCACTTTTTCTCCACTTTTTCTCCACTTTTTCTCCACTTTTTCTCCTCTTAATCTCCACTTTTTCTCCACTTTTTCTCCACTTTTTCTGCACTATTTTCTCCACTTTTTCTCCACTTTTTCTCCTCTTATGCTCCACTTTTTCTCTACTTTTTCTCCTCTTAATCTCCACTTTTTCTCCATTTTTTCTCCACTTTTTTTCCACTTTTTCTCCACTTTTTCTCCACTTTTTTCTCCACTTTTTCTCCACTTTTTTCTCCACTTTTTCTCCTCTTATGCTCCACTTTTTATCCACTCTTTCTCCACTTTTTCTCCACTTTTTCTCCTCTTATGCTCCACTTTTTCTCCACTTTTTCTCCTCTTAATCCCCACTTTTTCTCCACTTTTTCTCCACTTTTTCTCCACTATTTTCTCCACTTTTTCTCCTCTTATGCTCCACTTTTTCTCCACTTTTTCTCCACTTTTTCTCCACTTTTTCTCCTCTTATGCTCCACTTTTTCTCCACTTTTTCTCCTCTTAATCTCCACTTTTTCTCCTCTTATGCTCCACTTTTTCTCCACTTTTTCTCCACTTTTTCTCCTCTTATGCTCCACTTTTTCTCCACTTTTTCTCCACTTTTTCTCCTCTTATGCTCCACTTTTTCTCCACTTTTTATCCTCTTATGCTACACTTTTTCTCCACTTTTTCTCCACTTTTTCTCCACTTTTTCTCCACTTTTTCTCCTTTTATGCTCCACTTTTTCTCCACTTTTTTCTCCACTTTTTCTCCTCTTATGCTCCACTTTTTCTCCACTTTTTCTCCACTTTTTCTCCACTTTTTCTCCACTTTTTCTCCTCTTATGCTCCACTTTTTCTCCACTTTTTTCTCCACTTTTTCTCCTCTTATGCTCCACTTTTTCTCCACTTTTTCTCCACTTTTTTCTCCACTTTTTCTCCTCTTATGCTCCACTTTTTCTCCACTTTTTCTCCACTTTTTCTCCACTTTTTCTCCTCTTATGCTCCACTTTTTCTCCACTTTTTCTCCTCTTAATCTCCACTTTTTCTCCACTTTTTCTCCACTTTTTTTCAACTTTTTCTCCACTTTTTCTTCACTTTTTTCTCCACTTTTTCTCCACTTTTTTCTCCACTTTTTCTCCTCTTATGCTCCACTTTTTCTCCACTCTTTCTCCACTTTTTCTCCACTTTTTCTCCTCTTATGCTCCACTTTTTCTCCTCTTAATCTCCACTTTTTCTCCTCTTATGCTCCACTTTTTCTCCACTTTTTCTCCACTTTTTCTCCTCTTATGCTCCACTTTTTCTCCACTTTTTCTCCACTTTTTCTCCACTTTTTCTCCACTTTTTCTCCTCTTATGCTCCACTTTTTCTCCACTTTTTTCTCCACTTTTTCTCCTCTTATGCTCCACTTTTTCTCCACTTTTTCTCCACTTTTTCTCCACTTTTTCTCCACTTTTTCTCCTCTTATGCTCCACTTTTTCTCCACTTTTTTCTCCACTTTTTCTCCTCTTATGCTCCACTTTTTCTCCACTTTTTCTCCTCTTATGCTCCACTTTTTCTCCACTTTTTTCTCCACTTTTTTCTCCACTTTTTCTCCTCTTATGCTCCACTTTTTCTCCACTTTTTCTCCACTTTTTCTCCACTTTTTCTCCACTTTTTCTCCACTTTTTTCTCCACTTTTTCTCCACTTTTTTCTCCACTTTTTCTCCTCTTATGCTCCACTTTTTCTCCACTTTTTCTCCACTTTTTCTCCGCTCTTTTTCTATGGTCGGTCTACCCATTAGCTCTGTCATGCATACTGTAGCTCTACACCTACTGCACATGTTACTTTATGATTGACATCTCTTTCGTACCAGAGCTGTCTAAGTATACTCTGACCCCATATTTGTCATTACTATATTGTCCTTGTACTGTATTATGACATTTGTATCATGTGTTTCATTTCTTGCTGTGTTGCAATTTTTTTGCTGCATCCCAATTGTACCTCTACATTGTTCGAGTTTATGTTATTGTTCTCTCACTCTTATGTGATACTGATTATTGTCATTTTTCATGATTACATGCAGATAAGTCCAATCTGACGAAGGCTCAGGCCGAAACGTCATTTGTAACTTGTTTTGGACAAAAACATATATGCTTATGAAAAAAATTTTTTTCTTAATATGGACCAATAAAGAGTGATTTTGCATTACTATCCATTGTGACTTACTGACTTAGTCTGGGAGATTTAGAGTGCCGAGGTTACTCACTAATTTTATCTATTATTACCTCTGAGCACCTATATACCAGTGAGCAGAGTTTCCTCTACAGTAGTTCTCCTGATTAGGCATGCCCTTACCTCATGAGCAGGGCATTGCAGCTTTGGTAGCAACCATTACGACATGGACTCTGCTGCTGTGGACCCGGGGAGAGTGAGTGCAGATTCATTGCACCCACACTCCTCACATGAAGGGTCCGCACTCCTAGAAAATGGGGGATACGTTCCCTGAGTGTCTCCCCCCCCATATTCTAGACGGTCCAGAGTCATCGTGGGACCCCTTTATTTTTTTTCTTACAATAAATTGGTGAAAGAGGAAATGTTTTGGGGACTGTTTTTTCAAATAAATTTCTTTTGTCGATTTTTTGTTTTTGTTAGTACTGACAGTTTATGATGTTGGGTATCTAATAGACGCCATGACATCGCAAACTGCTGGGCTTGATCTCAGGTGACTTTACAGCTAGTATCAACCCGATTTATTACCCCGTTTGCCACTGCACCAGGGCACGGGATGAGCTGGGGTGAAGCGCCAGGATTGGCGCATCTAGTGGATGCGCCACGTCTGGGGTGCCTGCGGCCTGCTATTTTTAGGCTGTGAAGGCCCAGTAACTATGGACCTTGCCACCCTGAGAATACCAGACCACAGCTGTCCGCTTTACCTTGGCTGGTGATCCAATTTGGAGGGGACCCTACTTTTATTGTGTAATTATTAATATTTATAAAATAATTATAAAAAAGAGCCTGAGGGGACCTCCACATTGGATCCCCAACCACGGTAAAGCTGCCAGCTGTGGTTTTCAGGCTACAGCCGTCTGCTTTACCCTAGCTGGCTATCAAAAATGGGGGGACCCAACGTCATTTTTTTTTTTTAACTATTTTTTAAATAGAAAAAATTAATGGGCTTCCCTGTATTTTGATTGCCAACCAAGGTAAAGGCAGGCAGATGGGGGTGGCAACCCATAGCTGTCTGCTTTATCTGCGCTGAGAATCAAAAATACCGCGGAGCGCTACGTCATTTTTTTAAAGATTTATTTTTACAGCACTGTGATGTCCAGCAATCAAAATACAGGGAAGCCTATTTTATATTTAGTTATTTAAATAAATAATTAAAAAAAATATATATGGGCTCCCGCTGCATTTTTTGTATTGCTAGCTAAGGGTAATCCAAGCAGCTACTGGCTGCTAACCCCCACTGCTTGGTGTTACCTTCACTGGCAATGGAAAATCCAGGGAAGCATTTTTTATTTTTTTTGGCAAAAAACTACAAAAAAAGGACGTGAGCTTCGCCATATTTTTGTATGCTAGCCAGGTATAGCAGGCAGGTGCTGGAAGAGTTGGATACAGCGCCAGAAGATGGCGCTTCTATGAAAATGCCATTTTCTGAGGTGGCTGCAGACTGCAATTCGCAGCAGTGGGGCCCAGAAAGCTCAGGCCAACCTGTGGTGCGGATTCCAATCCCCAGCTGCCTAGTTGTCCCTGGCTGAACACAAAAATGGGGCAAAGCCTACGTCATTTGTTTTCTAATTATTTCATGAAATTCATGAAATAATAAAAAAAGGGCTTCCCTTTATTTTTGGTTCCTAGCCGGGTACAAATAGGCAACTGGGGGTTGGGGGCAGCCGTACCTGCCTGCTGTACCTGGCTAGCATACAAAAATATGGCGAAGCCCACATAATTTTTTCAGGGGGCAAAAAACTTCTGCATACAGTCCTGGATGGAGTATGCTGAGCCTTGTAGTTCTGCAGCTGCTGTCTGTCTGTATGGAGAAGAGCAGACAGCAGCTGCAGAACTACAAGGCTCAGCATACTCCATCCAGGACTGTATGCTGAAGTTTTTTGCCCACCAAAAAAATGACGTGGGCTTCGCCATATTTTTGTATGCTAGCCAGGTACAGCTGGCAGCCACGGGCTGCCTCCAACCCCCAGTTGCCTACTTGTACCCGGCTGGGAACCAAAAATATAGGGAAGCCTGTGTTTTTTTAATTATTTCACTTATTTCATGAAATAATTAAAAAACAAATGATGTGGGCTTCGCCCCATTTTTGTGTCCAGCCGGGTACAACTAGGCAGCTGGGGATTGGAATCCGCAGCACAGGTTAGCCCGAGGTTTGTGGGCGCCTCTGCTGCGGATTTCAGTCCGCAGCCGTCCCAGAAAATGGCGCTCTCATAGAAGCGCCATCATCTGGCGCTGTATCCAACTCTTCCAACAGCCCTGGAGCCGGGTGGCTTGTTGGGTAATCATGAGTTAATACTGGCTTTGTTTTACCAGCCAGTATTAAGCCAGAGATTCTTAATGTCAGGCACGTTTGACCCGGCCATTAAGAATCTCCAATAAAGGGTTAAAAAAAAGACACCACACAGAGAAAAAATACTTTAATAGAAATAAATACACAGACACATTAGAGACTCCATCTTTATTACCCCCTGTCAGCCCTCCACGATCCTGCTCTTCTGTCTTCTTTCTTTCTAGTGTAGTAGTAGTGACGATTGTAGTGAGGATGAGATTCACCAGCTCATCACTTGGGGCTGGGGAACCTCCATCCTCACTACAATCATCACTAGTGTAGCAGTAGTGACGATTGTAGTGAGGAAGGATGAGATTCATCAGCTCATCACTTGGGGCTGGGGAACCTCCATCCTCACTACAATCATCACTACAATCGGGAAGCAGCGTGCAGCCTTCACTCCATGAGTGATCACTGCTGGCTGCTAGCGGTAACGCTGACAGACGCGTTACCATAGCAACGGTGCTCTCGGAGCCGCGGTTAGCGGTGACGTCACCGCTAACTGCGTTGCTATGGCAACGGTGATCTCCGTTAATGACCGGCTGTGTCAGCCGGTCCCTAACGGAACGGGGAGTCGACCGTGTGCTAGAGCATGTCGCCGGTACACGGCGATACACATATGTGCACCGTGTACCGGAGAGATGCACTCGCAGGTCCTACATGACGTGTCATAGTCATGTGACCAGTCTGTAGCCAATGAGATAATAGCCACGTGACTGGTCACATGGCTATTTTGACGTCACGATAGGTCCTGCATCTCTGCTGGCAGTGCAGGTCACCGGGAGGATTCAGCGATCATCGGATGGAATAGCGGCAGGAGACAGAGTGCAGAAGGGATCGCGAGGACCGGTAAGTGTTATGGCAATGTTTATTAACTGTTTGTGTACATTTATCATGCATTTTTATGTGTTTGTGATTGCCTCCCATTCTAGCCTACACGTTCGAGTTCGGTTCGTCGAACGTTCGACGAACCGAACTCGAACGGGACCCCCGTTCGGCGAACCGGCCTCGAGCCGAACCGGGACCAGTTCGCTCATCTCTAGTTATAAGTATTTGAAGTTCCTCAAATAAAGTCAGTCTATTTCCTGGTCTGATCATAACACCTCGATCTGATCACTGAGTAGTTATTGTATGCATACATATATCAGACTCATAATTTTGACTAAAGGCAAAAAGGGCAGCGCAACTTTTAGCATTCACTCTTATATCACATTCAGGGATCATGCACAATAACAGGGGAGCTTTGCTAACTTATGCCAGCAGACATTACACAGATGACATCAACCCCCAAAATATTACCCCTATGGCCACCACGCCAGAGAAATCAGGCAAGAGTGGGGAAAAGCTACAAAATTGATGCATCTGCTGTGATGAGCCAATTCTGGTCTGGCTATTGGCTGGTATTTTTAGGCTGGGGAAAGATTTGGAGTAAGAGATGCATTAAAACATCTTCCCCATGTTGTTTCCATCCATTTTAGCAATTTTCCAGCTCTCAACCCTCCTGTTGAGCTATTCTAGAAAATAATGCTCTAGTTTTACATTGACTTTCATTGTACTCGTTAGGCAAGTGAAGCCTGTCAGAGCATTGAACTGGCTCAAATTGCGTAAAAAACACTCAAGCATTTTAGTGCTCGCTCATCACTAATTGCAATCATCATATTATATGGCAATATTTACTTATAATTGCTCAGTTTGCTTTTGTACCCAATAAATTCTGCTCTTTTCTATGCTCTATGTAAAAACGGGATGTCTCTTGTACCTGCATGAATCATTCCTCTCTTCAACTCCTATCCCTACTATTAAACTCACCAGGTGAGTTTAAGGGATTAGTGTATCCACTGGACCGAAGGTCCCGATCACAATCTTGGAGGAGCGAACTTGATAGACCACCAAGTCTTCACTAAAGCCACCAGAGGGGGTTTGATAGATAGACACGTCGGTAGGTAGCCAACAGAGGGTAGCTAGATCAGTTGGCACCAGAGATATAAACAGTCTTTGGTTGTAAAAAGAGCAGCAGCGGATGTCGTGGATGCTGTCAGGATGGATGCATGTACTGTAGTAGCAGTGGTTGATGTGCATACTTGCAGCAGTGGCAGTGGATATCATGGTAGGCAGACAACGTAGATACTTGAAACAGTGGATATCCTAGAAAGCAGCCAACATTAATAGTTGCAGCAGCAGTGGACTTGAAATGCACTCAAACACAGACATGAAGCAGCAACAGTGTACAGCAAAACAACAGAATCAGCAACACAATGGAATTTAGAACTAGCAATGCATGGAACTCATTTCCCAGGCACTTTCCTGAAGGTAAAAGTGCCTTAAATACCTGAAGCCTCTCAGATAAGATGAGAGGAACCTCTGAGTCATGGCATAGTGACACTTTAAGAAATGGTGCTTGTCCACACGCACCCTATGGGAATTCCTAGGAGGCCAGTGTGGCATGCGCAGGCCCTAGGAGACAGTAGCATGGACCGTGGATGTACCAGCCACCGCTGGGTGAGAGAGCCAGCGTCCCTGCCAGGGGGATGGATGCAGGACATTCCTGGGATGCTGGTATGGGTGTTACAGTACCCCCCTAAAGCCCCCCCTTTTCCAGGAATCTCTTAAAGAGAAGAGAGGCACTAATATTCTCCTTTGGCTTCCATGATCTCTCCTGAGGATCAAACCCCTCCTAGTCCACTAAAAAGTAGGTTTTTATCTCAGAATCTTTTCACAGTGAGGACAGCTTTTACCTCAAAGGTGTCTTCATCACTGACCGGAGGATGTGAGGTACCTGAATCCCTCAGGATCACAGGTTTGAGGAGGGACACATGGATCAGGTTGGGGATGCGTAGAGAGGCTGGGAGCTTCAACTTGTAGGATACCTTATTATTCCACTGGAGCACCTCAAAAGTACTAATAAAGCAGGGTCCCAACTTGTAGGAAAGGATTTTGAGGAAGACATATCTAGAAAAGAGCCATACCTTGTCTTCGGGTCATAACGAAGGAGGGTCTAGGCGTCTCTTATCCACATGCTTCTTCATATTGCTGGAGGACTGCTCCAGGAAAGTATTGGTCTCCGCTCAGATGTGGGAGAAGGTCTTGATGAGGGAAACAGCCTATGGATTGCTGGAGGTGAGCGCTACTGAGAACAGTATTTTGGCTTGCTGTCCATATACTATGTGAAATGGAGTCTTGGCAGAGGACTCACTCACGTCATTGTTATACGAGAACTCCGCCCAAGGAAGAAACTTGACCAAGTCGCTATGGTGCTCATTGATCAACTGATTCACCTGCTCCACTTGGCCGTTGGACTGCGGGTGGTAGGTCAACAAGAAATCCAAAGTGACATCCAATTGTTGCAGGTGACATTCTAGAACTGAAACATAAAGTGGACAGACAAAAGGTGGAGCATTAGGCTATGCAGCTAGAAGATGTGCTGGATAAAGTGCTCAGCGAGCACTGGCACAGAAGGCAACACCGTCAGCAGCATGAAATTAGCCTGTCTTGAAAACCTGTCTACTACCACCCAGATAGCAGTGCAACCGGAGGACTTTAGCAGGTCCATGATAAAGTCCATCACAATATGCTGCCAAGGAGCTGATGATACCAGTAGAAGAAGTTTCTTTGGGGTCTTGTTGTGGGTAAATGAGAGACAGGCCGACACAAACTCCAGGACATCTTTTGTAGCGTTGGCCACCAATAATGACAAGACATCAGCTGACGGAACATCTTCTGTCCAATGTGACTGGCCGCCTTCAAGCAATGACCCCAATGAAAAACGTAATTGATATATCTATTTCAGCAACAAACATCTTACCGGGAGACACTTGAGACAAGTCTATAGGAGTCAGTGACATCATCCTGGAAGGCTCGATAATATACTGAGGATCCTCCTCTTGGTTGGCTGACGGAAATGACTGAGACAGTATATCGACCTTGACGTACTCAGCTGAGCAGAAATGCAGAACAAAGTCGAAGCGAAAGAAAAACAATGATCACCGGGCTTGGCGCGGATTCAACCTCTGAGCTGACTGTATGAAGGTCAAGTGCTTGTAGCCAGTGTAGTGGATGACAGTGCTCCCTCCAGCATATATAGCTACTCTTCCAGAGTTCTTCCAGTTCTTAATCGTCAATCGAGTAGTTGCACTTGGCAGGAGAGAAGGCTCTGGAAAAGAATCTACAATTTACCATCTTACCAATAGCAAAACATCTGCGTGATGACTGCAGCGGCACCAGAGGATGAATCATCTACTTTCCGGATGAACTTGTTCTTAGTCTCTGGTCTATGCAGTGCAAGAAAAGGCCTGCATAAGGGTGACAAATACATCTTTTGCTTCTGGAGTCCACACCATTGGATTTGCCCCCAAATTGTGGGTCAAATCCGAGATAAGAAGAATTTGGATTATAATTGTGGGATAAATTGCTAATAATAATTAGCGAAACTCAGGAACCACTGAATTGCTTTCAAACCATCAAGCTGAGGCCATTTCAGCACCACTGATATTTTGTCTGATTTTATCCTCAGGCTACTGTCGAGATTATGTAGCCTAAGAAAGTCAGAGAAGCTCGCTCGAAGAGGCATTTCTCATATTTGGCATAGAGACGATTCTCCGTTAGTCTCTGCAACACCTGGCGAAGATCTCTAATTTGTGTGGACAGATCAGGAGAAAGCATCAATGTGTCATCCAGGTACGCTACCCCGCATGAGTAGAGCAGATCTCAGAATTTATCGTTGACAAATTCTTGATAGACTGCTGGGTCATTGCTGAGCCCAAATGGCATTACTCGATACTCATAGTGGCCGTCACGAGTATTGAAGGCTTTTTTCCATTTGTCACTAGACCATATCCAGATGAGGTTGTATGCACCACAGAGCTTGAGATTGGAAAAATCTTGGAACCTCGGAACCAGTGGAAAAATTCTGGTATACGAGGCAGCGGATATTTATTCTTTAACTTAATTTGGTTGACACCTCTATAGTCGATACATAGCTGAAAAGACCCATCCATTTTCTCTACATAGAAAAATCTGGCTCCAGCCAGGGAGGAGGACTTTTGGATGAATCCTCTCTCCAAATGTTCCTTAATGTACTCAGATGTGGTTTGGTTCTCAGCCTGAGACAGAGGGTAGACCGCGAGGAGTGGAACTAGAAAGAAGGTTGATAGGACAGTCATACGACTTACATGGCAGCAGGGTCTAAGCCTCTTTTTTGTTGACGACATCCACATAGCTTCAGTAAGCAGATGACAGCTGTGAAAAATTAGAGTATTTCCCAGGCAGCTGAGCAGGTTGCATGGAAATGAGACAACGTTTTTGGCAGGAGTGACCCCACCTGCGTAGCTCTCCAGATTTCCAGTCCAAAACCGGTTCATGCTTCCAAAGCTACAGCAGGCCAAGTAACAGTGGATCTGACATTCCCGGTAACACATGAAAATCGATTTTTTTCTTTATGCAGCATTCCCACACAAAGGTCAACTTCCTCTGTGATAAACAGGATGGCCTCAGACAGAGACTTTCTACCTACTGACAGCACAGCAATGGGAGTTTGAAGTTTGGAGCTGATGAATAGGAATCTGATACTGATCCACTATGACCTCCTGTAGGAAAATCTCATCAGCACCAGAGTCCAGGACACAGTCATATATAGAGGTGAAGATAAGTTACTCTCGTCTAGGGTAGCCTCTCCTACCAACCCTAGGTTGCGTAGTTTTGTGGTTCCTAAGGACAGAAGCAGATCAGGTGCTTAGAACCTCCACAGTGGAAGCAACCCTCACTGGTGCAACAGATCTACCATCTCCACAAGAAGCAACAATATTTTCTGAAACCTCCTGTTATGAAAATGATTATGAACTGTCATGAGTGTGAAGAATTATAAGAAAATATCCAAAAACCAGGATTTTAGATAGTGCTTGAACTTTGTACCACACCTACAGTTAGGTCCAGAAATATTTGGACAGTGACACAATTTTCGCGAGTTGGGCTCTGCATGCCACCACATTGGATTTGAAATGAAATCTCTACAACAGAATTCAAGTGCAGATTGTAACGTTTAATTTGAAGGTTTGAACAAAAATATCTGATAGAAATTGTAGGAATTGTACACATTTCTTTACAAACACTCCACATTTTAGGAGGTCAAAAGTAATTAGATAAATATACCAAACCCAAACAAAATATTTTTATTTTCAATATTTTGTTGCGAATCCTTTGGAGGCAATCACTGCCTTAAAGGTCCAGTCACACTAAGCAACTTACCAGCGATCCCAACAACGATAGGGATCGCTGGTAAGTTGCTAGGAGGTTGCTGGTGAGCTGTCACACTGCGACGCTCCAGCGATCCCACCAGCAACCTGACCTGGCAGGGATCGCTGGAGCGTGGCTACACGAGTTGCTGGTGCGCTCACCAGCAACCAGTGACCAGCCCCCAGTCTCCTAGTTACAGCACACATCAGGTTAATTAACCCGATGTGTGCTGCAGCTAAATGTGCACAGAGCAGGGAGCAGCGCACACTGAGCGCTGGCTCCTTGCTCTCCTAGTTACAGCACACATCGGGTTAATTGCCTGATGTGTGCTGCAGCTAAATGTGCACAGAGCAGGGAGCAGCGCACACTGCTTAGTGCTGGCTCCTTGCTCTCCTAGTTACAGCACACATCGGGTTAATTACCTGATGTGTGCTGCAGCTACATGTGCACAGAGCAGGAGCCGGCAGCACAGGCAGTGAGAGCGGAGGAGGCTGGTATCAAAGGTAAATATCGGGTAACCAAGGACAGGCCTTCTTGGTTACCCGATGTTTACATTAGTTACCAGCCTCAGCAGAAGCCGGCTCCTGCTGCCTGCACATTTAGTTGTTGCTGTCTCGCTGTCACACACAGCGATCTGTGCTTCACAGCAGGACAGCAACAACTAAAAAATGGCCCAGGACATTCAGCAACAACCAACGACCTCACAGCAGGGGCCAGGTTGTTGCTGGATGTCACACACAGCAACATCGCTAGCAACGTCACAAAAGTTGTTCGTTACCAGCGATGTTGCTAGCGATGTTGCTTAGTGTGACGGGGCCTTAAGTCTGGAACCCATGGACATCTCAAAACGCTGGGTTTCCTCCTTCTTAAAGCTTTGCCAGGCCTTTACAGCCGCAGCCTTCAGGTCTTGCTTGTTTGTGGGTCTTTCCGTCTTAAGTCTGGATTTGAGCAAGTGAAATGCATGCTCAATTGGGTTAAGATCTGGTGATTGACTTGGCCATTGCAGAATGTTCCACTTTTTTGCACTCATGAACTCCTGGGTAGCTTTGGCTGTATGCTTGGGTTCATTGTCCATCTGTACTATGAAGCGCCGTCCGATCAACTTTGCGGCATTTGGCTGAATCTGGGCTGAAAGTATATCCCGGTACACTTCAGAATTCATCCCGCTACTCTTGTCTGCTGTTATGTCATCAATAAACACAAGTGACCCAGTGCCATTGAAAGCCATGCATGCCCATGCCATCACATTGCCTACATCATGTTTTACAGAGGATGTGGTGTGCCTTGGATCATGTGCCGTTCCCTTTCTTCTCCAAACGTTTTTCTTCCCATCATTCTGGTACAGGTTGATCTTTGTCTCATCTGTCCATAGAATACTTTTCCAGAACTGAGCTGGCTTCATGAGGTGTTTTTCAGCAAATTTAACTCTGGCCTGTCTATTTTTGGAATTGATGAATGGTTTGCATCTAGATGTGAACCCTTTGTATTTACTTTCATGGAGTCTTCTCTTTACTGTTGACTTAGAGACAGATACACCTACTTCACTGAGAGTGTTGTGGACTTCAGTTGATGTTGTGAACGGGTTCTTCTTCACCAAAGAAAGTATGCGGCGATCATCCACCACTGTTGTCATCCGTGGACGCCCAGGCCTTTTTGAGTTCCCAAGCTCACCAGTCAATTCCTTTCTTCTCAGAATGTACCCGACTGTTGATTTTGCTACTCCAAGCATGTCTGCTATCTCTCTGATGGATTTATTCTTTTTTTTTCAGCCTCAGGATGTTCTGCTTCACCTCAATTGAGAGTTCCTTAGACCGCATGTTGTCTGGTCACAGCAACAACTTCCAAATGCAAAACCACACACCTGTAATCAACCCCAGACCTTTTAACTACTTAATTGATTACAAGTTAACGAGAGAGACGTCTTCAGAGTTAATTGCAGCCCTTAGAGTCCCTTGTCCAATTACTTTTGGTCCCTTGAAAAAGAGGAGGCTATGCATTACAGAGCTATGATTCCTAAACCCTTTCTCCGATTTGGATGTGAAAACTCTCATATTGCAGCTGGGAGTGTGCACTTTCAGTCCATATTATATATATAATTGTATTTCTGAACATGTTTTTGTAAACAGCTAAAATAACAAAACTTGTGTCACTGTCCAAATATTTCTGGTCCTAACTGTATATCTGCATTCAGCAGACATCATGAGACTCATTCTGGGACGTTCCTGTTTTAAGAGAATCATGCTGACTTAGCTTAATATAAATGAGGAAACACGTACATACAGTCATATGAAAAAGTATGGGCACCCCTATTAATGTTAACCTTTTTTCTTTATAACAATTTGGGTTTTTGCAACAGCTATTTCAGTTTCATATATCTAATAACTGATGGACTGAGTAATATTTCTGGATTGAAATGAGGTTTATTGTACTAACAGAAAATGTGCAATCTGCATTTAAACAAAATTTCAATCCAGAAATATTACTGAGTTCATCAGTTATTAGATATATCAAACTGAAATAGCTGTTGCAAAAACCCAAATTGTTATAAAGAAAAAAGGTTAACATTAATAGGGGTGCCCAAACTTTTTCATATGACTGTATATCACAGAATAGGCTATTTTACGGTTTACCCAAAAGGAGACATGTTCCGCATTCTTGGCTCCTAGCCAACTGGTTCCTTTAAATATATCTTAACTTCCGCAATAAAGTCAGTCATATTTGCTATACAGATTCGTGTACATTTCTCTGGTCTGTATGGAAGAATAGTATGCATGCTACTAACAAATGACTCATATGATTTGGATGCAGACGGGGCTAAGGTAGATGCATAATTTGGATTGCATCACTGTAAATTATGGCCTTCTTAACACCCCTTGCATTCAGCAGACCAATCATTTTCAAATCTCCACAGATATTCCATTGATGATGCTTATATTGTATAGCATCTAAAACAACTAACGGATTTTCATAACTTTCTTTTAGATGACATGAGTGAACAATAGAGATTGATGGTTTCATATTTCCATTGTGAAGCAACTTTCAAACTTTCAAACTTCTCTAGGATGAGTTAATAAACAATCGCCAATATGCAACAAAATACTCTTGATTCAGTTCTTGAAAGAGGTCATTCACATTGTCACAGTACACCATTGGTCCATCAACTGTGAAAAATTGTGTTAAAGTGTTTCTTCTGTTTCGGTAATAACACACTTTGACATCATTATTAAGAAGATTCTTCTGTTTCAATCTAGATGCAAGAAGTTCATCTTTATCTTTTGACAATGAAAGGTCTCTTATGAGATCATTTAATTCATGTTGAGTAATGCGATCTGACTGCTCGGCTGCTCCATCAGGTACATACTCTTCTTGACTTGATGCATCTATGTCTTCACCAGTAGCTTCAGCTCCTTAGTCATCATATTCTCCTTCATTTTCATCCAATCCAGACAATGGTGGTACAGGAATTGGCAAGGTACCATCATGCAGAACTGGCCTAATCGCAGATTCAAGTTCAGGGTAATTAATTTTATGTTTTGTTCTTGTAGAAAAGCCCTTCAGTTTGACAAAACAAAAGTACCAGTCATCACTATGATTTTTGAGTTCTCTCCAATTCATAGGAACAGCAAATGGCATAGCCACTTTCTCCATATTCAACCAGTCACGAAGACCATTTGAACAGCTTGAGTATATCACATGAGGGGCCCAGAATACATTGAAAATGCAGAAATAACGTAATAACAAAAACTCAGAAACTTTATGTGGTAGAGCAAAATTAAGCATATTTTTGGAATCAGCACATCAAACACCATAAAACAGATATATTACCTTTGCTGGTGATTTTTTTGGGTTGACCAGTGTTGTTGACTAGTGGAAAGATCTTGGGTCCTGGCTAGAGATGAGCGAACCGGTCGCGGTTCGGCTCGAGGTCGGTTCGCCGAACGGGGGTCCCGTTTGAGTTCGATTCGTCGAACGTTCGACGAACCAAACGCGAACCAATAGGCTATAATGGGAGGCAATCACAAACACATAAAAATGCATGATAAATGTACACAAACAGTTAATAAACATTGCCATAACACTTACCGGTCCCCGCAATCCCTCCTGCACTCTGTCTCCTGCCGCTATTCCATCCGATGATCGCTGAATCCTCCCGGTGACCGGCACTGCCAGCAGAGAAGCAGGACCTATCGTGACGTCAAAATAGCCATGTGACCAGTCACGTGGCTATTATCTCATTGGCTACAGACTGGTCACATGACTATGACACGTCATGTAGGACCTGCGAGTGCATCTCTCCGGTACACGGTGCACATTTGTGTATCGCCGTGTACCGGCGATATGCTCTAGCACACGGTCGACTCCCCGTTCCGTTAGGGACCGGCTGACACAGCCGGTCATTAACGGAGATCACCATTGCCATAGCAATGCAGTTAGCGGTGACGTCACCGCTAACCGCGGCTCCGGGAGCACCGTTGCTATGGTAACGCGTCCGTCAGCGTTACCGCTATTACCGCTAGCAGCACTGATCACTCACGGAGTGAAGGCTGCACGCTCCTTCCCGATTGTAGTGAGGATTGTAGTGAGGATGAGGTGCCCCAGCCCATCAAGTAATGGGCTGGTGCACCTCATCCTCACTACAATCGTCACTACTACTACACTAGTGAGGATTGTAGTGAGGATGAGGTGCCCCAGCCCATCAAGTAATGGGCTGGGGCACCTCATCCTCACTACAATCCTCACTACAATCCTGAAGTGCAGTTTCTTCAAATTCATTTAAAGGCACTTGGAACGCTGAAATTGCTGCTTATAATTTAAGCCTCTATTAAAAACCTCTTATCAGCGCTGGTTTATTGGGGATTTATTGGGCTGACAGGGGGTAATAAAGATGGAGTCTCTAATGTGTCTGTGTATTTATTTCTATTAAAGTATTTTTTCTCTGTGTGGTGTCTTTTTTTTTAACCCTTTATTGGAGATTCTTAATGGCCGGGTCAAACGTGCCTGACATTAAGAATCTCTGGCTTAATACTGGCTAGTAAAACAAAGCCAGTATTAACTCATGATTACCCAACAAGCCACCCGGCTCCAGGGCTGTTGGAAGAGTTGGATACAGCGCCAGATGATGGCGCTTCTATGAGAGCGCCATTTTCTGGGACGGCTGCGGACTGAAATTCGCAGAAGAGGTGCCCAGAAACCTCGGGCTAACCTGTGCTGCGGATTCCAATCCCCAGCTGCCTAGTTGTACCCGGCTGGACACAAAAATGGGGCGAAGCCCACGTCATTTGTTTTTTAATTATTTCATGAAATAAGTGAAATAATTAAAAAAAAAATGGCTTCCCTATATTTTTGGTTCCCAGCTGGGTACAAATAGGCAACTGGGGGTTGGAGGCAGCCTGTGGCTGCATGCTGTACCTGGCTAGGATACAAAAATATGGCGAAGCCCACGTCATTTTTTTGGTGGGCAAAAAACTTCTGCATACAGTCCTGGATGGAGTATGCTGAGCCTTGTAGTTCTGCAGCTGCTGTCTGCTCTTCTCCATACAGACACACAGCAGCTGCAGAACTACAAGGCTCAGCATACTCAGCATGAAAAAATTATGTGGGCTTCGCCATATTTTTGTATGCTATCCAGGTACAGCAGACAGGTACGGCTGCCCCCAACCCCCAGTTGCCTATTTGTACCCAGCTGGGAACCAAAAATAAAGGGAAGCCCTTTTTATATTATTTCATGAATTTCATGAAATAATTAGAAAACAAATGACGTAGGCTTCGGTCCATTTTTGTGTCCAGCCAGGTACATCTAGGCAGCTGGGGATTGGAATACGCAGCACAGGTTGGCCTGAGCTTTTTGGGCCCCACTGCTGCGAATTGCAGTCTGCAGCCGCCTCAGAAAATGGCACTTTCATAGAAGCGCCATCTTCTGGCGCTGTATCCAACTCTTCCAGCACCTGCCTGCTATACCTGGCTAGCATACAAAAATAAGGCGAAGCTCACGTCCTTTTTTTGTAGTTTTTTGGCCAAAAAATTAAAAAATACTTCCCTGGATTTTCCATTGCCAGTGAAGGTAACACCAAGCAGAGGGGGTTAGCAGCCAGTAGCTGCTTGGATTACCCTTAGCTAGCAATACAAAAAATGCAGCGGGAGCCCATATATATTTTTTTTAATTATTTATTTAAATAACTAAAAACAAAATGGGCTTCCCTGTATTTTTATTGCTGGACATCACAGTGCTGTAAAAATAAATCTTTAAAAAAAATGACATAGCACTCCGTGGTATTTTTGATTCTCAGCGCAGATAAAGCAGACAGCTATGGGTTGCCACCCCCATCTGCCTGTCGTTACCTTGGTTGGCAATCAAAATACAGGGAAGCCCATTAATTTTTTCTATTTAAAAAATAGTTAAAAAAAAAATGACGTTGGGTCCCCCCATTTTTGATAGCCAGCTAGGGTAAAGCAGACGGCTGTAGCCTGCAGACCACAACTGGCAGCTTTACCGTGGTTGGGGATCCAATGTGGAGGTCCCCCCAGGCTCTTTTTTTATAATTATTTTATAAATATTAATAATTACACAAAAGAAGTAGGGTCCCCTCCAAATTGGATCACCAGCCAAGGTAAAGCGGACAGCTGTGGTCTAGTATTCTCAGGGTGGGAAGGTCCATAGTTATTGGGCCTTCGCAGCCTAAAAATAGCAGGCCGCAGGCACCCCAGACGTGGCGCATCCACTAGATGCGCCAATCCTGGCGCTTCCCCCCAGCTCATCCCGTGCCCTGGTGCAGTGGCAAATGGGGTAATAAATCGGGTTGATACTAGCTGTAAAGTCACCTGAGATCAAGCCCAGCAGTTTGTGATGTCATGGCGTCTATTAGATACCCAACATCATAAACTGTCAGTACTAACAAAAACAAAAAATCGACAAAAGAAATTTATTTGAAAAAACAGTCCCCAAAACATTTCCTCTTTCACCAATTTATTGTAAGAAAAAAAATAAAGGGGTCCCACGATGACTCTGGACCGTCTAGAATATGGGGGGGAGACACTCAGGGAACGTATCCCCCATTTTCTAGGAGTGCGGACCCTTCATGTGAGGAGTGTGGGTGAATTAATCTGCACTCACTCTCCCCGGGTCCACAGCAGCAGAGTCCATGTCGTAATGGTTGCTACCAAAGCTGCAATGCCCTGCTCATGAGGTAAGGGCATGCCTAATCAGGAGAACTACTGTAGAGGAAGCTCTGCTGACTGGTATATAGGTGCTCAGAGGTAATAATAGATAAAATTAGTGAGTAACCTCGGCACTCTAAATCTCCCAGACTAAGTCAGTAAGTCACAACGGATAGTAATGCAAAATCACTCTTTATTGGTCCGTATTAAGAAAAACATTTTTTTCATAAGCATATATGTTTTTGTCCAAAACAAGTTACAAATGACGTTTCGGCCTGAGCCTTCATCAGATTGGACTTATCTGCATGTAATCATGAAAAATGACAATAATCAGTATCACATAAGAGTGAGAGAACAATAACATAAACTCGAACAATGTAGAGGTACAATTGGGATGCAGCAAAAAAATTGCAACACAGCAAGAAATGAAACACATGATACAAATGTCATAATACAGTACAAGGACAATATAGTAATGACAAATATGGGGTCAGAGTAGGCTTAGACAGCTCTGGTACGAAAGAAATGTCAATCATAAAGTAACATGTGCAGTAGGTGTAGAGCTACACTATGCATGGCAGAGCTAATGGGTAGACCGACCATAGAAAAAGAACGGAGAAAAAGTGGAGAAAAAGTGGAGAAAAAGTGGAGAAAAAATGGAGAAAAAGTGGAGAAAAAGTGGAGAAAAACTGGAGAAAAAATGGAGAAAAAATGTAGAAAAAGTGGAGAAAAAGTGGAGAAAAAGTGGAGAAAAAGTGAAGAAAAAATTGAGAAAAAGTGGAGAAAAAGTGGAGAAAAAGTGGGGAAAAAATGGAGAAAAAGTGGAGAAAAAATGGAGAAAAAATGGAGAAAAAGTGGAGAAAAAATGGAGAAAAAATGGAGAAAAAGTGGAGAAAAAGTGGAGAAAAAATGGAGAAAAAGTGGAGAAAAAGTGGAGAAAAAATGTAGAAAAAGTGGAGAAAAAATGGAGAAAAAGTCGAGAAAAAGTGGAGAAAAAATGGAGAAAAAGTGGAGAAAAAGTGGAAAAAAAGTGGAAAAAAAGTGGAGAAAAAGTGGAGAAAAAATGAAGAAAAAGTGGAGAAAAAGTGGAGAAAAAGTGGAGAAAAAATGGAGAAAAAGTGGAGAAAAAGTGAAGAAAAAGTGGAGAAAAAATGGAGGAAAAAGTGGAGAAAAAGTGGAGAAAAAGTGGAGAAAAAGTGAAGAAAAAATTGAGAAAAAGTGGAGAAAAAGTGGAGAAAAAGTGGGGAAAAAATGGAGAAAAAGTGGAGAAAAAGTGGAGAAAAAATGGAGAAAAAATGGAGAAAAAGTGGAGAAAAAGTGGAGAACAAATGGAGAAAAAGTGGAGAAAAAGTGGTGAAAAAGTGGAGAAAAAGTGGAGAAAAAATGGAGAAAAAGTGGAGAAAAAGTGGAGAAAAAATGGAGAAAAAGTGGAGAAAAAGTGGAGAAAAAGTGGAGAAAAAATGGAGAAAAAGTGGAGAAAAAGTGGAAAAAAAGTGGAAAAAAAGTGGAGAAAAAGTGGAGAAAAAATGAAGAAAAAGTGGAGAAAAAGTGGAGAAAAAGTGGAGAAAAAATGGAGAAAAAGTGGAGAAAAAGTGGAGGAAAAAATGGAAGAAAAAGTGGAGAAAAAGTGGAGAAAAAGTGGAGAAAAAGTTTAGAAAAAGTGGAGAAAAAATGGAGAAAAAGTGGAGAAAAAGTGGAGAAAAAGTGGAGAAAAAGTGGAGAAAAAATGTAGAAAAAGTGGAGAAAAAATGGAGAAAAAGTGGAGAAAAAGTGGAGAAAAAGTGGAGAAAAAGTGGAGAAGATGTGGAGAAGTGGTGGAGAAGAAGTGGAGAAGTGTTTGTTCATGCCAGATGGGAGATAAATAATTTTTTACCGGCGCTGTCATTTACTGTAACGTGATCATCGGTGTACGGTGTATACTTGTGATCATGTGAGCGGGGACCGGAAAAACCGTCCTGAATCATGATCTCCAGGGTCTCAGCTAGCCCTGAAACCCCGGAGATTTTCTGACGCTGGGGGGCGTTATTCACTTATTTCTGCCTGCTGTTTATAAACTGCAGATCAGAATAAGGCTACATTAACACGACCGATCCATTTTTGTGGTCTGCAAAAAACAGTCTGTTTTTTTCACGGGTGCATCCGTGTGGCATCCGTTTTCGTTCCGTAGACGGTCCGTATGTCATCTGTTTGTCATCCGTGTGCCTTCCATTTTTTTTTGTGTACTGCAAAAAAACTGAATGAGGGTAAATGCATAAGTTTTACCAGGATCCATAGCTTCATCCTACATGAGGCGGTCACATGTTCACTCCAGTGCCATTTTCTACTGCTTTTCACAGCGTAGAGCGCTCTGGTGATTTTCTTGTGCTTGTGCATCAGTCTTTTCTGTCATTATAATGGCAGAAAGACACATAATGTCCCACTCTCCTGCATTTTGTAATTTTGCACCCTTTGGTGCCTTTCATGTGGCACTAAGGGGTGCTTAGCTTTGTATTTAGCCAAAAAATGAAAAAAAAAAATGACGTAGGGTTCCCCCTATTTTTGTAACCAGCTAGGGTAAAGCAGACGGCTGCAGCCTGCAGACCACAGCTGGCAACCTCACCTTGGCTGGTGATCCAAAA
Source organism: Anomaloglossus baeobatrachus (assembly GCF_048569485.1). Lineage (NCBI taxonomy): Eukaryota > Metazoa > Chordata > Amphibia > Anura > Aromobatidae > Anomaloglossus > Anomaloglossus baeobatrachus. The sequence goes on from NC_134355.1 coordinate 263,071,143, forward strand.
CTGAGGGCACCCCACGCTGTTATTTTAAATTAAATAAATAATTAAAAAAAAAAAACACGTAGGGGTCCCCCCAAAATTGGATCACCAGCCAAGGTAAAGCAGACAGCTGGGGTCTGATATTCTCAGACTAAGGAGGTCAATGGTTATTGGTCTGTCCCCAGCCTAAAAATAGCAGGCCGCAGCCGCCCCAGAAGTGGCGCATCCATTAGATGCGCCAATCCTGGTGCTTCGCCCCAGCTCATCCCGCGCCCTGGTGCGGTGGCAAACGGGGTAATATATGGGGTTAATACCATATGTGTAATGTCACCTGGCATCAAGCCCTGGCGTTGGTGAGGTCAGGCGTCTATCAGATACCCAACATCACCAACCCAGTCAGTAATAAAAAAAAAATAGACAACAAACACATTTTTATTTGAAAAAACACTCCCCAAAACATTCCCTCTTTAACCAATTTATTAGAAAGAAAAACAAATCCAGGTCTGGTGTAATCCAAGGGGTTGCCATGACGATCCACACTGTCCCAGTCAATGAAGAGCAGGATGTTCCCCATTGGCTGGGAGAGCAGTGCAGTGACCTGAGCTAACATCAATGGGTCAGCCCAGGTCACTGCAGGGGATGACAAGTGCTGCTGTCAGCGAGGTACATTACCTGCGCTGATCTCCAGCACACTGACAGCCCCTGTCACTGAGTTCAATGACCGGCGCCTTCACACCAAGTATCGCGAGAGGCCCGTGACGTCACCGCTAGTCAGTCTCGGGTCGGAAGCGAGAGGTGATGTGACAAGCGGCAGCCATGGAGGACAGTGACAGCGCTGAGGTCGGGATGGCGGGACTTCATCACCGCAGGTAAGCCGAGCGGGACCATGTGTGTGTGTGTGTGTGTGTGTGTGTGTATGTGTACATGCCGCGGGCAGGAGGGGGCGGAGCGAGCTGAGCGGGGAAGTGTGGGCTTCCTGCACGTAACTAGAATAAACATCGGGTTACTAACCAAAGCGCTTTGCTTGGATACCCGATGTTTATCTTGGTTACCAGCTTGTGGCAGGCTGCCAGCGATGGCTCCTGCACACTGTAGCTGTAAAAAGCCCTGCTTTTTGCTGCTAGAACCGTTCTCGAACGTATCTAGAACTATCGAGCTTTTGCAAAAAGCTCGAGTTCTAGTTCGATCTCGAACAGCCCCCAAAATCACTCGAGCCTCGAACTGGAGAACCTCGAACGGCCAAACGCGCTCAACTCTAGTCCTGGCCAGTGACATTAACACAAACACAATAGTCAGTCGGATTCATTAGTCTTTTCCTGAAAAACCTAGTCCTAATAATCAGGAGGCCCCTCCTAAAATGGGGGGCAATTTAACATCAATTTCTGAACTTACTATTGCAACCTCTACCATTGTCACTAGGCAGTGTTGCACTAATACTAGCATAGTAATGATATGGCACCCATACAGCCCTGATCTAAAAGTGTTTTCCATCTCTGCATCCACAGAAGCTCTGTTATTAATTCTTCAAGATCTTTGAAACAATTTCTTTGCTGAGATCTGTCAAAAACTGTAAGTGTATGTAGAAGCATTGATGCTTTGATGCTTTTTGGAAAGCAAAATGGGTGTTCTGAGGCCCATCATGCAATCTGCAAAATTTGAGGCTCTAAATTTATTCTTTAGCTGAACAACAACTTGTAAAATGCAACCAATAGCATGTTACAATAGTGAAAAAATAACTTGTAGTCAATAACATTTAGACAAGCCTGTGAAATACTGGGAGAATATATTCTGGTCAGATGAGACAAAACTTGAACTCTTTAGATGCAATAATACATGTCATGTTTGGAGGTCAAAATGCTCTGCGTACTATGCAGAAACACCATACCAACAGGGAAGTTTGGAGATGGGAACATCATGGCGTGTGGCTGTTTTCAGCATACGGCACTAGTTAACTTCATATAATTGAAGGAAAGATGAATAGACAACTGTAGGGAGCCATTCTTAAAGGGAACCCTGTCAAGTCAAAAAAGCGTTATAACCTACATGCAGGAGCCTGTATGAGCTATTAACCCCTTCCTACCCATCACTTTGTTGTAATATTGTGTAATATGAAAGTAATAAAATACGTTTTAATACTTACATATTCCCTATGTAAATAGCATAGGTCTCTAGCCCCATGGGCGTTGCATCGCCCTGTGGGCGTTTGCATACTTTCAATGGTATCACGTCCCTGTGGGCGTGATACTATAGATTTACATGAGCGACCTCACGTCTGCTATTTCAGAATCTCGTGTGTGCGCATTTACCATTCTCGCTACTTTCTCATCCTGGTGTTTACATGTTGGCTTCTGATGCGCGCTGCGAATGACAGGAGCTTCTGAGCATGTGTACCGCCCCGGGGCTTGGCCGGCTGCCTAGCCGCTCGGATCCGTGCTCGTCGGTGGGTGGCTCGAGCTCTCTACGGACCCGGGGGTCACATCGCTCTGAAAGGGGGTTGGCGCTACACGCAGGGACATTGGTGGGGATGTCCACGGCTGGAGCCGCGGTAGTTGGTAGGAGATTTAAGTTCGTGACGCCACCCACGGGTTGTGGTAAATGGATGGACACCACTGCTGCCGTTGACTAGGCTCCCAGGGACGGTGTTGCGCAGCTTGGTGTTGACCCCCTCCGTGGGTAGGGGGATAGTGGTCCTGGGGGCCCGAGGGAGGTGCTGAGGCGAGGGGACGGATGCGTGCTGGGGTGTAGGTGCAGTGCGGTGCGCGGCCCGAAGGCACTGTTGTACTCACTATGAGAAAACATGAAGTCTCTGGTAAACCAAACAAGATGGTGAATGGTGCCCACTGCCGGCTACAGTTTTCCACCTTGACAGGTTGTTTTTTTCCGCCTTTCTCCTGCACCTCTCTTGTGTGAAAGTTATGACTCTTATGCCTAAGCAACGGTAGTCCACTCCCCGACTTGCTTTGTGTTGGGAGAGCCCTGTTTGCCTGCAGATGCTGGCCCCTTGGGTCTCTATACCTTGGCCGTGGCTTTACCCTAATTGTTGGGCTGTTGTCTTCATTTGGGTCTTGTGTGGGAAAGGTCCTAAAGTCCAGTCCTCAATCAGTTGATTTGACTTAGCCTAGTTGTTTCTGGGCCTCGTACTGGGTCTGAGTACCCCTCCTGGTGCTCCGGTTTCCAATCGGTTCCCTGGTTCGGTACTGGCGGGCCACCGCCCGTCCCCGGTCCCTATGGTTCCACCAGCTGTAATCCCAGCTCCTGTAGGTGGACACCACCGTCTGCCTCTTTGCCGGAGGTGACTGGGCTCCAACCTAGACACCTGGTGTAGACTTTGGCAGGCCTGAGCACAGGTCTGCCCTTGAGCTTGACTCTACTTCACTCCACTGTCAAGACTAGACTACTGTTTTTTTGCCTCTGGGCCTGTGTACTCCTCGGTGGGTCGAGCAAACTGCCTGGCTCCGCCCCTCCTGGTGTGAACATCAAACCCGGAGGGTGGTGACAAAGGTTTGTAGTTTGGCTGCTGTCACCTTTTTAGGGGAGGGGTGTGTGTGCATGGGACTACCTGGGACGACCTGACTAGTCCAGGGCGTCACACATGCGCAGTGTGCGTCAGAAGCCGACATGTAAAACACCAGGATTAGAAGGCGGTGAGAATGGTAAGCACGCATGCGCGAGATTTTGAAGGAAGAGATGTGAAGTCGCTCATGTAGATCCATGGTATCACGCCCACAGGGGCTAAAGACCCTGCTCATTTAAATAGGGAATATGTAAGTAATAAAACATATTTTATCACTTTTATATTACACAATATAACAACAAAGGGATGGGTAGGAAGGGGTTACTAGCTCACACAGGCTCCTGCTTGTAGGTTATAGCACTTTTTAGACCTGACAGGTTCCCTTTAATGAAAATTGGCTGCCGTCTACCAGGATCATTAAGTTGAAATGAGGGTGTACATGTCAGCCAGACAGGGATCCCAAACACACAGCCAAGGAAAGCCTTAATTTCACCTGACCTTAATCCAATAAAATATTTATGGAAGCAACTAAAGCTTAGAGTTCATAACTCGCTGAACCTTCAGTGTTTGTGTTGAAGAATGAGACAAAATCACACCTGAGCAATGCATGCAAATAGTTTTCCATACATGAGATACCTTGAAGCTCTCATCACCAAAGACTTGTACAAAGCATGAAATAAATTTCAATAAGCGTATTCAATACTCTTTTCCTGTGTCATATTTCATTATTACACATCACTAAATGTATGGACATTAGGGATGATCGAATATCGCAAATATTCGGCAACACCCATATTCGCCAAATAGGTCGCCGCTATTCAACTATTTGCGAATATTCGATGCGCAATGTAAGTCTATGGGAAACCCGAATAGTTGCCAAATAGCAACTATTCGCGCTTCCCATAGACTTACATTGCGAATCAAAAATTCGCATAGCGGCAACTTATTCGGCGAATATTCGCGAAGCCGAATATTGCTAAATATTTGTTATATGCAATCATCCCTAACGGACATTAATGGTTTGATTTCTTTGTGTGGATTGCATGGGTTGTTACTGACTTCTAGTGAGAAATTCATGTCAATAACACTTTTAGAAATATATCAACTTAGAAAATTGGTGACGTGTTCAATATTTATTTCACCTTCTGTTTTGACTTAAATTTACTAATTAGTGTAAATACAATGTGTCACAAAAATATTGTCTCAGAACTACTGGGATTTGCGAAAGTCTCCAAAGATATTACAATGTAAACTGACACATATCCGATTTGAATTTTCCAGGGTAAAACCAGATTTTTAGTCTCTAAAGCTTTAAATACTATAAAGTCATATACAAGATGTAGAAATAGGCCTAGATGGTATATATTTGTACACATTCTTTAAAACCTTCTATTGTAACTGCTGTTGTTCTCTCTAATTCTAGCACATTAACTCCTGAAATGTTATCAAGAAAAACAGCGGCGCATGAGGAGCTAGAAAGAGGGAAAGCTATTCCTATGTCAGTGTAATCACAGGTGCCAATGGACTCCTGTGAAAACTGGAGGCCTGACAAATATTTCTGGGTTTATTAGTCACCTGTCACCAATTTTGCAAAAATAAAGCAAAAAAACCCAAACATTTTAAGGTTTAAAAAATAAATGAAAACACCCTTCTCAACTCAACAAAGTGACCACCACAAAAAATTAGAAATAAAACTGCAATTTTTATTCATCCCACCTCACAATAAAAAACTACTGTATTTTTCAGATTATAAGACGCACTTTTCCTCCCAAAAATTTGTGAGCAAAATGAGGGGTGCCTCTTAAAATCCAAATATAATTTACCAGGAGGTGGAGAATTGGCGGGGGGCTGTCTGTGCGGCTCTCTGTGTAGGCGGCCAGGTGCCTTCAATGTGTGCGGGCGGCCAGGTGCCTGTCCGTGCGTGCAAGCGGTTGCCTCTCTGTGCTGGTGGCCGGCTGCCCCTCTGTGCAGGTAAGCAGGCAGCCTGCTGGCTGCAACTCTGTGCAGGGGCCGGCTGACTGTGCGGCCTGCGGTGGCTGTGCAGCAGGTGTCCCAGATGGTCTGTCCGCGGTCCGGGCTTCAAATGAGGGCACCCGGAGTCAGCGCATGCACAGATGGAGCTCTTGGATGAGATATCCATCTGCACACGTGCCATATCTTTGAAGCCCGAACCACCTACAGAGCATCTAGGACACTCACCGCAATGGCCTGCTACACCACACAACCACTGCAGCTTCCACTGCCAGCACTAACCTACCGCCACTGGTAGCAACTGCTACCTGCCGCTGCAGCCGCAACTGCCAACACTGACCCGCCGCCAGCACTTACTCGCTGCCGCAGCTGCCTGTGTTGACTCGTCGCTGCCGCCACTGCCGGCACTAACCCACCACTGCCGCTGCCAGCACTGACCCGCCACTGCTGCCAGCACAGCATCTGCCTCCTGTGATCCTGCTCCATCAACTCTGCCGCTCCCTGCGGTAAGTCAACAAAGGAGTATAAGAGGGACCCCATTTTTTTTACCTTTTTTTATCTTTAAATTTGGGATGCGTTTCATTATCCAGTTTGTCTTATAAAATGAAAAATATGGTAAATTAAAATGATGAAAGTTTATTAACTGCAAAATAGTATTATTACTAATATTAATAATACTTCAGCTTGTTATGCAAAAAAAACAAGCTGCCATCTAGCTTTGTAAATGAAAAAATATAAAACTTATGGCTTTTACAACATAATGAAAATGAAAAATCATTTTTGTTCTGGAAAAGTAGTAAAGTATAAAATATGATAGATTTTTTTCCATGCATATCAATCGTATTTTAATTGCATATTACTGTAATTTTATTGGCTTGTACAATAAAACTGTATAATTATTTATCCCATGTGGTGCACATCGTAAGAAAAAAAATATAAAAAGCAATATGAGAAATGAGAAATATCACAAAAATGAATGCAAAAGCGATGAAAAAATGTGAAAGTAGAAATGGCACCAATGAAAACTACAGCTTATAATTTTGGTAATTGATTTTCTTTGTGTGAGAGTAATAAAAAATATGTAAATTTAGTATTAATATTTTTAGCATCTAAACCTGCAAAATAAGGATGTCAACTAAACTGAAGAGTGAGCATTTTTTAGAAAACAGAGTAATAAAAAGTCATATGTATCAGAAAATGGTACTGTTGAAATCTACATCTTGTCCTGCAAAAAGTAAGGCCTCATACTTTAAAAAAAAATGTACATTGTATGGCTGTCAGAATATGGTGACAAAAAAAACAAATGTTTCTTTTTTTTTTTGTCAAACTGTGTATGTATTATACAAAAGTAATAAACATAAATAAATCTATAAAAAAACTGGTATTACTGACCCACAGAATAAAGTCAACAACTTAATTGTGCAGCACATGAAAAATGCAGAAAATATAAAACAACAAAAAAGCAAAAGCAAATCTGAACTTTTAAAATTTCTTCCAATAAATTGACATTACTAAATTAGTAATAAGTAGAGATGGACGATCACTAAATTGCTTGGTTGCTCGGTATTCGAGTTGAGCAGGTCAGACCAGTAGCGTAACTACTACCGGGGTTACAGAGCGTGTGGTCCCAGTAGAGAGGAGAAGTCCATAAAGTAGAAAACCACAGCATACACCATCTAAGATCCAGAAAGTGCTTTTATTCCATATAGCATGCAAGTAAAATAGCAGGGAAGAGAGAGTCGGGTGCAAGCCCCCTAAGGACGACGGCCGTTTCGCACCTTGTGTGCTTCTACGGGTCCAGCGTGGTGATGTCATCGCAAAGCACCAGGACTATGATGTCTTGCATATGCAATGTCCTACGTGTGCTGCACCCATTAAGATCTTTTGGCTTTGGTGAGTGTAATATTTTTTTTTTTAATGCAGAACGGGGAACATATATACCAGGCTGGGGGTCTTATAAATCAGGATGGGGCTCAGGCTTGGGGACATGTATCCCAGGATGAGGACAAGGCTGGGGATCTCATATACCAGGTTGGGACCAAGGCTGGTGGATATTTATACACCAGGATGGGGCCCAGGCCATGGGACATATTTACTATGATGGGGCCCAGGCTGGGGGTCTTATATACCAGGATGGGAACCAGGCTGGGGACATATATACCAGGATGAGGCCAAGGCTGGGGATCTTATATACCAGGTTGGGGCCCAGGCTGGTGGATACATATATTGCAAGACTGATCTCTACTACTATATAGTCACAATATAGCAGTAATATCAGTGTCATCTGCTGAGGTTCCCCTAAATCCATTATAGGTAGCAGCACCATACTTATTATGACTTCCTGGTTAGGGGCTGACTCAGATGTTTCACCCCTGAGCTGAAGCCCTAGTTATGCTTCTGTGTCAGACCCTCTGAAAGTGCTCAACTTAAGTAACGAGTATAATGGAAATTAATGTTTGGGCAGATGGGCTCTCTGCCCACATATAGCTAGCCATAAACTGAGCATTTCCAGGGGGAGAGAGGGTAGGGCTTTTTTTTTTTGGACACACTACATCCAAAAATGCTGTTCAACCCTAATAAGAGCCATTTAGAGATTGCAAATGGCTCTGCCTGGGGTGTCTGCTCACATCATGCAGTGAAGCAAGCCTCTGTTTTGTGGTTGTTTTTTCATGGACATATTATTAATAATAATAATAATAATAATAATTATTCATTGATATAGTGCTGTTAATTCCACCACGCTTTACATACAATGGCAACACTGTCCTTATTGGGGCTCACAATCTAGGTTCCCTATGAGTATATTTTTGGAGTGTGGGAGAAAACTGAAGATCCCGGAGGAAACCCATGCAAATATGGGGAGAACATACAAACTCCTTGCAGGTGGTCTTCTTGGTGGGATTTGAACCCAGAACCCCAGTGCTGCAAGACTGCAGTGCTAACCACTGATCCACCATGCCGCCCATATGTGGCGCCCCGGAGTATATCAGGATGCTACAGGGAACTGCATCCTGTCACCCAGGTTGCAGGGCCTACCGCTCTATGATTCCAGGTTCCTAAGAAACCGGTGTCACTACTATCAGCACCACAAATCCCAATCACACCTCACATCATGACCTGTCAGACAAACCAGTGGGTTGGTTAAGCTGGAATAGGGTCACCCACCTAGGGGTCAAGCACACTGCTTGGAGGGAAGAAGAGAAGGAGTCGAGTGAGAGCCCTCAAAGAGTAAGGAGCTGGAGTAGTAGCTCCAGGGGACCTAGACCGAGGTTGGGTCACAAACGGTGATCCGGAAACAGAGGATTGAGGGACAAGTGGCAGAGACATTGGAAAGGGGTGCGACGGACATAGTCTAGGAGGACTGTCGCCATCAGAAACCCAAAAGAACCGAGCACGATGAGTTACAGGACCCTAGGTCAGGAGCCAATTCAACATCCTAATACAGTCATATGAAAAAGTTTGGGAACCCCTATTAATGTTAACCTTTTTTCTTTATAACAAATTGCGTTTCTGCAACAGCTATTTCAGTTTCATATATCTAATAACTGATGGACTGAGTAATATTTCTGGATTGAAATGAGGTTTATTGTACTAACAGAAAATGTGCAATCCGCATTTAAAAAAAATTTGACCGTTGCAAAAGTATGGGCACCTCAACATAAATTAATATTAATATTTTGTAGATCCTCCTTTTTCAAAAATAACAGCCTCCAGTCACTTCCTGTAGCTTTTAATGAATTCCTGGATCCTGGATGAAGGTATATTTGACCATTCCTGTTTACAAAACAATTCCAGTTTAGTTAAGTTTTATGGTCGCCGAGCATGGACAGCACGCTTCGAATCATCCCACAGATTTTCAATGATATTCAGGTATGGGGACTGAGATGGCCATTCCAGAACATTGTAATTGTTCCTCTGCATGAATGCCTGAGTAGATTTGGAGCGGTGTTTTGGATCATTGTCTTGCTGAAATATCCAACCCCTGCGTAACTTCAACTTCGTCACTGATTCTTGCACATTATTGTCAAGAATCTGCTGATACTGAGTTGAATCCATGTGACCCTCAACTTTAACAAGATTCCCGGTGCTGGCATTGGCCACACAGCCCCAAGGCATGATGGAACCTCCACCAAATTTTACTGTGGGTAGCAAGTGCTTTTCTTGGAATGCCTTGTTTTTTGCCTCCATGTATAACGCCTTTTTGTATGACCAAACAACTCAATCTTTGTTTCATCAGTCCACAGGACCTTCTTCCAAAATGTAACTGGCTTGTCCAAATGTGCTTTGGCATACCTCAGGCGACTCTGTTTGTGGCATGCTTGCAGAAACGCCTTCTTACGCATCACTCTCCCATACAGCTTCTCCTTGTGCAATGTGCGCTGTATTGTTGACCGATGCACATTGACACCATCTGCAGCAAGATGATGCTGCAGGTCTTTGGAGGTGGTCTGTGGATTGTCCTTGACTGTTCTCACCACTCTTCTTCTTTGCCTTTCTGATATTTTTCTTGGCCTGCCACTTCTGGGCTTAACAAGAACTGTACCTGTGTTCTTCCATTTCCTTACTATGTTCCTCACAGTGGAAACTGACAGTTTAAATCTCTGAGACAACTTTTTGTATCCTTCTCCTGAACAACTATGTTGACTAATCTTTGTTTTCAGATCATTTGAGAATTGTTTTGAGGAGCCCATGATGCCACACTTCATAGGAGATTCAAATAGGAGAACAACTTGCAAGTGGCCACCTTAACCCCTTCACAACCGCGGGCAGTAAAATTACGTCCTATTTTAACGTGACTTAACGACCAGGGACGTAATTTTACTGCCTAAAGTTCATTTGATTGCCGTGGCCATAGCAACGGCTTTCAAATTATGTCCCCTGCTGTTTCTTACAGCAGGGGACCTTTGCTTGACCCCAGGGGGGGTGGCATCGCCACCCCCCATAGGCGATCGATGTGATTGGCTGTTCAAATCTGAACCGCCAACCACATCGTTCGCACTAATTTCGGCAAAAATAATGCCCGAATTAGTGCGAGACTGTGAGATCCAGCTATGAGATGCCGTAGCAGCTACAGCAGATCATAGGTGGATCTCAAACATGTCGCCCCCAGCCCCTGCAGCACTGATTGGAGCGATCGTGCTATGACGCGCAATCGCTCCAATCAGTGTGCAGTGAGGCGGTCTGATCTGCGGGTGGCTGCCCTCCCCAGGCCTGTCCTGGTCTGGGGACCCTCCCCCAACATGTCTGCAGCGTGGAGTGGCTGGTACTTTTGGTACCACGCCACCGCTGCTGCCGCCGCAGACGCCACCTCTGCTGTCACCGCGCCTGCTCCAATGGTAAGTATTGCGCTCCAGCGATTGCCCCTGCGCGCTCCCGTGAAGGCCCCTGCGTGCTCCCGTGAAGGCCCCTGCCCGTGCGCCCCCCTGATCTGCCCCCCTACGCCCCGATCTGCCCCCCGGCATCCCGATCTGCTCCCCACGCGATCTGCCTGCCTCCTCTGTCATCTCTATTCTGCTTCCAAGGTTCCTTCCTTCTGCCTTTGCTTCTCCGCCCCCTCTGCTCTCCCTCTAACCCCCCCATCAACCCCCCCTCTCCCCATCCCCCCCTGCCCCCCCCCCCCCCGACGTCCTCTTACCTGCCTTCACGGGTAATCCGAGGTCTTCACTGGCCCGATCACATCTGCCTCCATCGCTGGGTCCTTCTGCTGATCTGTCCAACGTCCTGCCTGCTGCTGGTGTAAAGCTATCTATCTCACTGCCTTCTTGTTCCTCTGCAGCTCTTCTGGTCAGTGATCCTCTTGGTACTGTGAGTATAACTTTTTTTTTTTTTCTTGTATCCTGTCCATTTTTACACTTCATCCGTCCGTGCGTCCCGCCAAGCGCTGATCAGGGATGCAGATAACGGATCTGCATCCGTGGTCAGTTTTTGGCGTGACTTTTTTTCCGTATTTGCAACGCTTTTTGTATGGCATCCATCTGTGCGTCCCGCCGAGCGCTGATCAGGGATGCAGATAACGGATCGGCATCCCTGCTCAATTTTTGGCGTGACTTTTTTCCGGATTTGCGACGCTTTTTGTATGGCATCCGTCTGTGCGTCCCGTCGAGCGCTGATCAGGGATGCACATAACGGATCTGCATCCCTGCTCAATTTTTGGCGTGACCTTTTTTTTTCCGTATCTCCAACGCTTTTCGTATCTCATCCGACCGTGCGTCCTGCAGCGGCCGATCAGTGCACCGCGTCTGTGCGTTTGAAAAGTTAAATGGCGTTCCTTCCCTTCTGAGCCCCGCCGTTCGCCCAAACAATTACTTTCCACCACATATGAGGTATCTACGTACTCAGGAAAAATTGCACAATATGTTTTATGGTACATTTTTTCCTGGTACTGTTGTAAAAAAAAAAAGCTACCTGGTTGATACAAAAATTTTGTGGTTAAAAAAAATAAATAATTTTCACGGTTCAACGTTATCAACTTCTGTGGAGCCCCTGAGGGTACAAGGGGCTCACCAAACATCTAGATAAATTCCTTGAGGAGTCTAGTTCCGAAATGGGGTAATTTGTGGGGGAGCTTCACTGTTTAGGCACTTTAGGGGGTCTCCAAACGTGACATGGCGTTCGCTAATGATTCCAACCAATTTTGCTGTCAAATGGCGCTCCTTCTCTTCTGAGCCCCGCCATGCGCCCAAACAATTACTTTCCACCACATATGAGGTATCTGCGTACTCAGGAGAAATTGCACAATATGTTTTATGGTGCATTTTTTCCTGATACCCTTGTGGGAAAAAAAGCTACCTGGTTCAAGAGACAGTTTTGTGGTGAAAAAAAAAATTGTATTCATGGCTCAACATTATCAACTTCTGTGGAGCCCCTTGGGGCTCGCTAAACATCTAGATAAACTCCTTGAGGGGTCTAGTTTCCAAAATGTGGTCACTTGTGGGGGAGCTCCACTGTTTAGGCACCATAGGGGGTCTCCAAAATGTGACATGGCGTCCGCTAATGATTCCAACCAATTTTGCTGTCAAATGGCGCTCCTTCTCTTCTGAGCCCCTCCATGCGCCCAAACAATTACTTTCCACCACATATGAGGTATCTGTGTACTCAGGAAAAAATGCACTATAAATTTTATGGTGAATTTTTTGCTGATACCCTTGTGAAAAAAAAAGCTACCTAGTTGAAGCAACAGTTTTGTGGTAATTTTTTTTTTTTTTTTCACAGCTCAACGTTCTAAACTTCTGTGAAGCCCCCAGGTGTTCAAAGTGCTCACCAAACATCTAGAAAAAATATTTGAGGGCTCTAATTTCCAAAATGGGGTCACTTGTGGGGGAGCTCTATTGTTTAGGCACCTCAGGGGGTCTTCAAACCCGACATGGCGTCCGCTAATGAGTGCAGCTAATTTTGCACTCAAAAATTCAAATGGCGCTCCTTGCCTTCAGAGCACTGCTGTGTGTCCAAACATTTGATTTCCACCACATGTGAGGTATCTGCATACTCAGGAGAAAATGCACAATACATTTTATGGTGCATTTTTTCCTGATACCCTTGTGGAAAAAAAAGCTACCTAGTTGAAGCAACCGTTTTGTGGTAAAAAAAATTTTTTTTCTTTTCACGGCTCAACGTTATAAACTTCTGTGAAGCCCCCAGGTGTTCAAAGTGCTCACCAAACATCTAGAAAAATTATTTGAGGGCTCTAGTTTCCAAAATGGGGTCACTTGTGGGGGAGCTCCATTGTATAGGCACCTCAGGGGGTCTTCAAACCCGACATGGCGTCCGCTAATGAGTCAGCTAATTTTGCGTTCAAAAATTCAAATGGCGCGCCTTCCCTTCCGAGCTCCGCTGTGCACCCAAACAATTGATTTTTACCACATATGGGGTATCAGCGTACTCAGGAGAAAATGCACAATAAATTGTATGGTGCACTTTCTCTTTTCTCCCTTGTGAAAATGAAAATTTTATGGCTAAAGTAACATTTTTGTGTTAAAAAGTAAAATTTTCATTTTTTCCTTCCACATTGCTTTGGTTCCTGTGAAGCACCTAAAGGGTTAATAAACTTTTTGGATGTGGTTTTGAGCAGAGTGAGGGGTGCAGTTTTTAGAATGGGGTCACTTTTGGGTATTTTCTGTCACCTCGGCCTCTCAAAGTCACTTCAAATGTGATGTGGTCCCTAAAAAAATGATTTTCTAAATTTTGTTGGAAAAATGAGAAATCGCTGATGACCTTTGACCTGTTCTAACTTCCTAACGAAAAAAAATTTTGTTTCGAAAATTGCGCTGATGTAAAGTAGACAAGTGGGAAATATTATTTAGTAACTATTTTGTGTGACATATCTCTCAGATTTATGGGCATAAATTTTCAAAGTTTGAAAATTGCAAAATTTTCAAAATTTTTGCAAAATTTCCTAAATTTTCACAAATAAACGCAAAAATTATCAGTTTAAATTTACCACTGACATGAAGTACAATATGTCATGAAAAAAGAATCTCAGAATCGCCAAGATCCGTTGAAGCGTTCAAGAGTTATAACCTGTCAAAGTGACACTGGTCAGAATTGCAAAAAATGGCCCGGTCATTAGGGTGTTTTAGTGGCCGGGGGTGAAGGGGTTAAATACCTTTTCTCATGATTGGATACACCTGCCTAGGAAGTTCAAAACTCAATGAGGTTACAAAACCAATTTAGTGCTTTAGTAAGTCAGTAAAAAGTAGTTAGGAGTGTTCAAATCAAGAAATTGATAAGGGTGCCCATACTTTTGCACCGGTCAAATTTAGTTTAAATGGGGACTGCACATTTTCTGTTAGTACAGTAAACCTCATTTCAATCCAGAAATATTACTCAGTCCATCAGTTATTAGATATATGAAACTGAAATAGCTGTTGCAAAAACCCAAATTGTTATAAAGAAAAAAGGTTAACATTAATAGGGGTGCCCAAACTTTTTCATATGACTGTAATTAATCTAAGAGGGTATCTTTATGAACTTCCCTAGGAGCTCAGAGATTGAAGGCGACAGCACACCGCGGGGATAGAACTTTCCAGTAAAGCGGCCCACTAAAATCCCAAGTGCCAGCCATCTAGAGCACAGCTACACTATATATAGTGAGCGAGGCCCTAACAGCTTCAAACCAAGGGGCCACAACAGACAACTAAATTGTGCTCGGAGGTGGCTACGGATTACCAAGTGACACCGGTGGTAGCGGTGATGCACAGAGACTTTGGTTTATCTTCAGTATGAGTGTCTGCTTTATAATCCTCATCCAGCACCTTGACTACCCACAGTGAGTACCCTGGTTCCCCTGCACCCTGCACTCCCACATAGCCCACTAAAACCCCTTCCCTAATTGCGAAGGGACTGACACCTTGCTGCTCCACACTATCTGCCAAAACTCACAGACTAATGGCAGAAGATGTAAACTCCCCAGGTCAAAAAGACTAATGCACTACCAGGATGCAGCAAGACCTCCATTAAATAGAGACATCACAGGTGCAAAGGAAGATGGTAAAATTGCACACTTGTGGCTTGCATAGGTCACTGTACACACATGCAGGTTCACAGTATCTGGTATGCAGCCTATTAGTTACGCCTCATCACAATAGATGCAAGCGGGCTGCGCTAGTGCTATATATGTACTTCATGCAGGGACAGTGAGTATAGTATGCAAGGCCTAATGTGATGCCCTGGACTAGCCGGATAGCCACAGACATTACACCACACACACCACCTTCCCTAGACAGTCACAACAGTCAAACAAAAACCCTTGTTGCCTCCCTCCAGTGTCTGATGTCCACACCAGGTGGGGTGGAGCCGGGCAGTTGGCCCCACCCACCAAGGAGTTCACAGGTCTGGAGGCGGGAGAAGTAGTCTAGTTAGAGTTTGGAGGAGAAAGTGTGAGGAGTAGAAACTGCAAGTGTCTCGGTCGGAGCCCAGGCACTGACAGCAAGGTTGGCAGATGGTGGTGGCCGTCTGCAGGAGTTAGTGGATCACTGCAAAACCGTAGGACCGGGGTTGGGCGGTGGCCCGCCGGTACCGAACTGGGGAATGGAGTGAAGCTAAGCACACAGGCAGGGCCATCAGACCCCGACTAGGCTTGGAGCCGCCGACAACGGTCAAATCCGAGTGTGACCGGAACCCCAGGGGTTTCCCAACAACCAAGACCCGACAGAAGGCAACAGTCCACACTGTGAGGATATACAGCCACCGCCATAGGCTAGAGACCCAAGGGCCAGCGCCTGTGGGCAAAACGGGCTCCTTCGGTACCTATACACCGGGGAGAGGACTACCGGTGGGCAACCACAGGAGTCAGAACATTCTAACAGGTGCAGGAAAAGACAGCCACCATCACACTGTCCGGGGAGAGCACAAACACTGCAGCCGGCTGCGGAACCCATCCATCCAACCATTTGGTTTACCAGAGACTCTGTCATTGACTGCCTGAGTGAGTACACCAGTGCCATCCGGCACCGCGCCTCACTGGCCCTGCAACCCTGCATCTCAGCCATCCAGCCTCCCCATTACACCACCGGGCCCCGGGACCACCAACCCCTACCCACGGAGGGGACAACATCCTAGCTGCTCCATACTACCGCTCCCGGGATCCCCGTCACCAGCAGCAGTGGTGCCCTTTATCACCACGACCCGTGGGTGGCGTCACGAACTATCTCCCTAAACATACCACCCCCTTTTCACTTGTGGACGAGGAGCGCTGCTCGAGTCCCCAGGTCCGGTCCACCGCTCGAGCCACCGAGCAGCAGCAGAAGCCTCGTACCCGAGCGTGGCGAGCGCTTCTCCTCCGCCCACGGCACCTAACATAAAGAGGCCTGGCTGCATCCTGTATAAAATATTCTGTGCAAAAGAATAAATAAATATATGAGGTATTGGTAGGTAATATGGCCATAGTACGGTAAGCCCACAATCCGCGTCACGTATCCTCATTTTTGTGGGTGCCTACACTAATATATCATATATGTATATACATAACATAAACACCAAAAAGAGGGATAAAAATCCTCCAGAAATTAAGCAAAAACTCACAGACTAATGGCAGAAGATGTAAACTGCCCAGGCCAAAAAGACTAATGCACTGCCAGGATGCAGCAAGACCTGGCAGTTTACATCTTCTGCCTTTAGTCTGTGAGTTTTTGCTTAATTTTTGGAGGATTTTTATTCCTCTTTTTGGTGTTTTTTATGTATATACATATATGGTATATTAGTGTAGGGACCCACAATAATGAGGATCCGTGACGTGGATTGTGGGCTTCCGTACTATGGCCATATTACTTACCAATACCTCATATATTTGTTTATTCTTTTGCACAGAATATTTTATACAGGATGCAGCCAGGCCTCTTTATGTTAGGCCTTGCATACTATACTCACTGTCCCTGCATGGAGCGCATATATAGAACTGGCGCAGCCCGCTTGCATCTACTGTGATGGGCGTAACTAATAGGCTGCATACCAGATACTGTGAACCGCATGTGTGAACAGTGACCTATGCAATCCACAAGTGTGCAACTTTACCATCTTCCTTTGCACCTGTGATGTCTCCATTTAATGGAGGTCTTGCTGCATCCTAGTAGTGCATTAGTCTTTTTGGCCTGGGCAGTTTATATCTTCTGCCATTAGTCTGTGAGTTTTTGCTTAATTTTTGAAGGATTTTTATTCCTCTTTTTGGTGTTTTTTTATGTATATCCACACTATCTGCCCCGATACTCCTTCCAGCAGCGGCGGTACTCCCATTACTGCAACCCGCAGGTGGCGTCACAAACTTCTCCCCTGTAAATAATCCCCTTTCAAGGATCGGAGTGGCTGCTGAGCCTGGGTCCGGACCTCTCGAGCCACGACCACCTGAGATCCAAGCATCCTGGTCTGCTCCAGGGTGGCACACCTTTAATTCTTTCTGGAGTCACGAACAGGATAAGGACTGGACCCATTAAAACGGGTGACGTGCGCCTTTCAGAACTGTCCCAAACTGTGCTGTGGCTGTCCGTTTGAATTGCCACCATCTTGCCCGCCATTTTGGCGCCTAAAAACAACAACTGCACCATCATCCCCAGCAAAAGGGCGCAAAGGCGAATCCCTGCCCCTCGTCCAGAAAGCGCAGCTGGAAACCATTAGTACCTGGACCCGGAACTTCCCAGAGATCCCCTGTTCCAGAAAGGTTGGTGATGAAAACCAAGGGGGATCAGGAAGATATCAGCGCCGGATGATGGGAGCGTAGTCACGCTTCCCTCGCCAGATCAAGGCAATGCAGATGCAGCAGGAGCCGTTCCGGCCTCACAAGCAGTGGCGCCAGAGGCAGAAGAGGCCGTGGACGTGGACCAAATAGTCCCAGCTCCCACCGCTGTAGACTCAGAGGAAGAGTTGGATTTGGGCTCCAGCACCCCAGAGGCAGCCTGGGTCCCACACTTCGGAGGGAACAACAACTGTGTCTCCCTATCAGCACGTTCAATGCCGGAGATACTGGTAATGGAGTGTGAGGAAGAGTCCACCTCAGATGAGGAGCCTCCAGCGGACACCGTTGATGTCCTGATGCGCATTTGTCGCCACTGTGGCCTCCCATGTTGAACCTTCCCATTGTGTTCTGTTCAGGTGGGAAAGACCATCAAGGGTCTGAGTGCTGCAAAATGACCGCAGGGGTCTCCGGTGGAGAGCGGAAAGGAAGTTAATGTTTAGCAAGTATATGTGCCATCCTTGTTGAATCTTTTTATATTGCTCTGTTAAAGATAAAAATGCCATCAGGGTCCTGGGTGGTGCGCCACTAGGAGGTGGTACCAGAGACCCTTGGTAGAGGGTGGTGCATGGGTAATGACTCCCAGAATGTTAAAATGTTAAAGAGAGTTTGAACTCATGTGCCTACCAGAGTCGTCTCCTGAACCATCAGGACTTCAATCCTGTCACCATGAACACTGCAAGGAACTCGGGGTGGTGTGACATCATGGCTAGCGGTCGCACCAGGGGATCAGGTGTTTTGGGTGGCGGGTTGAAGGGGAAAGGGACATTGGGAATGGACTGTTGCAGACAGGAGCTGCAGAAGAGTAGACTGAGTCTCCGACTACCATTACAACCGGTAGCGTTCCCAAGTGCTTTACTGTTAAGGCCCCGTCACACTAAGCAACATCGCTAGCAACATCGCTGCTAACGAACAACTTTTGTGACGTTGCTAGCGATGTTGCTGTGTGTGACATCCAGCAACAACCGGGCCCCTGCTGTGAGGTCGTTGGTTGTTGCTGAATGTCCTGGGCCATTTTTTAGTTGTTGCTGTCCCGCTGTGAAGCACAGATCGCTGTGTGTGACAGTGAGACAGCAACAACTAAATGTGCGGGCAGCAGGAGCCGGCTTCTGCGGAGGCTGGTAACCAATGTAAACATCGGGTAACCAAGAAGCCCTGTCCTTGGTTACCCGATATTTACCTTTGTTACCAGCCTCAGCCGCTCTCACTGTCAGTGCCGGCTCCTGCTCTGTGCACGTGTAGCTGCAGGACACATCGGGTTAATTAACCCGATGTGTGCTGTAACTAGGAGAGCAGGGAGCCAGCGCTAAGCAGTGTGCGCTGCTCCCTGCTCTGTGCACATGTAGCTGCAGTACACATCGGGGTAATTAACCCCATGTGTGCTGTAACTAGGAGAGCAGGGAGCCAGCGCTAAGCGGTGTGCGCTGCTCCCTGCTCTCTGCACGTGTAGCTGCGTAAGCTGGTAACCAAGGTAAATATCGGGTTGGTTACCCGATATTTACCTTAGTTACCAAGCGCAGCATCTTCCACGCGGCGCTGGGGGCTGGTCACTGGTTGCTGGTGAGCTCACCAGCAACTTGTGTAGCGACGCTCCAGCGATCCCTGCCAGGTCAGGTTGCTGGTGGGATCGCTGGAGCATCGCAGTGTGACATCTCGCCAGCAACCTCCTAGCAACTTACCAGTGATCCCTATCGTTGTTGGGATCGCTGGTAAGTTGTTTAGTGTGACTGGACCTTTAGACTCTGAGTTAGTAACGTTTAATTGTATTGCCTTACCTGTGTGGGAAGACTGTCTGATATATAAAATGTTATCTTTTTCAGTTCCAGTTCAATAAAACCTCTGTGTGTCCTGTAGCTCTGGGATGAGCTACGTTTAACCAAGGGAGAATGTGGCGCCCCTGAGTATATCAGGGTGACACAGGGAACTGCATCCTGTCACCACGGTGCAGGGCCTACCCCCCTATGGTTCCAGGTTCTTAACAAACTGGTGTCACTACCATCAGCACCAAAAATCCCAATCACACCTCACATTATGACCTGTCAGACACACCAGTGGGTTGGTTAAGCTGGAATAGGGCCACCCACCTTGGGGTCAGGCAGACTGCTGGGAGGAAAGAAGAGAAGGAGTTGAGTGAGAGCCCTCAAAGAGTGATGAGCTGGAGTAGTAGCTCTCGTGGAGCTAAACCAAGGTTGGGTCATAGATGGTGGTCAGGGACTAGAGGAGTCGGGGACCGGTGGCAGAGACATTGGAAAGGGGTGCAAAGTCTAGGAGGACTGTTGGCATCCGAAACTCAAAAGAACTGACCGGTACCAAGCATGACGGGGTACAGGACCCTAGGTCAGAAGCCGATTCAACGTCCTGATAATTAACCTGGAAGGGAGAGTATCTTTATGAACTTCCCTAAGAGCTCAGAGATTGAGGGTAACAGCACACCGCAAGGGATAGGGCTTTCCAGTAAAGTGGCCCACTAAAATCCCAAGTGTCAGCCATTAAGAGCACAGCTACACTAAATATAGTGAGCGGGGCCCTAACAGCTTCAAGCCAAGGGGCCACAACACAAAACTAAATTGTGCATGGAGGCGGCTCCGGATTACCAAGTGACACCAGTGGGAGCGGACACCTGGATGGGCTCCCCGGAGTGACTGTGATGTACAGAGACTTTGGTTTATCTTCAGTGTGAGTGTCTGCTTTATAATCCTCATCCAGCACCTTGACTACCCACAGAGAGTACCCTGGTTCCCCTGCACCCTGCGCTCCCAAATATCCCACCAAAACCCCAGAGGCCGGGGCCTTCCCTATCTGTGGAGAGACTGACACCTTGCTGCTCCACACCATCCTCCCCAGTACCCCTTCCAGTAGCAGCAGTACTCCCATTACTGCAACCCACAGGTGGTGTCACGAACTTCTCCCCTGTAAATAATCCCCTTTCAAGGATCGGAGTGACTGCTGAGCACGGGTCCGGACCCCTCGAGCCACGACCACCCCGGATCCGAGCACCCCGGTCTGCTCCGGGGTGGAACAGACACATCCAAGCACCTGCGATACTTGGCTGAGCACCGCAAGTACCCAAGCACCGAGATGCTCAATCAAGATGCTTGTTTGCCCATAACCATTAACAAGATAAATGTACCCTAAAGTGCTGCCACTGACAAATACGACTAAATAGATAACACCAAATATGACTAAAAAATAAGACAAAATGTCCTTTGGGGAGCTATGAAAAAAATAAAAATAAAAATGAATGTAATTTGACACTGAGAAAAAAATAAAACTTGATTTGTCCTAAGGACCCAAGGGGCAAAGCCTTAAGGCATTAATATAATTTTTTTTATCTTGTAACTCAGTGGAGGAAGGTTGAACTATATGGACCAAGGTTTTT
Organism: Anomaloglossus baeobatrachus; assembly: GCF_048569485.1. Classification (NCBI taxonomy): domain Eukaryota; kingdom Metazoa; phylum Chordata; class Amphibia; order Anura; family Aromobatidae; genus Anomaloglossus; species Anomaloglossus baeobatrachus. The sequence continues at coordinate 263,092,203 of NC_134355.1, forward strand.
TTCAACCTATGTAACTATGTAAAAAATTTAGAGTTTGTACATCAGAAATTGACATGACTACCAATTACACAAAACGTTGAAAAACCATGGTTGCATAGATCTGTGTACATTTATAAAGGAATAAAACACCTTCATATTAACCTTACAAAAACAAGAAATTGGGTTAAAATTCATAGAAAATAAAATTGACATGAACTGAAATATAAAAGGTGTAACTGAAAGATTTGTTTGTTATTTAGAGCTGAGGCTGAAAAACATCCATCAAATAGTTCTGTACAAAATGTGCTGGGCTTTAAAAAGCAATGTACAAGATACAGCACTGTAAATAATGACAATGCCACGTACTTCCGTAGTTAAAAAAAAAATAATTTCAGTTTAAGAAAAACTTGGTTATTTTATAAAAAAAATTATATATATATATATATATATATATATATATATATATATATATATATATATATATATACAGTGCCTACAAGTAGTATTCAACCCCCTGCAGATTTAGCAGGTTTGATAAGGTGCAAATAAGTTAGAGCCTGCAAACGTCAAACAAGAGCAGGATTTATTAACAGATGCATAAATCTTACAAACCAACAAGTTATGTTGCTCAGTTAAATTTTAATAAATTTTCAACATAAAAGTGTGGGTCAATTATTATTCAACCCCTAGGTTTAATATCTTGTGGAATAACAATTGTTTGCAATTACAGCTAATAATCGTCTTTTATAAGACCTGATCAGGCCGGCACAGGTCTCTGGAGTTATCTTGGCCCACTCCTCCATGCAGATCTTCTCCAAGTTATCTAGGTTCTTTGGGTGTCTCATGTGGACTTTAATCTTGAGCTCCTTCCACAAGTTTTCAATTGGGTTAAGGTCAGGAGACTGACTAGGCCACTGCAACACCTTGATTTTTTCCCTCTTGAACCAGGCCTTGGTTTTCTTGGCTGTGTGCTTTGGGTCGTTGTCTTGTTGGAAGATGAAATGACGTCCCATCTTAAGATCCTTGATGGAGGAGCGGAGGTTCTTGGCCAAAATCTCCAGGTAGGCCGTGCTATCCATCTTCCCATGGATGCGGACCAGATGGCCAGGCCCCTTGGCTGAGAAAAAGCCCCACAGCATGATGCTGCCACCCCCATGATTGACTGTAGGGATGGTATTCTTGGGGTCTTATGCAGTGCCATCCAGTCTCCAAACGTCACGTGTGTGGTTGGCACCAAAGATCTCGATCTTGGTCTCATCAGACCAGAGAACCTTGAACCAGTCTGTCTCAGAGTCCTCCAAGTGATCATGAGCAAACTGTAGACAAGCCTTGACATGACGCTTTGAAAGTAAAGGTACCTTAAAGGCTCGTCAATACTTATGGTATTGACTAAAACCAATGTCCCCACTGCCATGAGATCTTCCCGGAGCTCCTTCCTTGTTGTCCTTGGGTTAGCCTTGACTCTTCGGACAAGCCTGGCCTCGGCACGGGTGGAAACTTTCAAAGGCTGTCCAGGCCGTGGAAGGCTAACAGTAGTTCCATAAGCCTTCCACTTCCGGATGATGATCCCAACAGTGGAGACAGGTAGGCCCAACTCCTTGGAAAGACTTTTGTACCCCTTGCCAGCCTTGTGACCCTCCACGATCTTGTCTCTGATGGCCTTGGAATGCTCCTTTGTCTTTCCCATGTTGACCAAGTATGAGTGCTGTTCACAAGTTTGGGGAGGGTCTTAATTAGTCAGAAAAGGCTGGAAAAAGAGAAAATTAATCCAAACATGTGAAGCTCATTGTTCTTTGTGCCTGAAATACTTCTTAATACTTTAGGGGAACCAAACAAAATTCTGGTGGTTTGAGGGGTTGAATAATAAATGACCCTCTGAATAAACTTTTCACAATTTAAAAAAAAAATAAAAAAAGAAATAACATTTTTTTTTGCTGCAGCGCATTTCACACGTCCAGGCTGATCTACAGTCCAAATGTCACAATGCCAAGTTAATTCCGAATGTATAAACCTGCTAAATATGCAGGGGGTTGAATACTACTTGTAGGCACTGTATATATATATATATATATATATATATATATGCATTATGATTTTTTGAGATTCTTTCTGGCTATGTAAAGTGATGTTTACCTCTGCAGCTTTTTTTTTATTCATCTAGTGATTCTAAAATTTAAAGTTAATAAACTTTTAAAAAAATATCTTAATTAATACTGCTTTGTTGTTTTATACAAGCATGTTTTGTAATAATTTATACTGCCCCTATATAGGCATGTTACTCCATGACATACAGCAACAAATCCTTTGTAGTCTGATAAGTACAAATTACTTGGCGTCTACGCTTCTTCATGGTAACTTATCAAATGTGTGTTAATAAGAATTAAAAAAGGAAAGATTGTAGAAAGGTTGAGAGATAGAGTGAGAGGGCTCCTCGCAAGACTGTAGAGATATGTTTTGTTTTTAATCATATTTCATTTTCTATAAAAGATTAAGGTTTAATCAATGCTAGTACAATTCTAACTTTCTCTACTATGATGGGAAACAAAGTCATCCTATTCTTCAGTCTCCTGTTTGCTGAGGTCTGTGATGGGCCTCAACACTAAAGGGCACTTTACACACAGCGACATCGCTAGCGATGTCACTGGTGAAAGCACCCGCCCCCGTCGGTTGTGCATCACGGGTAAAGCGCTGCCCGTGGCACACAACATCGCTAAGAATGGTCACATGTACTTACCTGCCTAGCAACATCGCTGTGGCCAGCAAACCGCCTCCTTTCTAAGTTGGCGGTTTGTTCGGCGTCACAGCGACGTCCCTAAGCGGCCGCCCAATAGATGCGGAGGGGCGGAAATGAACGGGTGGAACATCCCGCCCACCTCCTTCATTCCTCATTGCGAGCGGCCGCAGGTACGGTGATGTTCCTCGTTCCTGCGGTGTCACACATAGCGATGTGTGCTGCCGCAGGAACGAGGAAAAACCTGTGTCCTGCAACAGCAACGATAATTGGGAATAGAACGACACGTCAACGATCAACGATAAGGTAAGTAATTTTGATCGTTAACGGTCGTTCGAGCGTTTCATATGCAACGACGTCGCTAATGAGGCCGGATGTGCGTCACAAATTCCGTGACCCCAACGACATCTCCTTAGCGATGTCGTTGCGTGTAAAGCGGCCTTTAGATTACTGGGACAGAATGTCATTTATTGTGCATTAGATAATGTCAAAATCCCTAGCTACTGCAGAAAATTAGAGACGTTAGCAGTCATGTAACTGAGAAAGAGGTTTCTTCGCTTCTGGGCAAGGCAGAAATTACCAGAGTAGTCTGTGCTTCAGAGATCCCCAGAGTGGTATGTGCTTCTTTTATAATTTTATAATATTTTCTGCCATTGTTTTGTAAGTCAAACAACCCCTTCAGACTGTCAGACTGATATATTACCAAGAAGTCTGTTGGGCTGAGGTTTAACTGAGCTGTCCTTTACAGTACATCAATCAATGTCAGTGTTGGATGGAGAGACATGGAATGCGCATGACGGCTGTGTGCTTAATGTGCATTCACATCTTTCACCTTACTGGCTTCTAAAGCAGCAAAAGTAAACATAAGGCCACAATGATTGTTTAGCACTAAAGTGTTTGAGTGCTCATTACTTGAATCAAGCGGGCTTGATGCTCAGATCAGCTTTATTTGAGTAACGAGTATAATAGAAGTCTATGGGAAACTCGAGAATTTTCTGGCAGACCCCTCTAGAGGGCTGGGGCAATGGAAAAAGACACCTGGATACATATATGACTCCCATGTTGCTACTGGAAAGAAAAAAAAAAGAAAAAAAAAAGTATGGGCCTCCCCCTATTTCCAGAGTTTGTAGAGCTGTAGGGGCAAAAAGCGCAATAGGGTCTTACCCGGAATGAGGGTAGAGAGACAGAAAGAGGTACACTCACCTGGTAGGGTTGTGCAAGTCACAACTCCTTATGATCGCATGTGAGTGCCTTTTTGTGGTTTAGCAGCAGCCCCGGAAAGCAGTATATATCTTTTTCATCTACAGCATCAGTGGTTTTTAGCGCGGCATTTAAACCGGTTTTCTCTTTACCTGACCTATATACTATTTCCAGAGTTATTATATCATAAAGTGACAGTGATCAGAATTAAAAAAATTGGCCTGGTCATTAAGGTGAAAACCTAGCTGTGGGCTGAAGGCTTTAATTTATTAATAACTAATTTAAAAAAACAGTGTGGAGTCCCCCTACTTTTCATAACCAGCCAAGGTAAAGCAAACTGCTTGCAAGCTAGTATTATCAGGCTGGAAAGGTCTTTGGTTATTTGGCCCTTCCCAGCCTAAATATAGTAGCTTACAGCTGCCCAAAAATTGGCACATCCATTTCTGACAATTTCTTATGTTAAATAAGGCAACACCTCAAAATAAATGAAAATAGACTTAAAAAAAAAAATTATTACAAATTTTTCATGAAAATCATTTTTTTAACTAGAATGAGCTCATTAACACACACTAAAATTGATTCTTCTTCCCTGGATTGTCTCTCTACAGCAGGGGTGGGAAACCTTTTTTCTACCAAGGGCCATTTGGAAATTTCTATCAACCTTCGGGGGCTGCACAAAATTACCAATGTGAAAATGACCCGGCCATATTTGGTCAAACAATTAACTCACCCGTACAGTGGTAGCTGCAGCTGCTTCTCTTTGGTGTGGCTGTGATATTCCATGATACTAATCATGTTGCTTCTCACAGCTGATTTTCCAAGTTTGTCTCTGTCTGGAGCACTCTTTGTGATAATGAGATTGGTAAACCATATACATCACATAACAGATGCAGGGACTGCTGTATATTAATCACAGGAGACACACATCACTGGAGGGGATGGGGGCATATGCATCACATAGGAAACGCTGGGACTGCTGTATACAGTATACCTCACATAGATGACGCTGGGACTGCTGTATATACATCACAGGAGACACTGGGGGCACATACATAACACATGTATATGCTCTCAGCTCCTCCTGTGAGGTATATGCCCTCAGCCTCTCCTGTGAGGTATTTGCTCCCAGCCCCTCCTGTGAGGTATTTGCTCTCAGCTTCTCCTGTGAGGTATATGCCCCCAGCCCCTCCTGTGATGTATATACCCCCAGCATCTCAATTGTGATGTATATGCCCAAGCATCTCAAATGTGATGTATATGCCCCAGCATCTCACCTGTTGTGATGTATATGCCCCTTACATCTTCAATGTGATTTATATATCACAGGAGGAGCTGGGGCATACACATCACACGAGACGCTATGGGGATATACATGACAGGAGGGGCTGGGGGCATATACATCACAGCAGAGGCTGGGGGCATATACATCACAAGAGGGGCTGGGGCACAGACATCACTTGGAGACATAAACTTGGCTGTGGGGCACAGACATCGCTAGGAGGGGCACGTACATACTAGGAGGGGCATAGACATCACTAGGGGGGCACAGGCATCGCTAGGAGGAACACAGGCATCACGGGAGACAAAGGCATCGCCAGGGGGGGTAAAGGCATCACCAGGGAGGTCCCAGGCATCACCGGGCGAATGGGCACAGGCATCACCGGGGAAAGGGGCACAGGTATCACCAGGGGAAGAAGCAAAGGCATCACAGGGAGGAGAATGGGGGCACGGACAACACTTGTAGAACACAGATATCACTAGGGAGCATTGAAGGGAACACAACACTGGCAGTGACAAACAGCACTCAGAACTGTATACAGTGTTGGAGAGCAGGCGCACAGTGCCGGAGAGTGGGTAAAGGGAACAGACATCACTAGGGGGGCATAGGACATCACTAGGGGGGGCAAAGGACATCACTGGGAGGAGGCTGGGGGCATGGACAGCACTTGTGGAGCAAAGACATCACTAGGGGGCACAGCATTGGAGGGAACACAACACTGGGGGTGACACAGCACTGGAGGAGGCACACAGTATCAGAGAGCGGGCACAGGGCATAGATATCACTAGGGGAGGCACAGGCATCACTAGGGGGGCACAGGCATCATTAGAGGTGGCACAGACAGGACTGGGCAGCCATAGGCATCAGTAGCAGGGCACACATCACTGGGGGGCAGAGGAAATCACTATGGGGGGCACAGGAATCACTATATCACTATAGGGGGCAAAGGCATCACTATGGGGGGCACAGCCATCACTGGGGGGAGACTGTGGTGTATGGATAGCACTTGTGGAGCACAGAAATCACAGCACTCAGAGTTGCACTAAGCGCCAGAGAGCGGGCGCAGGGCACATAGTGCCGGAAACTAGGTACACAGTGCCAGAGAGCAGGCGCAAGTCACACAGAGTCGGAGACCAGGTACACAGTGCCAGAGAGCGGGCGCAGGGTACATAGCGCCGGAGACCGGGTACACAGAGCCAGAGAGCCAGCGCAGGACACACAGCGCCGAAGACCGGGTACACAGTGCCGGAGAGTGGGCGCAGAGCACACAGTGCCAGAGACTGAGTATACAGCACTGGAAACCGGGTGGATGGGCACACACCACTGTAGGAAGCGGTGAAGCTGGTGTGGGTCGGAAGCGCAGAGCGCTAAACCCGCCCACAAAGTAAGTCCAGAGCACTCTGGCACTGGCCAGCGAGAGAGCTCAGTGGTACGCGCAAACGGTGCATGTGGGGATTTAAAGGGCCGGTGGACAGCAAAACTGCAGCGGGTGCCCGAGCACTGCCACCCCCTGGAATCTGTCCGAGGGCCATATTAAAGGTCATGGCCGGACGTTCCCCAGCCCTGCTCTAAAGCGTCCAACAGTAGTCTGCCATCATTTTAATGCTCCCTGGTATCTTCTTTCCATCTTTTTAATGTCCTGTGGAATTGTTCACCTTGATCTTCACTCACAGCTTCCAAATTCTCAGGAAAGTTGTCAAGGTGGGAATGGAGAAAATCAGACACCATTACAAAACTCATCACATACCAAAAAGCTTGAAATGCTTTCAGGATTTGTCCGACAATCTTTTTGTAGTCGGGATCTTTATTATTGCGTAAAACTTTCTCTAGGACCTCTTTAAATGCAATCCAAAATGTTCTTTTTGAAGATCTGTCATGGTATTGATAAACTCTTGATCAGCTATAAGCCTTCCAATGTCTGGTCCGACAAACACATCTTCCTTCAATTTTGCCTCCGAAAGGCCTGGAAGCTTGATGACCAAATATTTTGAAGCATTCTCCATCTCTTGGAAATGATTTTACAAATTGCTTCATCAATCTCAATTTTATATGGAGAAGTGGTAAAAGAACTTTATGGGGAGGTACCAAAATTCCTCGGAGGACATTTTTTCAACAACTGTGGGCACCCTCAGCTGTCAACTCTTCTTGGTCAAGAAATTTTGTCGGTCTCGACTGTCCCATAGACACAGAAAACAATGGTATTTGGTATACCTAGCTTGTTGCCCGTTAGCATGCACAAGACTTTCAAATTCTCGCACACTTATCAACCGTGGTCTTCATATTTAAGTTTTAGGAGAACCAATTCCAACTTCTCAAATGTTTCCTGGAGGTGTATGGAATGACTTACAGGGATGGAAGCATAAAAACCTCTGTTGTCGAGAAAAACTGCTTTGAGACTTTTTTTTTGAAGAATCTATAAAAAGACGCCATTGTCCTGAATCATATTGGATTTTGAATTGACCCATCAAACTAACTTGTCTTCTTGGGCAAAGGAAGAAATTAACTCCTTTTCACGATGTCTGAACCAATAAAAACACATTCCTGGCAGCAAAAAATTCCTGCTTTTGAGCCTTGATCGGAGTAACTTAGCAGCATCTTTGGAAAAATTCAAGACTCTTACCAAATCATTCATCTCCTCCTGGGAAAACAATTTTGGTCTTGCGTCATCTTCAAAGTCAGAACTTGATTCATCATCTGGTTCAAGTATACCACTACCTTCATCAAAGCTAGTTATCTCTTCCAAGTTAGCATGGGCCTTGGGTACTGGTATATCTGTGCCATGGGGGATGGGACGAATTGCTGAGTGAAAATTGGGGTATGAAATGGAATGCTTCCATTTTGAATTATACCCTTTCACATTGCATGAACAAAAGTAATATGGTTCTTTTGCTCTCACCATATCATAGGAATCCTATAATGGAAGGCTTTTATCTTACCCTTGAACCAATTTTGGAGGTCCTCAACACACCGTTTGCCCACTTTATGAAGTACCACGTAAATATGGCCATAATACATATTCAAAGACCGGGGATACATCAAATGATGTTCCCCAGGCAGGTCCTAACTTCAAAATGCATAATGAGTAAAAGGAGAACCAGAAGAGTATGTACCAAAAAGAACAGAGAAAGGACAAAATAAATGTGAAAAAACATATAAAATTTGTATTGGTAATTACATAAATATAATCATGAAAAAAATGTATTTGTTTAAAAACTAAGAAAAATGGATGGGTACAGAGAAAAAGGGCACAAGGTGTACTAAGCATATAAAATGCAGGAAAAATATAGGTAGCAAGCACAAAAACAATTGTGCAACTCCTGATATAAATATACACTATCAAAAGACAGCTGAGTGGCGGGGAATCTCTGCGCCTGGGCCGTTTGCGCATGTGCGGGAGCCGTGGTGACACGTCCCGACTCCTGCGCATGCTCCGCTTACGGTGGTGCTGCGCCTATCCCCGCCGCTCGGCCTCGGCGGTCGGAGCATGCACTTTAGTGTCTGCAATCAGCAGAAAACAGACACATCCATGTCTGTATTGCCACCCCTGGGAAAAAGCTGCTATACAGCAAAATGATTGTTGGGGCTCCCCCCTGCTCTTAACCAAGCTCCTATAATACAGAGGTTAATATAATACTAGCACTATGCACTTTAGTAGTTTAACTCTGGATGGTTTTCCAAACTTTGAAGTAGTTCATTTACCTCTGCTGTGATCTTTTTCCACTAACGACCTATTGGGATTTCATACAGCACACTGTAAAATCCAATCTAATAATTATGCATTGTGATAATATGTGCACTTATTTATAACCCGTATTGGTGGCCTTCATATGTCTATCTTTTGATAGTGGATATTTATATTGTAACATATAGGTCCATTCTGACGTCTGAGCTTGTTTTTCTGCAGGGTTTGCACAATTGTTTTTGTGCTTGCTACTTATATTTTTCCTGCATTTTTATATGCTTATTACATTTTGTGCCCTTTTTCTCTATGCCCATCCATTTTTCTTAGTTTTTAAGCAAATACATTTTTTATCAAGTTCATATTTTTGAAAATACCAATAAAAATTATATATATTTTCCACACTTTATGAAGTGCCCAAGCTTTATCTTGATCTGCAAGCTTTTCTTACAAAGTCTGTAATATTCAGCTGTTGCTTAAATACTGTATATTCACCCCAAATATAACAGAAACTGTAAGGGCAATTAAAACACTTCCACTGAGCCATAATGCTAAATTTGGGAAACACAGTTGAATAATGCCAAGCTAACACAAACTGAGCTAAAACAGGCAAGAACCAAGAAAAAAAACCTTGGGCATATTCGAGCCCACGCGTTCAGCTTGCAACATGTTGATTAGAGTTGAGCGCGGTTCGCGGTTCGAATTTCTCCAGTTCTAGGCTCGAGTGATTTTGGGGGCTGTTCTAGATTGAACTAGAACTCGAGCTTTTTGCAAAAGCTCGATAGTCCTAGAAACGTTCGAGAACGGTTCTAGCAGCAAAAAAACAGCTAATTCCTAGCTGGCTTTCCGCTGTAATAGTGTAAGTCACTCTGTGACTCACACTATTATGACATTTCAGTGTCTAGTGTGCGGGAACAGCGCATTCAGATCACTGCTGTTGATCGCCATTTTTTTTTTTCCTTGTCTTCCTTCCCTAGGCGTGCGCGTGTAGTGGGGAGGGCCATTATGTCAGCCAATCCCAGACACACACACAGCTAAGTGGACTTTTAGCCAGAGAAGCAACGGCATGTGTGATACGATGTCCATGTCACATGTCCCTGCATTATAAAAACAAGTATCTGGCCGTCCGGACGCCATTATCTCTTCTGCGTCCTTGGTGTCAGACATCACTGGAGCAGCTCCGTCTTTTGTCCTATCGCCGATACTGCTGTATGCGCTCCATACACAGCGCTGGACAGCTTAGGGATAGCACTTTCTATCAGTCCTTTTAAGGGCTCGTACCGGCAGGGTCAGAGCCATAGGTGACAGGTCCTGAAAACAGAGACAGCGTCTGTGTAGCTAAGGTCAGGGATTTCCTCGCTGCATTTCCCCATTAGGAGGGAATAGAAAGGCAGGCTTCCATTCCTCTACCCAGAGCCCCACAATCCTGCCACTGTACCCTCCTGTCCTCTGCACACTCCAACTCATTATAACTAAGCCATTATACTAGCAAACACTGAGTGTACCTAGTGTCATCCTAAACGTGGCTGTTGGACTTCTGTATAGTCCCAGTAGTGCACAGATATTTGCAGCACCTCTGCCTGCATTGCACACTCCAACTCATTATAACTAAGCCATTATACTAGCAAACACTCAGTGTACCTAGTGTCATCCTAAACGTGGCTATTGGACTTCTGTATAGTCCCAGTAGTGCACAGATATTTGCAGCACCACTGCCTGCATTGCACACTCAAACTGATAGTTACTAAGCCATTATACTAGCAAACACTGAGTGTACCTAGTGTCATCCTAAACGTGGCTATTGGACTTCTCTATAGTCCCACTAGTGCACAGATATTTGAAGCACATCTGCCTGCATTGCACACTCAAACTGATAGTTACTAAGCCATTATACTAGCAAACACTGAGTGTACCTAGTGTCATCCTAAACGTGGCTGTTGGACTTCTGTATAGTCCCAGTAGTGCACAGATATTTGCAGCACCTCTGCCTGCATTGCACACTCAAACTGATAGTTACTAAGCCATTATACTAGCAAACACTGAGTGAACATAGTGGCATCCTAAACGTGGCTGTTGGACTTCTGTATAGTCCCACTAGTGCACAGATATTTGCAGCACATCTGCCTGCATTGCACACTCAAAGTGATAGTTACTAAGCCATTATACTAGCAAACACTGAGTGCACTTAGTGTCATCCTAAACGTGGCTGTTGGACTTCTGTATAGTCCCAGTAGTGCACAGATATTTGCAGCACGTCTGCCTGCATTGCACACTCAAACTGATAGTTACTAAGCCATTATACTAGCAAACACTGAGTGTACCTAGTGTCATCCTAAACGTGGCTATTGGACTTCTCTATAGTCCCACTAGTGCACAGATATTTGAAGCACATCTGCCTGCATTGCACACTCAAACTGATAGTTACTAAGCCATTATACTAGCAAACACTGAGTGTACCTAGTGTCATCCTAAACGTGGCTGTTGGACTTCTGTATAGTCCCAGTAGTGCACAGATATTTGCAGCACCTCTGCCTGCATTGCACACTCAAACTGATAGTTACTAAGCCATTATACTAGCAAACACTGAGTGTACCTAGTGTCATCCTAAACGTGGCTATTGGACTTCTCTATAGTCCCAGTAGTGCACAGATATTTACAGCACCTCTGCCTGCATTGCACACTCAAACTGATAGTTACTAAGCCATTATACTAGCAAACACAGAGTGAACTTAGTGTCATCCAAACGTGGCTGTTGGACTTCTGTATAGTCCCAGTAGTGCACAGATATTTGCAGCACGTCTGCCTGCCTTGCACACTCAAACTGATAGTTACTAAACCATTATACTAGCAAACACTGAGTGAACTTAGTGTCATCCTAAACGTGGCTGTTGGACTTCTGTATAGTCCCAGTAGTGCACAGATATTTGCAGCACGTCTACCTGCATTGCACACTCAAACTGATAGTTACTAAGCCATTATACTAGCAATTTATGCTGCCAGTTTAAGGGCTGTAGTTGCATTGTCAGGGATATTTATTCTTTATTATTCTGCTGTTAATAAAGATAGACCACCGCTGCAATCTACACCACCTCTCAATTTTTACTACCACATTTTCAGTGCACAATCTTGTCGCAATCAACATGAGTGGCAAAATGACAGATGCTGGTGGAAAGGGGAAGAGGCGTGGTGGAAAAGGAAAAAAAGGGTTTGTCCGTGGGGAAGGTGGCAAAGCTCCATTATCATCTGCTGAAGATAGACCATCTACCAGCAAAAGTAAGATGTCTACTACCTACTACTTACCGTGGACAATCCGATGTGCTCCCTTTTTACGGACACGAACAACAGGAACAAAGGTAGATGATGGCCAAAAAAGGAAAATGCTTGAATGGATCTCAAGTGGTCCAACAAGTGCCCTCTCAGCCACTTCAAGTACCGCATCCAAAAAACACCAGTCCTCTGAGTTGTCATGCCAATCAAACTTGCTTTCTCCCAGCTCTGAAGTCTCCATCCGCCCTGCACAGTATGGTGGAACTGAGATGGCTGAGTCTGCAGAGCTTTTCAGTCACACTATAGCCTGGGAATCAGAGGTCTGCTCCCAAGCTACAGTGAGTACAGACCAGGAAATGGTCTGCAGTGATGCCCAGAACCTTTGTGACTCTGATTCAGGCCGTGAGGACCAAGTTTCTGAGCATAATGTTGACCCTTTGTCACAAACTGTAACACCTGTGGTTATAGACAATGAGGAACATACTGATGAAGATGAGACGCAGATACCCGATTGGGATGACAACTTAAATATTCGGTCAGGGCAAGAAGAGGCTCGGTCTGAGGAGGAGGGGAGTGCAAACACAACAATTGATGAGGAAGTTCTAGATCCCACCTACTGTCAACCCACAGTAAGGCACTCGAGGAGGTCAACAGAGGTGGTGGAGGAGGATGCAACTGATGACGAAGTTACCTTGCGCCTTCCTGGACAGAGTCGGAGCACTGGTAGCACGTCTACAACTGCATCCTCAGCCACCACTCGGCCTCTGAGCACTAGTCGGGGTGGATCAACAGGTCGCATGCCCTTTAAGTCTTGCCTAGCCTGGTCCTTTTTTGACATAGCAAAAGATCGCCCAAATTATGTGATCTGTAAAATTTGTCATGGTTCTCTTAGTAGAGGTCAAAACCTCAGCAGTTTGACAACTTCTTCCATGAATCGTCACATGAATAAATATCATATGTCCCGGTGGGAAGCTCACCGTGCTGCAATGTGGCCTAGCGGAGCGAACCATCCACCGCCTGCCCCTTCCAGTGCATCCGCGCGCTCTTCATCTTCTAGGACTGTGGGGACAGCTGTCACACCTGTTTTTCCACGCACAACTTCCACCACTGTAACCGCAACAGGCAGTTTGCTTGGTAGGTCGTCAATTGGTTTGGAAGGGGAAACAAGTGAGTGTGTACAGCTCTCTCAGACATCGATAGCACCAACGTTGGATGAAGGCAACATCATGTCTCCGCCTGCACTTTCCTCACAAACCTGCATTTCTCCAGGGACACCCTACTCAACACCGTCTACACACAGCAGCCAGATCTCTGTCCCTTAGATGTGGTCAAATAAAAGGCCACTTCCTGCGACCCATGACAAAGCTAAGAGGTTGACTCTATCCCTCTGTAAGCTCTTGGCTACCGAAATGCTGCCTTTCCGCCTAGTGGACACACAGGATTTTAGAGACCTTATATCTGTCGCTGTGCCCCAGTACCAGATGTCTAGTCGACACTACTTCTCTAAGAAAGGTGTGCCCGCGCTACACCAGCATATCGCACACAACATCTCCACTTCCTTGAGAAACTCTGTGTGTGAACGGGTGCATTTCACCACCGATACTTGGACCAGTAAGCATGGACAGGGACCTTACATGTCGCTGACTGGGCACTGGGTAACTATGGTGATAGATGGTGAAGGGTCTGCTGCACAAGTCTTGCCGTCCCCACGACTTGTGTGTCAATCCTCTGTCTGTCCAAGTTCCGCCACTGCTTCTGCCTCCTCCACCTCATCTGGGTCCTCCACCTCTGCCCCAAGCCTGCGTGGTCAGGCCACCAGCGTTCTCACTGCGCAGAAGGAATCACGCATTCCTCATTACTATGCTGGCAGCAGAGCGCAATGGCATCAGGCGGTCTTTAGCTTGACATGTCTTGGGAATAAGAGTCACACAGCTGAGGAGTTGTGGTCAGCTCTGCGGTCCGAGTTTAATAAATGGTTGTCTCCACTCAACCTGCAGCCTGGTAAGGCCGTGTGCGACAATGCTGCAAACCTGGGTGCGGCCCTTCGCCTGGGCAAGGTGACACACGTACCTTGTATGGCTCACGTGTTGAACCTTGTCGTCCAGCAATTTTTAACACACTATCCCGGCCTAGATGGCCTTCTGAACAGGGCACGAAAACTGTTTGCTCCCTTCCGATGTTCAAGCGCCGCAGCTGAGCGACTTGCATCGCTCCAGAAGTCTTTCGGCCTGCCGGTTCATCGCCTGAAATGCGATGTGGCGACACGCTGGAATTCAACTCTCCACATGTTACAGCGACTGTGGCAGCACCGCCGAGCTCTGGTGCAATACGTCATGACGTATAGCCTGGGCCAACGAGATGCAGAGGTGGGGCAGATCACCCTGATGGAGTGGTCTCAGATCAAGGACCTATGCACCCTTCTGCACAGTTTCGACATGGCGACGAATATGTTTAGCGCTGACAATGCCATTATCAGCATAACAATTCCAGTCATTTACATGCTGGAGCACACGCTAAACACTATTCGGAGTCAGGGGGTGGGACAACAGGAAGGGGAGGAACTACAGAGGATTCATATGCGCAAGGGACAACAACATCACCAAGGTCCAGACGTTCATCATCACCAACGCAGCAGGCATGGGACTATGGGGGAGAGGGATCAACAAGGGCGCATAGTAGCAGGCTAAATGTTGAGGAAGGTGCAGGAGAACATGAAGAAATGGAGGACAAACTGTCCATGGACATGGAAGACTCAGCAGATGAGGGAGACATTGGTCAAATTTCTGTTGAAAGAGGTTGGGGGGAGATGTCATAGGAAGAAAAAACAATTAGCAACTCTATGCCACAAACACAGCGTGGACTTGGTCCGCATGGCTGCGCAAGACACATGAGTGCCTTCTTGTTGCACTACCTCCAACATGACCCTCGTATTGTCAAAATTAGAAGTGATGATGACTACTGGATTGCCACACTATTAGATCCCCGGTACAAGTCCAAATTTTGTGACATAATTCCAGCCATAGAAAGGGACGCACGTATGCAGGAGTATCAGCAGAAGCTGTTACTCGATCTTAGCTCGGCTTTTCCACCAAACAACCGTGCAGGTGCAGGGATTGATTCTCCCAGTTGTAACTTGACAAACATGGGACGGTCTCGTCATCTTCAACAGTCTACCCGTACCAGTAGCAATAACGAATAACGTTTGGAACACCATTCTAAGTCTGAACTGGGTGCAAAAAACCTAAAAAAACATCACTATGGGGAGATAAGGTATGCACACCAGTGACTATGTAAGGGGAATACATGGAATAGCAGAAACTGCTGTGTGAATACTGACTTGAAAAATCCAATAGCTATATGAAGAGTGAAAATGTGAAAAATGGAATCTGCATTACTGCCATGAACATATGAATCAAGAGAAATTTAGCTACTGAATTGATCAATGCAATAGAGCCCCAACACTACGCCAAAGTATTTCTCTACGTTAACTGCATGAGAGGACACACACAAGCTAGGGACCCCAACGTAGAGAAATACTTTGGCGTAGTGTTGGGGCTCTATTGCATTGATCAATTCAGTAGCTAAATTTCTCTTGATTCATATGTTCATGGCAGTAATGCAGATTCCATTTTTCACATTTTCACTCTTCATATAGCTATTGGATTTTTCAAGTCAGTATTCACACAGGAGTTTCTGCTATTCCATGTATTCCCCTTACATAGTCACTGGTGTGCATACCTTATCTCCCCATAGTGATGTTTTTTTAGGTTTTTTGCATCCAGTTCAGACTTAGAATGGTGTTCCAAACGTTATTCGTTATTGTTAGTAGTTTTTCGTTTGTGAACCCTCCCCACCACACCTATTGCCAATCCATATAATACGCACAAATAGCCTGGGTCTCAGCTTCCCATACACGGTAAGTTTTTTAACTGCATGAGAGGACACACACAAGCTAGGGACCCCAACGTAGAGAAATACTTTGGCGTAGTGTTGGGGCTCTATTGCATTGATCAATTCAGTAGCTAAATTTCTCTTGATTCATATGTTCATGGCAGTAATGCAGATTCCATTTTTCACATTTTCACTCTTCATATAGCTATTGGATTTTTCAAGTCAGTATTCACACAGCAGTTTCTGCTATTCCATGTATTCCCCTTACATAGTCACTGGTGTGCATACCTTATCTCCCCATACCCGTACCAGTAGCACCGTATCTCGTGCTGGTAACAGCAATTTTATGGAATCTTTTCATAATTTTTTTAGACCCTCCTTTGCAAGGCCACCAGAGACAACAAGTCTGACACACAGTCAACGACTGGAGAGGATGATACAGGAGTATCTCCAAATGAACATCGATGCCATGACTTTGCAAATGGAGCCTTGCTCCTTTTGGGCTTCAAATCTGGAAAAATGGCCAGAGCTCTCCAGTTACGCCTTGGAGATTTTGTCGTGTCCAGCTGCCAGCGTTGTCTCTGAACGTGTCTTCAGTGCTGCTGGGTGTGTGCTGACAGATAAGCACACGCGTCTGTCCAGTGACAATGTGGACAGACTGACGTTCATCAAAATGAACAAGTCATGGATCCAGAAGGAATTTACTACCCCTGTATCATCCTGGGGAGAGTAAATGCTTGTGGATTTGGAATGTGCTTGATGCAAATCAAAACATCCTGTTTGCAACTAGGGCACAAGTGCTGCCACTGATAGGGTGTCTGTGTGGGGCCCAACTTTTGGAAAAAAAGGGAGACTCCGCTTGGAGTAACCCTTGCTTAAATTGTTTTTAAAAGAAGCCAAGATGAACAGAGCTGGGATCAGGAAAGACTTTGCTGCCTACCCCGGTGTCATCCTGGGGACGGTTAAGAATAGCGTATTTTTGAATGTGCTTGATGCAAATCTAGCTGTGAATTGTACAACTGGGGCACAAGTGCTGCCACTGAATGGGTGGGTGTGTGTGGGGCCCAATTTTTTGGAAAAAAGGAAGACTCCGCTTGGAGTAACCCTTGCTTACATTGTTTTTAAAAGAAGCCAAGATGAACAGAGCTGGGATAAGGAAAGACTTTGCTACCTACCCCGGTGTCATCCTGGGGACGGTTAAGAATAGCGTATTTTTGAATGTGCTTGATGCAAATCTAGCTGTGAATTGTACAACTGGGGCACAACTGCTGCCACTGAAGGGGTGGGTGTGTGTGGGGCCCAATTTTTGGAAAAAAGGAAGACTCCGCTTGGAGTAACCCTTGCTTACATTGTTTTTAAAAGAAGCCAAGATGAACAGTGCTGGGATCAGGAAAGACTTTGCTACCTACCCCGGTGTCATCCTGGGGACGGTTAAGAATAGCGTATTTTTGAATGTGCTTGATGCAAATCTAGCTGTGAATTGTACAACTGGGGCACAACTGCTGCCACTGAATGGGTGGGTGTGTGTTGGGCACAATTTTTGGAAAAAAGGGAGGCTCCGCTTGGAGTAACCCTTGCTTACATTGTTTTTAAAAGAAGCCAAGATGAACAAGTCATGGTTCAGCAAAGACTTTGCTACCTACCCCGGTGTCATCCTGGGGACGGTTAAGAATAGCGTATTTTTGAATGTGCTTGATGCAAATCTAGCTGTGAATTGTACAACTGGGGCACAACTGCTGCCACTGAAGGGGTGGGTGTGTGTGGGGCCCAATTTTTGGAAAAAAGGAAGACTCCGATTGGAGTAACCCTTGCTTACATTGTTTTTAAAAGAAGCCAAGATGAACAGAGCTGGGATCAGCAAAGACTTTGCTACCAACCCCGGTGTCATCCTGGGGCCGGTTAAGAATAGCGTATTTTTGAATGTGCTTGATGCAAATCTAGCTGTGAATTGTACAACTGGGGCACAACTGCTGCCACTGAAGGGGTGGGTGTGTGTGGGTCCCAATTTTTGGAAAAAAGGAAGACTCCGCTTGGAGTAACCCTTGCTTACATTGTTTTTAAAAGAAGCCAAGATGAACAGAGCTGGGATCAGGAAAGACTTTGCTACCTACCCCGGTGTCATCCAGGGGACGGTTAAGAATAGCGTACTTTTGAATGTGCTTGATGCAAATCTAGCTGTGAAGTGTACGACTAGGGCACAAGTGCTGCCACTGAATGGGTGGGTGTGTGTGGGGCCCAATTTTTTGAAAAAAAGGGAGACTCTGCTTGGAGTCACCTTGCGGTGTTTTACATGATTTTAGAAGGGCGTGCCATGCCTATATCTGTGTGTCCTCCTCTTTTTCCTTGTCCAGCTCTTTTGTTTTCACATGAGTATATGTCCTTATCACTTTCCCATGTGTTTGTGTTGTGTTGTGAGTTGTTTGTCACCTTTTGGACACCTTTGAGGGTGTTTTCTTGGTGTTTTTATGTGTTTGTGATTGCCTGCCATTGTTTCCTATGCAGTTTGAGTTCGGTTCGTCGAACGTTCGACGAGCCGAACTCGAACGGGATGTCCGTTCGGCGAACCGACCTCGAGCCGAACCGCGACCGGTTCGCTCATCTCTAATGTTGATGCTGCTTTCATTAGCTCACTCTGAAAGTTCTTTTCTTTGAAAGCTATATTTTTGGGGCATTGTATATCTTGAATGCACTGATGTAAATTAATTATTAGAATTTTTTACTTTAAATTTGGTTAAAAATCCTAACATCAAAAAAATGGCAAACATTTAGAAAAAATTACTAAATTTCAAGAGGATATTTCATTTTATGGCAAATCCTGATGTCCAGGATTTTTTATTTATTTATTTATTTTTTTCCACTTTCAGCACACTAAAATAATGGAAATTGCATGAAAATAAACTGGGTGGGTTTATCCACTATTATAAACTGTTCATGGACTTTTTTGTTATTATTTATTTGTGATTTGTGGATTTTTGTATGTATTGAATTAGATGCGCTTTTTAGAATTGCGCGTTTGTACTGCATTTATATTTTTCTGTGTATGTTTATTATCATTATGGATAAATAATCTGGACATATGTTGTGCACATACACAGATAAATACAGTGGGTACGGAAAGTATTCAGATCCCTTTACATTTTTCACTCTTTGTTTCATTGCAGCCATTTGGTAAATTCAAAAAAGTTTATTTTTTTTCTCTTTAATGTACACTCTGCACAGAAATGTAGAAATTTTTGCAAATTTATTAAACAAAAAAACTGAAATATCGCATAATCGCATAATCTGGTCATAAATATTTAGGCCCTTTGCTCACACACTCATATTTAAGTCACATGCTGTCCATTTCCTTGTGATCCTCCTTGAGATGGTTTTACTTCTTTATTGGCGTCCAGCTGTGTTTAATTAAACCTGTCCATACAAGACCTCACAACTCACAGTGCATGTCAGATCAACTGAGAATCATGAGGCCAAAGGAACTGCCCAAGGAGCTGAAAAGCAGAATTGTGGCCAGGTACAGACCAATGAACTGAGATCCTAACTTAAGTGTAGAGATGAGCGAACCGGTCGCGGTTCGGCTCGAGCTCGGTTCGCCGAACCGAGGTCTGGTTCGAGTTCGGTTCGGCGAACCACTCGAACCCATAGGAAACAATGGGAGGCAATCACAAACACATAAAAAACACCTAGAAAACACCCTCAAAGGTGTCCAAAAGGTGACAAACAACTCACAACACAACACAAACACAGTGACAAGGACAAATAGTCATGCGAAAACTAAACAGCTGGACGAGGAAAAAGAGGAGAAGACACAGATATAGGCATGGCATGCCCTTCTAAAATAATGTAAAAGACCGCAAGGTGACTCAAAGCGGAGTCTCCCTTTTTTCCAAAAATTGGGCCACACAGACACCCACCCCTTCAGCGGCAGCACTTGTGCCCCAGTTGTACACTTCACAGGTAGATTTGCATCAAGCACATTCGAAAATACGCCATCCTTAACCATCCCCAGGATGGCACCGGGGTAGGTAGCAAAGTCTTTCCTGATCCCAGAGCTGTTCATCTTGGATCATTTTTAGAAACACTGTAAGCAAGGGTTACTCCAAGCGGAGTCTCCCTTTATTCCAAAAATTAGGCCACACAGACACCAACTCCTTCAGTGGCAGCACTTGTGCCCCAGTTGTACACTTCACAGGTAGATTTGCATCAAGCACATTCAAAAATATGCCATCCTTAAGCGTCCCCAGAATGACACCGGGGTAGGTAGCAAAGTCTTTGCTGAACCATGACTTGTTCATCTTGGCTCCTTTTAAAAAACACAGCAAGGGTTACTCCAAGTAGAATCTCCCTTTTTTCCAAAAATTGGGTGACACAGACACCCACCC
Source organism: Anomaloglossus baeobatrachus (assembly GCF_048569485.1). NCBI lineage: Eukaryota > Metazoa > Chordata > Amphibia > Anura > Aromobatidae > Anomaloglossus > Anomaloglossus baeobatrachus. The sequence goes on from NC_134355.1 coordinate 263,112,608, forward strand.
CTTCAGTGGCAGCACTTGTGCCCCAGTTGTACACTTCACAGGTAAATTTGCATCAAGCACAATCAAAAATACGCCATGCTTAACCGTCCCCAGGATGACACCGGGGTAGGTAGCAAAGTCTTTGCTGAACCATGACTTGTTCATCTTGGCTCCTTTTAAAAAACACAGCAAGGGTTACTCCAAGTAGAATCTCCCTTTTTTCCAAAAATTGGGTGACACAGACACCCACCCCTTCAGTGGCAGCACTTGTGCCCCAGTTGTACACTTCACAGGTAAATTTGCATCAAGCACAATCAAAAATACGCCATGCTTAACCGTCCCCAGGATGACACCGGGGTAGGTAGCAAAGTCTTTGCTGAACCATGACTTGTTCATCTTGGCTCCTTTTAAAAAACACAGCAAGGGTTATTCCAAGCGGAGTCTCCCTTTTTTTCCAAAAATTGCACCACACAGACACCCTCCTTTTCAGTGGCAGCACTTATGCCCTAGTTGCAAACAGTATGTTTTGATTTGCATCAGGCACATTCCAAATTCACAAGCATTTACTGTCCCTAGGATGACACGGGGGTAGTAAATTCCTTGTGGATCCATGACTTGTTCATTTTGATGAACGTCAGTCTGTTCACATTGTCACTGGACAGACGCGTGCGCTTATCTGTCAGCACACACCCATCAGCACTGAAGACACGTTCAGAGACAATGCTGGCAGCTAGACACGACAAGATCTCCAAGGCGTAAGTGGAGAGCTCTGGCCATTTTTCAAGATTTGAAGCCCAAAAGGAGCAAGGCTACATTTGCAAAGTCATGGCATCGATGTTCATTTGGAGATACTCCTGTATCATCCTCTCCAGCCATTGACTATGTGTCAGACTTGTTGTCTCTGGTGGCCTTGCAAAGGATGGTGTTAAAAAATTATGAAAAGATTCAATAAAATTGCTGGTACCAGCACCAGATACAGTGCTGCTGGTACAGTTGACTGTTGAAGATGACGAGACTGCCCCCCTTTGTCAAGTTACAACTGGGAGATTCGTTCCGTGCACCACGGTTATTTGGTGGAAAAGCCGGGTTAAGATCGAATAACAGCTTTTGCTGTTACTCCTGCATACGTGTGTCCCTTTCTATGGCTGGAATTATGTCACAAAATTTGGACTTGTACCAGGGATCTAATAGTGTGGCAAGCCAGTAGTCATCATCACTTCTAATTTTGACAATACGAGGGTCATGTTGGAGGTAGTGCAGCAAGAAGGCACTCATGTGTCTTGCGCAGCCTTGCAGACCAAGTCCACGCTGTATTTGTGGCATAGAGGTGCTAACTGTTCTTTCTTCCTCTGACATCTCCCCCCAACCTCTTTCAACTGAAATTTGACCAAGGTCTCCCTCATCCGCTGAGTCTTCCATGTCTATGGACAGTTCGTCCTCCATTTCTTCATGTTCTCCTGCACCTTCCTCAACATTTCGTCTGCTACTATGCGCCCTTGTTGATCCCTGTCCCCCATGGTCCCATGCCTGCCGCCTTGGTGATGATGAACGTCTGGACCTTGGTGATGTTGTTGTCCCTTGCGCATATGAATCCTCCTGTAGTTCCTCTCCTTCCTGTTGTCCCACCCCCTGACTCCGAATAGTGTTTATCATGTGCTCCAGCATGTAAATGACTGGAATTGTCATGCTGATAATGGCATTGTTAGCGCTAAACATATTCGTCTCCATGTCGAAACTGTGCAGAAGCGTGCATAGGTCCTTGATCTGAGACCACTCCATCAGGGTCATCTGCCCCACCTCTGCATCTCGTTGGCCCAGGCTATATGTCATGACGTATTATAAGAAAATTTTTTAGAAAATCAGCCATAAGGTAAATACGCCACTAATACACATATACTGGCGGCGTATATGCACCACTCGCAATAGAATGCAATCGGAAGGACAAAAGAGTGTATGTGCAAACAAGAATCTTTATTTTGTGAAAAATACACGCAAAACAGCAATATAAGATAGGATAAAAACAACTACCGGTTAATCAAGGGGGGCATACAGTGTGCCAATAGATGGTATAATGCATATTACATACCAGTAGCCGTGGGAGAGGTGAACAAATGATAATGTTACGGTGAAAGTATCAACATAAACATGATAATGCAGAGTTCATGGTCCCAAAATAGCCGTGGGAGAGGTGGAAAATTGGATACAGGGGGTCACAAAAAAATACCAAGTACTAAGCAATTTAGACTAGAAAATAGTCGTGGACAAGAGGTATAGATTTGAATGGACCCACTCTCATAATAGCTGTGGGAGAGGTGTAAGGCTTTTTTGTCCCAAAGCACTTCTCTTAAAAGACCCCGGGTCTATGGTGTAATAACCAAGGAGGCCCTGGGAGACATAGTGTCAAGAGACATAAAGTGAAAGTGCATAAAGAAGGTACAAAAAGTCCCAAAACCATTAGGAGGGTATACAATAGTAAAAACACCCACAGAATAAAAAAGGCTACTGGCTACAAATCAAGGTTATTAATGGTCACATAGTGCACATACCCAAAAGGACAAGGCATCACCACCAACGCGCGTTTCGCAGAGGTACTATTGCTTCTTCAAGGAATAAACCCTACTGACAATGTGGACCTGGTGAGTATAAGTAGCCTGGTAGTTAATTACCATCACCATCAGGTGTTAGAACGCTGGACAGGAAGTATGTAGTAACTCCATTCAACCAGCCCATCAATAATCTGATAGGCAGGTAGCCCATAATGGGCGTTCCCTAATAGAAGAAATACTCCATCTGACCGGAATTTGGTAAAAGATAAAATTATCCTTAAGAGTAATGCATTTCTAACTACATATATAGAGCCAAGAATGTACGCACCTATGGCTAAAGTTCCTCTAACTGTAAAACGCCTGCCGCTATTAAGATAGTGAGACGGTGTTAGGCACGGGGATTCAGGAAGTTCCGGAGACCTGAATGTCCCGCCATCCAGCCAGACTAGGAACGAGCATGTGACGCCATGGACGCGTAACCATGACGACCACACGCTCCAACCCTACCATAGGCTAAAGAGAGCAAGGGACACCACGAATAGGAACACTCCCAGAGATCCTGCCCATCACTACCCAATGTGATGACACGCGCCATGTAAGATCATTATAATATATAGCCCAACCCCGTATGGAGGCGTGTGTGGCAATAGAAACACCATAGGAGGGACGTGAAGGAAAATGGTATCAGTGACATCACGGAGTCACAACCCTAAGGGCCGTGTCCCCGTGTGTAACAGCAGACTTCACAATAATGGGATGTTATCAGTGATAACTAAATATGCATAATAGGCATTCTGCCATGCATATACATGGAGAGGATTAGGGTAAGGTGAATAGTTGCTGTCAGCAGACCAGTCCCATCACTCAATGTGACAATCCATAGGATGCCAGCACACCACCCCTAGTACGCGTAACTAAGGGGTGGTGCACAAGCACCGAAGGTGAGCCACCTGAGGTCAAGGGACGTCATGCAAGCAAAGAATAACTAGATGGGCCCATAGCAAGCAAGGGAGAATCCCTATAATTTAAATTCCAATGGTAAATATCTAAGTACAAAATATGGCCACAAACATCCCCAAATGGGGAATAACATTAACCTATCTCAAAAAAGGGAGCAAGATCAATGCTCCTGCCCTCCCCAAGAGAATAAAATGACGTAACAGGTACGTATTATAAATAAATATATGGGTCAGCCAGTAAAGTGCAGAGATCCGGTGCAAATACGTCCATAATTTTCAGGGCTGGTGGTCTTGATGGATGAAATGGCGAGGAACCATAGGCGGAAACATCATGTCCAGAAGATCAATAGTGGATCAAAAAAGGTATCAAAAAACATGATCCTAATAGAGGAGATAGATAATACAATATGAGATATACAATAAACAGAACAGACCAGATACACATGCCAGGTACAGATCATTGATTAGAGGTAGACCAAAACTTAAAAAATAATAATAAAAAATAATAATATTAAAAATAAGTGTCCTTCCGATTGCAGTATATGTCATGACGTATTGCACCAGGGCTCAGCAGTGCTGCCACAGTTGCTGTAACATGTGGAGAGTCGAATTCCAGCGTGTCAGCACATCGCATTTCAGGCGATGAACCGGCAGGTCGAAAGACTTCTGGAGCGATGCAAGTTGCTCAACTGCAGCGGTTGAACGGCGGAAGTGAGCGGACAGTTTTCGTGCCCTGTTCAGAAGGCCATCTAGGCCGGGATAGTGTGATAAAAATTGCTGGAAAACAAGGTTCAACACGTGAGCCATACAAGGCACGTGTGTCACCTTGCCCAGGTGAAGGGCCGCACCCAGGTTTGCAGCATTGTCGCACATGGCCTTACCAGGCTGCAGGTTGAGTGGAGACAACCATTTACCAAACTCAGTCTCCAGAGCTGCCCTCAACTCAGCCGCTGAGTGACTCTTAGTTCCAAGAAATTTCAAGATAAAGACCGCCTGATGCCGTTGCGCTCTGCTGCCAGCATAGTAATGAGGGGTGCGTGATTCCTTCTGCGCAGTTACAACGCTGGTGGCCTGACCAGGCAGGCTTGGGGCGGAGGTGGAGGACCCAGACGAGGTTGAGGAGGCAGAAGCAGTGGAGGAACTTGGACAGACAGAGGATTGACGCCCAAGCCTTGGGGATGGCAAGACTTGTGCAGCAGACCCTTCACCATCTATCACCATAGTTACCCAGTGCCCAGTCAGCGACATGTAACGTCCCTGTCCATGCTTACTGGTCCAAGTATCGGTGGTGAAATGCACCCATTCACACACAGAGTTTCTCAAGGAAGCGGTGATGTTGTGTGTGACATGCTGGTGTAGCGCAGGCACACCTTTTTTAGAGAAGTAGTGGTTGTGGAAGCCGCGAGAGGTTCCAGACAGACTGTAACCCCAGCACCCATCATGAGGGAACTTCCCAGAGTGTCCCGCAAAGACTTCAAGCAGTTTAATGAGGCTGCTGGTGACATTGAGGGCTTCTTCCAGGACTTTGAGCATCAGTGTCGATTAATGGAAGTCCCAGAAAGGGAGCGCGTCCGGCATCTGGTTGGGCTCTTAGAGGGTGGAGCTGCTGCAGCCTATAGAGCTATGGACCCTCGGTGGAACTGTGAGTATGCGGATATTAAACAGACTATTCTAAAACATTATGCTGTAACGCCAGACACTTACAGGACTCAGTTCCGTACTCTAGCATGTGATGAGGAAGTGTCCTTCAAGATGTATGCCCACAAACTCAAACATCTGTGGCATCATTGGTTGGAGGCAGAGGAGGCCTTAACCTTGGAGACCGTCCTCCAGGTCCTCCTAAAAGAGCAGTTTTACTTCAAGTGCCCCGCTGAGATCCGGGAATGGGTGCGTGAAAGGAGACCAGCCACTGTGGAGGAAGCTGCAGCTCTAGCTGATGAGGCTCTCACCATCAAGCCTCAGTGGAAAAAACTACTACCCAGTGAGAAAAAAAACACCAACCCCCCAACGCTGGTGGCCCCTGGTCCTTCTGGCCCCAATGTTCACCATCACCCTAGACCGTCAACTCATGGGGACCTTCGTGTGACTGTGCCTCGCATTACTCATGCTCCACCTTTGGGAATACGACGCGGAGGAAGAATCCCAGAGCGCAGATGTTATGGATGTGGGCAGCCTGGGCACATGCAATTCCAATGTCCAGGTGTTCGTAGACAGAACAGCTACAGACCGCCTTTGCCTGTTCATTACCTACAGACACCTTCACCAGGAGAAGAGCTGGATTCTGTGCCTGATGACTTGCCAAGTGACTCAGATATCCTGGCTCCCCTACCCGGAGTCTATGGGGTGCGAGCTCCAGCCACCTGTTCTTCTGATCTTCAGGACAAACATCTACAGGAGGTCGTGCTGGATGGCCAAAAAGTTGTTGGCTTCCGTGACACTGGGGCTTTCCTCACCATAGCCGATCCCCGAGTAATTCAACCACAAGCAATTCAAAAGGGACCAGGAATTGCCATTGAACTGGCAGGAGGTACCCAGAGATATATTCCAAGAGCGAGTGTGACCCTGGATTATGGCTTTGGGGCAAAACAATGTGTGGTCGGTGTGATGAGCGGCCTCCCTGCAGACGTTCTTCTAGGAAATGATGTGGGGAATCTTCATTGCCACTTTGTCGGTGCGGTAACCAGAAGTCAAGCCAAGAGAGCAGCCCATGTGGACGTGTACAACCCATCCATGGAACTGAGGCCACCAGAACTGCCATTACAGCCGTACTGTGGCCAAGCCTCTTACCGACCTGACCAAGAAAACAATGCCCCGGCTGGTGATCTGGACTCCAGCCTGTGATGAGGCTTTTAACTGGCTGAAGGATGCTTTGATCTGCGATCCTGTCCTGGCTGCTCCAGACTACAAGAGGAGATTCATTGTGCAAACGGATGCCTCTGCTTATGGACTGGGAGCTGTCCTCAGCCAGGTGAATGCAGCTGGGGACGAGCACCCCATCGCCTATCTCAGCCGGAAACTGCTGGACCGAGAAGTGGCCTATGCAACTGTTGAGAAGGAATGTCTGGCTGTAGTGTGGGCCCTTAAGAAACTACGGCCGTATCTGTATGGACGGGAATTCACTGTGGTTACTGATCACAATCCCCTCACCTGGCTGAACAGAGTCTCTGGGGACAATGGACGCTTACTGCGATGGAGCCTGGCTCTGCAGCCCTATAACTTTACCATACAATATAGAAGGGGCAGCCAACACCAAAATGCAGATGGACTGTCCAGGCAAGAGGAGCCTTGAGTCCTGTCAGCCATGCCTGCGTGTACTTAACCAGCGACCTGTAGAGGTCCCTAGTACGTACACAAGTTGGGAGGGGAAGGAATTGTCATGATGTATTTTACCTTCTCACTGTATTTGCTGTAATACTATGTCAGGATGTGATGTCACTTTCCTTTGGTTGTACTTACTGAACACTTTGAAATGTCTTGGGATGTAAGTAACCATACCTTCCCCCCATCTCCTGTGTCTCTGGGCCCATAATGCAATTATCTCCTGTCCACACAGCCAGGGGAACTTCTCATTGTTTCGTAAGCAGTGGATAACGCCAACTACACAAACCTGTAGACATCTCGGAGCCAACCTTCTAGAATCTTCTAGTGGGCCCAACCATTGCATAGACCCCTACCCTTGAGGGGCGGGCCCACGAGCTCAAACAATTCACTCCTGTTTCTAAATGCAGTTGGGAGTTGAGTTTTTGAAGAGGAAGGGAGCGAGATCTGAATCTGCGGACAGACCTCGCCGTCCAGTGGATTGTGTGGGATTTCTGGGACTCTGAAAAGGACTATTACGTTGTGATCTGGCACTTTGGATTATCGGGAGGTGCCCCCAAATCTGTTTTATTTGGACTTGTCGTGTGCTGTTCCTGTATTCCTGTTAGTAAACCTGTTGGATCATCCTCGGCCTGTTGTCTCTCTTTGCTCTGATGTACACCCCGTCACAGTGGTGACTGGGCATCTGGTAGTGGGGCACAGCAAGAGACATAAGGTCTCTAAAATCCTGTGTGTCCACCAGGCGGAAAGGCAGCATTTCGGTAGCCAAGAGCTTACAGAGGGATAAAGTCAACCTCTTAGCTTTGTCATGGGTCGCAGGAAATGGCCTTTTTTTTTATCTGGCTGCTGTGTGTAGATGGTGGTGGGTAGGGTGTCCCTGAAAAAATGCAGCATTGTGAGGAAAGTGCAGGCGTAGACATGATGTTGCCTTCATCCAACGTTGATGCTGTCGATGTTTGAGGGAGCTGTACACACGCTCTTGTTTCCCCTTCCAAAGCAACTGACGACCTACCAAGCAAACTGCCTGTTGCGGTTACAGTGGTGGAAGTTGTGCGTGGAAAACCAGGTGTGACGGCTGTCCCCATAGTCCTAGAAGATGAAGAGCGCGCGGATTCACTCGAACGGGCAGGCGGTGGATGGTCCGCGACGCTAGGCCGCATTGCGGTATGGTGAGCTTCCCACTGGGACATATGATATTTATTCACGTGACGATTCATGGAAGAAGTTGTCAAACTGCTGAGGTTTTTGTCTCTACTAACAGATTTCCGACAAATTTTACAGATCACATGATTTGGGCGATCATTTGCAAGGTCAAAAAAGGACCAGGCTAGGCAAGGCTTAGAGGACATGCGACCTGCGGAGCCACCCCGACTAGTGCTCAGAGGCACAGTGGTGGCTGAGGATGCAGCTGTAGACGTGCTACCAGTACTCCTCCTCTGTCCAGGAAGGCGCAAGGTAACTTCGTCGTCAGTTGCATCCTCCTCCACCGCCTCTGTTGACCTCCTCGAGTGCCTGACTGTGGGTTGACAGTAGGTGGGATCTAGAACTTCCTCATCAAGCGTTGTGTTTGCACTCCCCTCACCCTCAGACCGAGCCTCTTCCTGCCCTGAACGAATATTTAAGTTGTCATCCCAATCTGGTATCTGCATCTCATCCTCATTGTCTATTACAACAGGTGTTACAGTTTGAGAATAAGGGTCAATATTATGCTCAGAAGCTTGGCCAAGTTAGAGGGACACTAATGAAATCCAACAGCCACTTTTTGGATGCCACTAAGTTTCCTCAGTAATTGCTATTATAATGGCTAAAAAACAATGAGCTTGAGGGTGCAATGCAGAGGTGCTGCAAATTGCTTGGCACCAGTGGGACACTAATGAAGTCCAACAGCCACTTTTTGGATGCCACTAAGTTTACCCAGTGTTTGCTATTATAATGGCTTAGTAACAATGAGCTTGAGGGTGCAATGCAGAGGTGCTGTAAATTGCTTGGCACCAATGGGACACTAATAAAGTCCAACAGCCACTTTTTGGATGCCACTAAGTTTACTCAGTGTTTGCTATTATAATGGCTTAGTAACAATGAGCTTGAGGGTGCAATGCAGAGGTGCTGCAAATTGCTTGGCACCAGTGGGACACTAATGAAGTCCAACAGCCACTTTTTGGATGCCACTAACTGGCAGCACTCTGCAATTAAAATGGCTTTGCTAAAAAGGGCAGGAGGGTACAGTGGCCGGGTTGTGGGTCAGTGTAGAGCAAAGGAAGCTTCCCTCCCAATGGTGAAATGCAGCAAGGAAGTCCCTGAGCTTAGCTACACAGACGCTGTCATCTTGTGTAGCTGTTAAAAACTGTTTCCTCGGACCTGACTGTCACCTATGGCTCTGAGCCTACTGTAATTAGCCCTTAAAAGGGCTGAAAGAAACTTCTATCCCTTTTCTGTATATCGCTCTGTGTAGAGCGTACACAGCAGAATCGGCGACAGGAGCTGCGCCAGTGGTGACTGACACTCAGACATAGAAGGCAGATAATGGCGTCCAGACGGGCAGATACCCGTTTTTATAATGCAGGGACATGTGACATGGACATCCTATGACACATGCCCTTGCTTGTCTGGCAAAAAGTGCACTTAGCTGTGTGTGTGTCTGGGATTGCTGACATTCTGGCCCGCCCCACTACACACGCGCTTAGGGAAGGAAGAAAAGAAAAAAAAAATGGCGATCGCCATTATCCCAGCAGCAGTGATCTGAACGCGCAGTCCTCGCACACTATACTGAAATTTCATAATAGTGTGAGTCATAGAGAGACTTACACTATTACAGCAAAAAGCCAGCTAGTAATTAGCTTGGCGTTTGGCTGATAGAACCGTTCTCGAACGTAACTCGAGCTAACGAACTTTTAGCAAAAAGCTCGAGTTCTTGTTCTATCTAGAACACTGCCCAAAATCACTCAAACCGCGAACTGGAGAACCTCGAACCATGAACCGCGCTCAACTCTACTTAAGTGATGGTACTTTAAGCCTAATGTTTTTTTGGACAATAACACCAGATCACCCACACACAGGTCTGGACCTGACACATGTCTACAGTCAGCCACACACTTATTCTTAGAGCCCATATTATGCAAGTGCTGTTGAACCTTCTCCCATGTAGATGATAGTGCTCAGCCCAATTGGTGCTCCTTAGGTACCCTGGATGAGTGCCCCCTAAGAAAAGTTTAGAATTAGGGATGGTGACCATAGACACAAAAGAAAGGGGATATACCATAGGACTTATGGCGGTGATAGCAAACTCTGCAAAAGGGAGATAAAAAGTGACCATTCCTCCTAATTATCAGAGACAGCAAAGCACAAATACTGCTCCAAGTTCTAATTTATGCAATAGCTTTATCCATTAGACTGTGGATGAAATGTCAATGAGTGAGACAATTTAATCTGTATGCAAGAACAGAAAGCCCTCCAAAATTTGGCTATAAATTGAGTACCTCTCTCAGAAATATTATCAGATGGGACTCCATGGAGTCTGACAATTTCAAGAATAAATGCCTGAGATAAGACTTTAGCATTGCGATAAAATGGTAAGGCAATAAAATGTATCATTTTGGAAAACCTATCCACCACAACAAAAAGTACCATATTACCATCAGAGGGAGGAAGATACGTAATAAAATCCATGGAAATGTCTGTTCAAGGCTTGCTAGGGACACTCAATGGCTGAAGACAATCTGATGGATGAGAGTGCAATGCCTTAGAACGCCCACAGGTGGCACATGCAGACACATAGGACGTCACATCACTACAGATTTTTAGCGATCAAAAATGATTCAATAAGAGATCCAGAGTACCACTCACCCCTGGGTATCTAGCCAAGGCAGTAGCATGATGTTCCCCCTGAACCCTAAGGTAAAGATTCAGGGAAAGAAATGGCTTGGTAGCTGGACACCAGATGGTGCCTCACCCTGGGCCTCCACAATGTCAGCTTCAACCTCAATACTGAGCACTGACACCACTACTACCTTCTTCAGAATGGGCACAGGTTCCTTACAAGATTATCCCTCAGAAAACTCTGCACAATGCATCCGCCTTTGTGTTTTTAGACCCTGGACAAAAAGTGAAGGGGGCTTTACACGCTGCGACATCGCTAATGCGGAGTCGTTGGGGTCACGGAATTTGTGACGCACATCCGGCCGCATTAGCGATGTTGCTGCGTGTGACACCGATGAGCGATTTTGCATCATTGCAAAAACGTGCAAAATCGCTCATCGGTGACATGGGGGTCCATTCTCGATTATCGTTACTGCAGCAGTAATGATGTAGTTCGTTGCTCCTGCAGCAGCACACATCGCTATGTGTGACGCCACAGGAACGAGGAAGCTCCCCTTACCTGCCTCCCGGCCGCTATGCGGAAGGAAGGAGGTGGGCGGGATGTTACGTCCCGCTCATCTCCGCCCCTCCGCTGCTATTGGGCGGCCGCTCAGTGACGTCGCTGTGATGCCGCACGGACCGCCCCCTTAGAAAGGAGGTGGTTCGCCGGTCACAGCGACGTCACCGGGCAGGTAAGTATGTGTAACGGGTCTGGGCGATGTTGTGCGGCACGGGCAGCGATTTGCCCGTGTCGTGCAACAGATGGGGGCGGGTACCCACACTAGCGATATCGGGACCGATATCGCAGTGTGTAAAGTAGCCTTTAGAAAAGAGTTAAACCCATTAAAAAATGACCACTGAGCTTGCATTGGTGTAAGACATTTTGCTGACTCAACATAAAGGAGATTTTTATTGTCTGTAAGTACAGTAACAGGATAAATAGCTCCCTTTAAAAAAGGTTGTCACTACTCAAATGCTAATTTGACAGCGTGTAGTTCCTTATTACCAATGTTGTAATTAGGCTCAGCTGGAGATAACTTCTTGGAGAAAAATGCACATGGACGGAGTTTACCAACAGACAGACCTTGAGACAATATAGCTCTATAGCTCCCACCCCCACATCTGATGTGTCAACTTCCACCATGAAAGGAAGATACACATGAGGCTGTATTAATACAGGTGCTGAGGCAAAGCATTTTTTTTAGACAGTCAAAGTCGTATAAAGCACCCTCAGACCAGTTAGAAAAGTCACTAACTTTTTTGGCCATGTCAGTCAGTGGTCTTCCTATGGTAAAAATGTTTTTAATAAACGTCCTTAAATAATTTGCAAACCCCATGAAATGTTGCAGCAACTTGAGGTTCTCAGAATGGTCCCATTTTAATATTGCCTGTAACTTTTAGTTATCCATCCTAAACCCGGAAGCAAAAATTAGGAATTCCAAAAACAGGTGTTCCTGAATGGCAAATACACACTTCCCTAGTTTTGCTTGCAACTTATTCTCTCTGAGAATCTGTAAAACCTGCTTAACATGTTTCAAATATGACCAAAAATCCCATGAAAAATAAGAATGTCATCCAAGTAATTGATAACAAATTTCCCCAACAGATGAGTAAATACATCATTCACAAAATATTGAAACACCACAGGTGCATTGGTCAAGCAAAATGGCATCACCAAATTGATGAAGTGACCCTCTGGCATATTAAATGCCATCTTCCACTCATCCCCCTGTAAGATTATAAGTGTCACGCGAGGTACGGCAAATGTACCAAGTGATCGGCGAAAGGAAAGGGAAGAGAAAATGTGTGTTTAGGGAAGGGGAAATGGTGACCCCCGACCAAGCCAAAAGTGACCCAAAAGTGGTGTGACAGCCACACAGAAGACTAGTTAAGTATAATTCTTTTGTTTTTATCTCTATTTTGATTGTGTGGCGCCCCTGAGGCATCAGGTGCCACAGGGTAGTGTATCCAGTTACAGGTGTAGTACTTATTAGAGATGAGCGAACCAGTCCCGGTTCGGCTCGAGGTCAGTTCGCCGAACGAAGGTCCCGTTCGAGTTCGGCTCGTCGAACGTTCGACAAACCGAACTCGAACTGCATAGGAAACAATGGCAGGCAATCACAAACACAGAAAAACACCTAGAAAACACCCTCAAAGGTGTCCAAAAGGTGACAAACAACTCACAACACATGGGAAAGTGACAAGGACATATACTCATGCGAAAACAAAACAGCTGGACAAGGAAAAAGAGGAGGACACACAGATATATGAGTATATGCAAGGAAACATCGATTCCATTAATGTGCAACTTGAGCCCTGCTCATTTTAGGCTTCCAATCTGGATAAATTGCCTGAGCTCGCCACGTACACCTTGGGGATCTTGTCGTGTCCTGCAGCCAGCGTTCTCTCGGAACCTGTCTTCAGTGCTGCTGGGGGTCTGCTGGCAGATAAGCACACGTGTCTGTCCACTGACAATGTGGACATGGCTCTCAGAGGACTTTTCTTCCCCTGGGTCAGCCAGGGGACGGGAAAGGCACGCGTATTTTTGAGAGTGCTTCATGCAAAGCATCTTTTTCATCTTGAAAATTGGGTCAACTGATGCCAGTCAAGTGGGGTGTGTGTGGCCCATTTAGTGGAAACGAGGAAGACTGTGGTTGGAGTCCCCTCGCTGTGTTTCTAAAAGAACCAAGATGAACAAGTCATGGCTCTCAGAGGACTTTTCTTCCCCTGGGTCAGCCAGGGGACGGGAAAGGCACGCGTATTTTTGAGAGTGCTTCATGCAAAGCATCTTTTTCTTTTTCAAAAGGGGGCTCAACCGATGCCAGTCAAGTGGGGTGTGTGTGGCCCAGTTAGTGGAAACGAGGGAGACTGTGGTTGGAGTCCCCTCGCTGTGTCTCTAAAAGAACCAAGATGAACAAGTCATGGCTCTCAGAGGACTTTTCTTCCACTGGGTCAGCCAGGGGACGGGAAAGGCACGCGTATTTTTGAGAGTGCTTCATGCAAAGCATGGAGTTGGTGACTTAATAGCCGTGTGCGGCAATGATGCAAACCTGGCTGCGGGCCATCGTCAGGGCAATGTGACACACGTGCCTTGTATGGCTCACGTGTTGAACCTAATTCTCCAGCAATTTTTAAAACACCATCACGGCCTACATGGCCTTGTGCAGCGTGCACGCTCGCTATGTGCTCACTTCCATCGTGCGCACACAGCAGCTCAACAACTTTCGTCGCTACAGAAGTCTTTAGGTCTGGTGGTTAAACGCCTGAAATGCGATGTGCCCACACGCAGGAATTTGAATCTGCACATGTTGCAGCGTTTGTGGCAGCATCGCCGAACCCTGCTGCAATACGTTATGACATATAGCCTGGGATAACTTGATCCACAGGTGGTGCAGATCACGCTGCTGGAGTGGTGTCAGATCAAGGACCTATGCACCCTGCTACACAGTTTTGAAATGTCGACGAAGATGTTTAGCACTGGCAATGTCATTCTCAGCGTGACAATTCTGGTCATCTACATGATGGAGCACACTGTAATTATTATTCGGAGTCAGGTGTTGGGACAAGAGGAAGGGGAGGAAGTACAGGAGGAGTCATATGCGGAAGGGATAACAAGATCTACGAGGTCCAGATGGTCAGCGGCACCTATGCGGCAGTCATGGTGAGGGAGAGGGATTAACAAGGGCGCATAGTATCAGCAAAAAGTGTTGAGGAAGGTGCAGGAGCCCATGAAGAAATGGAGGACGAACTGGCGATGGGCATGGAAGACTCAGCAGATGAGTGAGAGCTTGCTCACATTTCGGTTGTGTGAGGTTGTGGGGAGAGGGCAGAGGAAGGAGGCACGATTCTCACCTCTCTGCCACCAACACACCAAGGACTTGGTCCTCCTGGATGCACAAGACACATGAGCGGCTTCTTGCTGCACTGCCTACAACATGACCCTCGGATTGTACGAATTCAAAGTAATCCAGAATACTGGGTTGCCACACTGTTAGATCCCCGGTACAAGACAAAATTTGGCAAAATAATTCCTGCCATAGAAATGGACGCACGTATACAGGAGTATCTGCAGAATGTGGTACGCAATCTTAGATCTACTTTTCCACTAAACACCAGTGCTGCACAGAGTGAATCTCAACGCTTTGTCATGGATAGGAGGAAATGGTCTTTTACTTGTCCACATCTGAGGGACCGAGGGCTGGCTGCTGTGCTGAGATGGCGTTGAGTACGGTGTCCCTGCACAGTTGCACTTTTGGTCATATACCAAAATGAGTTGAAAAAGGACAGATGCTGGTGGAAAGGGGAACAGGTGTGTTGGAAAGGGGAAAAAAGTTTTGGTCCGTGGATTTGGTGGTTAAGCAACAGTAACATTTGCTGAAGAAACACCATCTGTTACAGTGGGACTGGCAGATTTGGATAAAGTGGTATATACTATGTTACCGCTATATAACGAAAATTAATAAGAAAAGAAAGAGAAAGGTATATATCCCCATCAGCAGTCAGTGTCCACCGTGCTCCCAGTTGGAAAAGGAGAGGTTAGCAACTGGAAGGTTTGGTGGAGGATACAGAGCTGTGTGGCTATGAAACTAATAGCAGCCTGAACCGAGTTAGACGCCATTCGGATCTGGAGACTGTGAGCCCTGTTAGCGTCACAGGGTCCACATGCCCACCCAGCCCAGGAACTCCCTGTTAACAACAAAGGGGCCATTGAGTACGCTGACCGTGTGCGTAGGGGCACACCTGTGGACAGCAGGCGCATCAGCAGCAGCAGGCCTGTTAATGCCACTGGGCTGCACAAGCAGGACTGGTAGGACAGGAGCTGGTCTTAACCGTTCTGCGTTACCAACTGTGGTGGTGGCCTGCATCGACACCCTATCCTTGCCTTCCTCTGGCCTAAAGCCGCAATGGGTTCAACACATGGAGGTGTGCTCTTTCGGAGCATAATAGAAGACTGCGTACCTCCTTGTTGGCTCCAGCCCCTTTTATAACCTGGGTCCGCCCCAAACCAGGGTGAACCACAATGCACCTCCTGCAGACAAAATTAGAGTGACACGTCATGAGTGGCATAACTAGCATCCTATTTGGAAACGCAACTTCAATGATGACCTCATGGCTGCCATGACCCAAACACCTCACCAGTCATCGTCTGACCATCAATAATGCGGTGACAAGTCATAGGGGTGGCCCTCTGCAAGCCATTTGGGAGGACACCTGATGCCCTGTGTTCTATATGTGCCCCCCCAAATCAGGGGCAGGGCCAAAGAGTTCATTACCGGACCTAGTCTCTGATGCAGTAAGTGCCTGAGCATTCTCAGTAGCATGAAATACAGTCTCTGAAAAAAGACTATCAGCTTTAGCATGGTGTCTAGGCACAAAACAGGACTTAGACCCGGCACGTAATGCAAGCACCTGTGCAAAGAGGGTTTTCACACTTAGTGTGGGAGCATGCGCTGTATCCCGAAATGAAGACTTAGCGTCAGGAATAGCACAGTCAGGCTGAGCATACTCACTAGGCGAAACACTGTAATTAGGCTGCAGCTGGGGTAAATCGGCACACGCATGCGCAGTAGCTGCCTCTCCACACTTAGACGTGGAGGGGAAATTGCTCTTGGAGATGCTGTCTATGAACAGAAGGAAAAGCTAAAGGAAGCATGACTTTCTATCCCTCCGAATTATCAAATGCAGCAATGAATTCCATGAGTTTGCTATAACATTAGCGTAGCAAAATGTGCATGAGGGTGTCATGTAGAGGTGCTAGAAATAGCTTGGCACCAGTGGGGCACTAATGGAATAAAACAGCCAGTTCTATGATGCCACTAAATGGCAGTATTTTTTGCTATCATTATAGCTTATTAAAAACAGAGCAGGAGGGTGTCATGCAGAGGTGCTAGAAATAGCTTGGCACCAGTGGGGCACTAATGGAATACAACAGCCAGTTCTATGATGCCACTAAATGGCAGTATTTTTTGCTATCATTATAGCTTATTAAAAACAGAGCAGGAGGGTATCATGCAGAGGTGCTAAAAATAGCTTGGCACCAGTGGGGCAATAATGGAATACAACAGCCAGTTCTATAATGCCACTAAATGGCAGTATTTTTTGCTATCATTATAGCTTATTAAAAACAGAGCAGGAGGGTGTCATGTAGAGGTGCTAGAAATAGCTTGGCACCAGTGGGGCAATAATGGAATACAACAGCCAGTTCTATGATGCCACTAAATGGCAGCATTTTTTGCTATCATTATAGCTTATTAAAAACAGAGCAGGAGGGTGTCATGCAGAGGTGCTGCACATAGATTTGCACTAGTGTGACTAGACAAAAGTACAATAGCCACGTTTAGGATGCCACTAGGTACACTGACTGTTTGCTAGTATAATGGCTTAGTTAAAAAGAGTTGGAGTGTGCAATGCAGGCAGACGTGCTGCAAATATCTTTACAATAGTGTGAATAGACAAAAGTACAATAGCCACGTTTAGGATGCCACTAGGTACACTGACTGTTTGCTAGTATAATGGCTTAGTTAAAAAGAGTTGGAGTGTGCAATGCAGGCAGACGTGCTGCAAATATCTTTACAATAGTGTGAATAGACAAAAGTACAATAGCCACGTTTAGGATGCCACTAGGTACACTGACTGTTTGCTAGTATAATGGCTTAGTTAAAAAAAGGTGGAGTGTGCAATGCAGGAAGACGTGCTGCAAATATCTTTGCAATAGTGTGAATAGACAAAAGTACAATAGCCACGTTTAGGATGCCACTAGGTACACTGACTGTTTGCTAGTATAATGGCTTAGTTAAAAAGAGTTGGAGTGTGCAATGCAGGCAGACGTGCTGCAAATATCTTTACAATAGTGTGAATAGACAAAAGTACAATAGCCACGTTTAGGATGCCACTAGGTACACTGACTGTTTGCTAGTATAATGGCTTAGTTAAAAAGAGTTGGAGTGTGCAATGCAGGCAGACGTGCTGCAAATATCTTTACAATAGTGTGAATAGACAAAAGTACAATAGCAACGTTTAGGATGCCACTAGGTACACTGACTGTTTGCTAGTATAATGGCTTAGTTAAAAAGAGTTGGAGTGTGCAATGCAGGCAGACGTGCTGCAAATATCTTTACAATAGTGTGAATAGACAAAAGTACAATAGCCACGTTTAGGATGCCACTAGGTACACTGACTGTTTGCTAGTATAATGGCTTAGTTAAAAAAAGGTGGAGTGTGCAATGCAGGCAGACGTGCTGCAAATATCTTTACAATAGTGTGAATAGACAAAAGTACAATAGCCACGTTTAGGATGCCACTAGGTACACTGACTGTTTGCTAGTATAATGGCTTAGTTAAAAAGAGTTGGAGTGTGCAATGCAGGCAGACGTGCTGCAAATATCTTTACAATAGTGTGAATAGACAAAAGTACAATAGCCACGTTTAGGATGCCACTAGGTACACTGACTGTTTGCTAGTATAATGGCTTAGTTAAAAAAAGGTGGAGTGTGCAATGCAGGAAGACGTGCTGCAAATATCTTTGCAATAGTGTGAATAGACAAAAGTACAATAGCCACGTTTAGGATGCCACTAGGTACACTGACTGTTTGCTAGTATAATGGCTTAGTTAAAAAGAGTTGGAGTGTGCAATGCAGGCAGACGTGCTGCAAATATCTTTACAATAGTGTGAATAGACAAAAGTACAATAGCCACGTTTAGGATGCCACTAGGTACACTGACTGTTTGCTAGTATAATGGCTTAGTTAAAAAGAGTTGGAGTGTGCAATGCAGGCAGACGTGCTGCAAATATCTTTACAATAGTGTGAATAGACAAAAGTACAATAGCAACGTTTAGGATGCCACTAGGTACACTGACTGTTTGCTAGTATAATGGCTTAGTTAAAAAGAGTTGGAGTGTGCAATGCAGGCAGACGTGCTGCAAATATCTTTACAATAGTGTGAATAGACAAAAGTACAATAGCCACGTTTAGGATGCCACTAGGTACACTGACTGTTTGCTAGTATAATGGCTTAGTTAAAAAAAGGTGGAGTGTGCAATGCAGGCAGACGTGCTGCAAATATCTTTACAATAGTGTGAATAGACAAAAGTACAATAGCCACGTTTAGGATGCCACTAGGTACACTGACTGTTTGCTAGTATAATGGCTTAGTTAAAAAGAGTTGGAGTGTGCAATGCAGGCAGACGTGCTGCAAATATCTTTACAATAGTGTGAATAGACAAAAGTACAATAGCCACGTTTAGGATGCCACTAGGTACACTGACTGTTTGCTAGTATAATGGCTTAGTTAAAAAAAGGTGGAGTGTGCAATGCAGGCAGACGTGATGCAAATATCTTTGCAATAGTGTGACTAGACAAAAGTACAATAGCCACGTTTAGGATGCCACTAGGTACACTGACTGTTTGCTAGTATAATGGCTTAGTTAAAAAGAGTTGGAGTGTGCAATGCAGGCAGACGTGCTGCAAATATCTTTGCACTACTGTGACTACACAAAAGTCCAATAGCCACGTTTAGGATGCCACTAGGTACACTGACTGTTTGCTAGCATAATGGCTTAGTTAAAAAGAGTTGGAGTGTGCAGAGGACAGGAGGGTACAGTGCCAGGATTGTGGGGCTCTGGGTAGAGGAATGGAAGCCTGCCTTTCTATTCCCTCCTAATGGGGAAATGCAGCGACGAAATCCCTGACCTTGGCTACACAGACGCTGTCTCTGTTTTCAGGACCTGTTACCTATGGCTCTGACCCTACCGGTTTCAGGCCTTAAAAGGACTGATAGAAAGTGCTATCCCTATGCTGTCTAACGCTGTGTATGGAGCGCATACAGCTGTATCGGCGATAGGACTCAGGAGGACGGAGCTGCGACAGTGATGTCTGACACCAAAGACGCAGAAGAGATAATGGCGTCCTGGAGGAAAATGTCCGGTTTTATAATGCAGGGACATGTGACATGGACATCCTATCACACATGCCGTTGCTTCTCTGGCTAAAAGTCCACTTAGCTGTGTGTGTGTCTGGGATTGGCTGACATGCTGGCCCGCCCCACTACACGCGCGCGCTTAGGGAAGGAAGACAAGGAAAAAAAAAAAAATGGCCATTATAGAAACAGCAGTGATCTGAAGGCGCTGTTCCCGCACACTATACACTGAAATGTCATAATAGTGTGATTCACAGAGTGACTTACACTATTACAGCGGAAACCAAGCTAGGAATTAGCTGTTTTTTTGCTGCTAGAACCGTTCTGGAACGTTTCTAGAACTATCGAGCTTTTGCAAAAAGCTCGAGTTCTAGTTCAATCTAGAACAGGCCCCAAAATCACTCGAGCCTAGAACTGGAGAACCTCGAACCACGAACCGCGCTCAACTCTAGTACTTATCCAGGGTTCCTAGGAGACTAGTGCTGGTAAACACCAAACAACACCATTTAAAACACACACATTTCTTTGTCCTTTTTCTAGACTGGGTAACAGGCTAGAGACGGATCTGATGGATGGCCACCCATTGGTCAGGACTTATCCAATCACGCTTGTCAGAAACCCGGGAGGTGGAGGGGCTAGTTTGGACAGTTGACAGTTGACAGGGACATTTCAAAGTCAGTCCGGAGTTGATGTTGAGTCAGGGAGGGTGGGAGGAGACTCAGGTCTAGTGAGAAACACGAGGAGTGACATCGGTGGGCTAAAGGAGTACGGTTGCCGAGGAGAGTATAGTGTCAAGTACTCACAGGACCGAGCACAGGCGGGGTGCAGAGCCCTAGTTCAGGAGGACGCTTTAGGCTCATCTGTTAAATCTTCCAGGTGAGGGGATCATCAAGGTTCCTCACCGACTTTAGAGTCCGGGGCACAGCAGCAAAGAGGGAACCTGGGAACTTGGACAGAGGTGCAACCTATTGAGAGGTTCAAGCTGCCTGCCATACGGGCCAGGACTGAGAGAGCAGGAGGGGACCCTAAAACGCTTCAGGCCACGGGGACCCATCAATTATAGAACACAACCCCCTGGAAGAAGCCAACGTGAAACGCGCGTAGGGGTCTTGTAGGGACTCTGTATTGCTAGATTTTGGTTGGGGACTATGAGTAAGTGCTTTGTCACACTGACATTTTCAGCCCTCTATCTATGTTTTTGTATTAACACCTTATTCTTAACGGTGGGTTTGGAATTTTCAGAATTTTCTGAATTTGTTAAATCTAAGTACTGTTCTGCTGCTATTATGCACGTGCACTTTATACCCACCCTATATATGTATTTTTATCCTGCAAAGCTGTGCCCCTCCTAACTTGGTTCCCTTTCTGAGCACCTATTTTTTGTTGTTTTGTACTGTTTACCATTTAGAATACATGTCTAATAAATTGAATTTTTGCATATAACGTTTTGGTGGATTTTGACTCGTATTTGTATAGGTTTAAATTATAGAAGGGTGCATAGAGGAAGAGCTCACCAGGTCATAACACTGGCACCGGGATAAAAGGAACACAGGATCACCTGAGACCCACATTGGCAGAGACTAGCACTAGGCGGGTGGCTGTACCACAGAACCAGTGAGTAAAGAACAAGTTGAATCACAGTCCCTGTGTCGTCTGAATTCTTCTCGTACCTCTGCATCACCAACTTTCACCATCATTTTCCCCTGTGGCTTAGCTCTACTTGCGCAGGGCCATAACATCAAGCTGATTGTTACGAACCGGCGCCGCCATAGCCGCAAGCAGCCTGCTGCGGTTCCTGTTGCGCCCAGGCGCCGGCTGCCGTTTTTGGCCGTGCCTCGGGTGGTCCAGTTGGCTGTTCCTTCCACCACGTCTAAGTGTGGAGAGGCGGCTAGTTTGCATGCGTGCGCCGATTTACCCCAGCCAGAGTTTAAACCCGGTGTTTTGCCTAGTGAGCATGCTCAGCCTGTTTGTGTTATGTCTGAGACTAAGTCCTCAGTTCAGGCTACTGAGCATGCTCAAACTGATAGTCTGCTTTCTAAGCCTGTGGCTCAAGCTACTGAGCATGCTCAGGCACTTAGTGCATCAGAGGCTAGGTCCGGTAAGGACCTCACTGAGCATGTCCGTGAGGTGGCAGGCCCTGATAGGGCAGAGGGTGTCAGGTGTCCTGATGACGTGGCAACTCCGGACTGGCTCGCAGAGGCCCGCCCCTATGTTCTGGCACCTCAGTATTGGTCGTCAGACGATGACTGGTGAAGTGTTTGGGGCGTGGCTGCCATGAGGTCATCAATGACGTGGCGGTTCCGGATAGGTCGCATGTGACGTCACTGATGACATGGCACTCTGCTATTGGACCTTGGTGGTTCCACCCTGGGTTTGGGGCGGACCCAGGTTATAAAAGGGGCTGGAGACAACATGGAGGTGCGCAGTCTTCACTTTTGCTCAGTCAGAGCACACCTCCATGTTAGAGCCTCATTGCGGCATAAGCCTATGTTGGGAAGCGGTAGGTAGGGTTAGGCGAACGGTGCCTGTCACGCCAAGATTCGTGGCTCGGCACATCAGGGTCAGGCGCCGTGCTTCCCTCCTGCCGTTCCAGTCTTGCTATAGCAGCCCAGTGGCGTTAACTGGGCTGCGGCTGCTGTGTTTCCTGTCCGATTGTGCCCCCTACGCACACGGACAACGCACCTGCTGCGCCACCTGTCTGATTGTGCCCCCTACGCACACGGACAACGCACCTGCTGCGCCACCTGTCCGATTGTGCCCCCTACGCACACGGACAACGCACCTGCTGCGCCACCTGTCCGGTTGTGCCCCCTACGCGCACGGACAGCGTACTCCAGGACCCCTGTGGAGTTAACAGGGTGTTCCTTATTTTCCTCGGCTTCCCGGTCAACGCTACTGGTGTACCCATCTGGCCTGACGTGTCCTACACACACGTGGCCAGTCGAGAGGTGGCCAGAAACGCTAATCAGAGGACCGCTCGGCCTGCCGTGTCCTACACACGTGGCCGACAGGGCGCTTTCGTGGCGGTCTTCCGGTCAACGCTACCTGGTTACCACCCGGCCTGACGTGTTTCCTGCACACGTGGTTGGTGTAGCGCTAGGTGCACCAAAACGCTAATCGGGTTGTCGTCCGGTCTGACGTGTCCCAACACACGTGACCGGTTCCCAGAGTTCCTGGGTTATCTCAGAGCCATCCAGCTCTATAGTCTCCGCCTAACCCTCAGGTGCCAGCAGCTCCATTGTCATCTGGAGCACGGTGGGCCCCGACTGGCGATTAGGATATATACCCCCTGGTCCTAATCTGCCGGTCCCCCCGTAACAGTAAGACTGCGCCAGGGTCTGGCTGGCATGGCGGAGATAGAGCAGCTACGTCAGTTCATGCTGCAGCTTGATGCCAGAGTGAGGGCTCTGGAGAAGTCTGCTCTTGCTGCTGATATGGATGATGTGGTGGCTCAAGCGGCTGCAATGGTGTCAGTCACCAAGCCTACTCCAACCCTCCCTCACCTCTCGCTGCCCAAGAAGTTTACGGGGAACAGCAAGGCATGTAGGGGATTCGTGAACCAGTGCTCAGTCCATCTAGAGCTGTTGGCTGCACGGTTGCCTACAGAGAGGTCGAAGGTGGGGTTTATCATCTCCTTGCTCTCTGATAGAGCACTGGAGTGGGCTACACCTTTGTGGGAGAGGAATGACCCCGTAGTACAGGACTCTAAGGAGTTTTTGGAGTCCTTGCGACAAGTGTTCCTGGGGCCTCAGGTCACTCACGACTCGGCCCTACAGCTACTGACTTTGGAACAGGGGCGTACCTCCTCAAGTCAATATGCTGTGAGTTTCAGGACACTTGCTGCAGAACTGGGGTGGTCAGAGAGGACTCTCATTCCACTGTTCTGGAGGGGATTAGCCTCGCACGTGAAGGACGCATTAGCGTCGCGTGAGGTACCAACTACCCTTGAGGGCCTCATGTCTCTGGCTACCCGCATTGACCTGCGGACCTCCGAACGTCAGCTGGAGCGCAGGTCAGAGGGTCGTTCAGCCACTGTAGTGGTCTCTCCTACTGCACCTCCCTTAGAGGACATCTCTGTCCCTATGGACATCGCTAGGGTTTGTGTTGCTAGGTCTTCGAGTCACAAGGGCATTTCCTGTTTCGCTTGTGGGCAATATGGTCATTATGCCAACCGTTGCCCAAAGCGTCAGGGTAAGAGACCGCGATTGGTGACCATAGCTGAAGGTAGACTTGACTCTGCGTCATCCATTAGGGTGACGTTTCCCGCGTCAATTTCCTTTAAGGGGTCAACATGGTCCACAAGGGCAAGTGTGGACACAGGTGCTGGGGATAGTTTCATCTCCTCCTCTTTTGCCTGGCGGCATGCCATCCCACTGGTGCAAATGCCAAGGCCAGTGAGAGTCCGTGTATTGGATGGGTCCTTGTTGCCCAAGGTAATTCACCAGCGGAAAGTGCCCATTACCCTTGCCATGTCATCTGGGCATAGAGAGACCATTTCATTTCTGGTTCTCCCTAAGGGTGCAGATAATATTCTGCTGGGTATTCCTTGGTTAAAGCAACATTCCCCACATATCGACTGGTCGTCTGGGGTGATTACGCGGTGGAGCGAGTCTTGTAGCTTCCACTGCATGTCTCCTTCTTCCGCCCGTCGCTCAGTGGTATCTGTGGCGACTATAGACCATTCGAGTGGGAGGGCCGCTAGAGGGGGGGGTACTGTTACGAACCGGCGCCGCCATAGCCGCAAGCAGCCTGCTGCGGTTCCTGTTGCGCCCAGGCGCCGGCTGCCGTTCTTGGCCGTGCCTCGGGTGGTCCAGTTGGCTGTTCCTTCCACCACGTCTAAGTGTGGAGAGGCGGCTAGTTTGCATGCGTGCGCCGATTTACCCCAGCCAGAGTTTAAACCCGGTGTTTTGCCTAGTGAGCATGCTCAGCCTGTTTGTGTTATGTCTGAGACTAAGTCCTCAGTTCAGGCTACTGAGCATGCTCAAACTGATAGTCTGCTTTCTAAGCCTGTGTCTCAAGCTACTGAGCATGCTCAGGCACTTAGTGCATCAGAGGCTAGGTCCGGTAAGGACCTCACTGAGCATGTCCGTGAGGTGGCAGGCCCTGATAGGGCAGAGGGTGTCAGGTGTCCTGATGACGTGGCAACTCCGGACTGGCTCGCAGAGGCCCGCCCCTATGTTCTGGCACCTCAGTATTGGTCGTCAGACGATGACTGGTGAAGTGTTTGGGGCGTGGCTGCCATGAGGTCATCAATGACGTGGCGGTTCCGGATAGGTCGCATGTGACGTCACTGATGACATGGCACTCTGCTATTGGACCTTGGTGGTTCCACCCTGGGTTTGGGGCGGACCCAGGTTATAAAAGGGGCTGGAGACAACATGGAGGTGCGCAGTCTTCACTTTTGCTCAGTCAGAGCACACCTCCATGTTAGAGCCTCATTGCGGCATAAGCCTATGTTGGGAAGCGGTAGGTAGGGTTAGGCGAACGGTGCCTGTCACGCCAAGATTCGTGGCTCGGCACATCAGGGTCAGGCGCCGTGCTTCCCTCCTGCCGTTCCAGTCTTGCTATAGCAGCCCAGTGGCGTTAACTGGGCTGCGGCTGCTGTGTTTCCTGTCCGATTGTGCCCCCTACGCACACGGACAACGCACCTGCTGCGCCACCTGTCTGATTGTGCCCCCTACGCACACGGACAACGCACCTGCTGCGCCACCTGTCCGATTGTGCCCCCTACGCACACGGACAACGCACCTGCTGCGCCACCTGTCCGGTTGTGCCCCCTACGCGCACGGACAGCGTACTCCAGGACCCCTGTGGAGTTAACAGGGTGTTCCTTATTTTCCTCGGCTTCCCGGTCAACGCTACTGGTGTACCCATCTGGCCTGACGTGTCCTACACACACGTGGCCAGTCGAGAGGTGGCCAGAAACGCTAATCAGAGGACCGCTCGGCCTGCCGTGTCCTACACACGTGGCCGACAGGGCGCTTTCGTGGCGGTCTTCCGGTCAACGCTACCTGGTTACCACCCGGCCTGACGTGTTTCCTGCACGCGTGGTTGGTGTAGCGCTAGGTGCACCAAAACGCTAATCGGGTTGTCGTCCGGTCTGACATGTCCCAACACACGTGACCGGTTCCCAGAGTTCCTGGGTTATCTCAGAGCCATCCAGCTCTATAGTCTCCGCCTAACCCTCAGGTGCCAGCAGCTCCATTGTCATCTGGAGCACGGTGGGCCCCGACTGGCGATTAGGATATATACCCCCTGGTCCTAATCTGCCGGTCCCCCCGTAACAGTGATCAACACCAACAGCCCCAGCCGAGAGAGACTGCACAGTGGCGGCTCCCTCATATCGCTGCATACCGCAAGTGGTGTCACGAAAGACATTTTTTTTTTCATTTTATTTTATTTTCCTTTATCATTTTCAAGCAACCACCAGGGCCACAGAACCGGGCACCGGCCATCCAGGACATGTCCCCATGATTCAACGCCCAGAACCGAGTATTCCACAGGCCCTAAGGTGTGTCACTTCCTTTCAACTTTTTCTACTTTTTATTTTTAATCTGGGTGAACGAACCCGAAAAGTAACACAAACGTTCTTGAGACGTCTGTGTTCAGGATCTATGCATGGTCACTAGGTGTCCAGTATGGACCCCAAACTTTCCAGTTCGGGTTTGCCCATCATTAGTTATAAGCAAATACTCAAATTTCCAAATATTTGCTATACTATTAAATGCAAGATCCTTGATGCACAGTTTGATGAAATTGTGTGAACTGACCCAAAAAAGAATGTTTCAGTATCTGGTTTTATTTGGTGAAATTAAAATCTAGACAGTACATTGATTTTAAATTTCCATGCATACTATATCTTATTTTAATTCCCACTTGTTTATACATACACTAAGAGACTGTATTTTGTTCTCTTTAGTTCTCTCTAGATAGGATAGAGGATATTATTTAAATTGATTTGCTTGACATGTAATTGACTTTATTACAGAAATAGCAAAACATTTTAGGTAGGATTAATATAAAGTCAATTTTAAAAAGAGCATTGAATGGCTTTCATCTTTCTCCATTCCTATCACCATCTGTTAGTCTAATTTTTTTAGTTGTCAACTTTGTTTGTTTTATTCCTCAGTATTGTTTTTGATAAGCTGCTGATAGATAGCTGAATTAAAAAAAACTGATGTAGAACTGTCATGAGTTTGCATTAGTTTCCATCAGTCAGGTACCCTTTGACAGAAATTAGCAAAAACACAGCCTAAACTAAAATGATAGACGGTTGCAGTATTGCAAAAGTTGAAGAGGCACAATTTGAAGAACTAATCAAAATATTAAACTTTAAGATTAAAAATATTCAGATAAAACTATTTCATGCAATGACTGGGAAAATACTTTGACAATTATTAAATAATGTATATATTCCCAAAAAATAAATATAGGGTAAAATAAATCACTCCATTAATCACCAGTATACCTAAGACTGATGGTTTGAAAAATACACTAAATTAGCACAATTATAGATGTTGCTATGCTAATTTCTATTTGTATCTAGCGAAGGACTTTTTCTGGCACTGAAAAATATGTTCTGTAATTCAGCAGAATAAATTTTTCCTTTCTACTTGTCCAGTAAATTAATATCCAATGCAGTTGTAAACAACCGAATAAAGCTATTTCCATATTGGCAAAACAGCTCCTGTCATTCTTACTTAGAAAACAAAACTTCAGTAACCAGCTATTTTAGAGACTTAATTTTTTAATAGACTTGTATAAGAACCAATTTTGGGAACATATTGCTTGTATACATATTACTTTTTATTTCAGTGATTTAACAGATAACCTTTTAGTTGTTATACTATTTGTTAAAAAGCTGAAAAATAAAAAACAAATAAAATATGTTTTTTTTGCCATTTATTAATTTATTACATTAATAACAAATGGAATTTCTTTTGACTGAAAAGTAGAGCTGGCCATAAATTGGTGAATTACTAGTCATCTCCAAAGTTTGGTAAAGACGTTTATTTTATTTATCAAAATACATTTTTCTATACTAATGTGGTTAATGCTTTGAAAAGGTGACAAGCATTAGCAATAGTGTTGAGCGAGTATGCTTGTCACTACTCGGTACTCGCACGAGTATCACTGTACTCGGGCTACTCGGCGGGGACCGAGTAATCTCGCGATACTCGTGCTGTACTCGTGGTCTTCATCCCTGCATGTTGGCGCTCTTTTGAGAGCCAGCCCTCATGCAGGGATTGGCTGGCAGACCACTGCAATGCCACAGCCCTGTTAGTTGTGGAATTGCAGTGATTGGCCGGCCTGCACAGCGTGACCGAGCCGTTATACCGGCGGGCGCGCTGTGCTCTGCACACAGCCATCCAGAGAGTCAGTGCAGGGAGAGTGTTGCTGCTTCAGGGAAAGGTTTGCGGCCCTTTATAGTTATTTCCGTAGCAGGGCTGCAAACAGTGTACCCAGAAGTCCTTCTCAGGACTATTGTAGTTGTATACAGGCAGGGCAGGCAGGGTATAGCCAGGTCGGAATACAGGCTAGTGACCAGAAGAGTCCTTCTCAGGACTATTGTAGCTGTATACAGGCAGGCAGGCAGGGTATATAGCCATTCCTAGTGGTTACCGTATACCAGCCTTCATCATATCTGGGGCTGGTGTACACAGTCTAAAACAGTCCTGATAGTGTCAGACTTCTCAGTAATTGTCGCTCCTAAAAAGCTGTTAGGTTCTTAGTGCGTCCGTGCGTGCATTTAAAAACCGCACGTGTGTGCCTGTCGGTGGCAGCGTACAGGTGCACGTTTTGCACAAACTAGTATATAACGCACAAGTCTAGTGAATAATACACGTCAGTCAGCAGTGTCTGATAGTGTCAAACTTCTCAGTAATTGTCGCTCCTAAAAACCTGTTAGGTTCTTATTGCGTCCATGCTTGCATTTAAAAACCGCACGTGTGTGGCTGTCGGTGGCAGCGTACAGGTGCACTTGTGTGCGTTTTTCACAAACTAGTATATAACGCACAAGTTTAGTGAATAATACACGTCAGCAGTGTCTGATAGTGTCAAACTTCTCAGTAATTGTCGCTCCTAAAAACCTGTTAGGTTCTTATTGCGTCCGTGCTTGCATTTAAAAACCGCATGTGTGTGGTTGTCGGTGGCAGTGTACAGGTGCACTTGTGTGCGTTTTGCACAAACTAGTATATAACGCACAAGCCTAGTGAATAATACACGTCAGTCAGCAGTGTCTGATAGTGTCAAACTTCTCAGTAATTGTCGCTCCAAAAAAACCTGTTAGGTTCTTATTGCGTCCGTGCTTGCATTTAAAAACCGCACGTGTGTGGCTGTCGGTGGCAGCATCAGGCTCCACATTGTCCCTGGATAGAGACGTGCATGATGGCCTGTAAACCTGAAGTGCCCATTGTAAGGAAGTGGGTCTATTGTAGTATAGCCCTTTGGCAGGCAGCCAAAAATTGGGAGGCTCCACATTGTCCCTGGATAGAGACGTGCATGAGGGCCTCAAAATATTGTTCCCATTGCAAAGGAGCGGGTCTCCTGTTGTTGTAATGCCTATTCTGAAAGAATGGGCGAAAAAATTTACCACTGGGGGTATACCTGAAACAACGGCCTAACTATTGTAACGGTCATCATGGTGGCGCATGAGGAGAAGGAGGAGCAGTCCAGCGATTAGCCAAAGTCCAGAAGTGTGTACCCATGGGTGAGTGGAGGTACATGGCAAATTCCCGTTACAAACTTTAATTTCCGCTGTCATTTGCTGGTGAAGTCTGGCCCAATCCAACCCTTGTTCATCTTGATCAGAGTCAGCCTGTCAGCATTTTCAGTTGACAGGCGGGTGCGTTTATCTGTAATGATTCCACCTGCGGCACTAAAAACACGCTTTGACAAAACGCTAGCGGTAGGGCAGGCCAGGACTTCCAAGGCGTAGAGAGCCAATTCATGCCACGTGTCCAGCTTGGATCCCCAATAATTGTAAGGCACAGAGGAATGTCGGAGTACAGTTGTTCGATCTGCAAGGTACTCCTTGAGCATCTGGGCAAACTTAGAATTTCTTGTGGCACTACCCCGCACCTAAGGGGCTGTGGTATGTGAGGGGCTGAGAAAACTGTCCCACATCTTAAAGACTGTTCCTCTACCGCTGGCGGATTGGACTTGTGCCCCTCTCGGCTGTACGCCTTGGTTGTCCACTGATTCCTGACCTATGCCGCTAGCGTTTTGTGAGGGGAATGCTTTGCCTACTTCCGAGACTATGGCCTTCTGGAACTGCTGCATTTTGCCTGACCTCTCCGCCTCGGGAATAAGAGACATAAAGTTCTCCTTTTAGCGTGGGTCTAACAGTGTTACCAACCAGTAATGATTGTCGGCCAAGATGCTCTTAACGCGAGGGTCACGAGACAGGCAGCTTACCATAAAGACAGCCATGTGCGCCAGACTATTAACAGCCATCACTTCAGTATCCTGACCAACACGATGACTGAACATGCTGTCCTCCTCCTCCTCATCATCTACCCTGTCCTCTGGCCAGCCACGCTGAACCGAGGATATGACTGCATGTCATATCCTCAATTTGGCCGGAGAGTTGCTCCATGTCTTCATCCTCCTCCTCGTCATAGTCCTCCACTGCACGTTATGATGAGATGAGGCTGGGCTGTGTGTTATCACCCACACCCACTACTGTTTCTTGCTCCAACTCATCGCGCTCCGCCTGCAATGCATCATGTTTGTTTTTGAGCAGAGACCATTTTAGAAGGCAGAGAAGCGGTATGGTGACGCTAATAATGTCGTCATCGCCGCTCACCATCTTGGCGGATGGTACATAGGTCGGACATCCATCTCCACTCCTCAGGTGTTATGTGTGGAGTTTGACCCATTTCCCGACAGCTTAGGTGATGCAGGTACTCAACAACTGCCCTCTTCTGCTCACATATATTGACCAACATGTGCAGAGTTGAATTCCAACGCGTGGGGACATCACACACCAGTCTGTGAGCCGGAAGATGCAAATGGCGCTGAAAGCCAGCTGAAGCAGTAGGTGACTTTCGAAAATGTGCAGACAGGTGGCGAACTTTTACCAGCAGATCAGACAGCTCTGGGTATGACTTTAGAAACCGCTGAACCACGAGGTTGAGCACATGGGCCACGCATGGAACATGTGTCAGCTGGCCTCGCCTCAAAGCCGCCACCAGGTTCCGGCCATTGTCACACATGACCTTTCCTGGCTTTAGGTTCAGAGGTGTGAGCCAGTGATCTGCCTGCTGTTTCAGAGCTGTCCACACCTCTTCTGCATTGTGGGGTTTGTCACCTATGCAGATTAGCTTCAGCACAGCCTGTTGCCACTTCGCCGAGGCAGTGCTGCAGTGCTTCCAGCTTGGGACTGGTGTGGAGGCTAAAGTGGATGAGGATGCACAGGAGGAGGAGGAGGCTGAGGAGCATGACATTCCGGCGCTGTAGAGTGTAGGTGAAACCCTTACTGAGGTAGGGCCTGCAAACCTTGGTGTGGGAAGGACGTGTTCCGTCCCTTGCTCAGACTAGGTCCCAGCTTCCACAATATTAACCCAGTGTGCCGTCAGCGAGATGTAGCGGCCTTGCCCACAAGCACTTGTCTATGTGTCTGTGGTTAGGTGGACTTTGGCTGAAACAGCATTGTTCAGGGCACGTGTGATGTTTTGTGACACGTGGTTATGCAATGCGGGGACGGCATACCGGGAGAAATAGTGGCGGCTGGGGACCGAGTAACGTGGGACAGCTGCCGCCATCAGGTCGCGGAATGCTTCTGTCTCCACCAGCCTAAAAGGCAACATTTCCAGCGCAAGCAGTCGCGAAATGTTAGCATTTAGAAGTGTGGGATGTGGGGCGTTGGCAGTGTATTTGCGCCTGCATTCATAGGTTTGCTGAATGGATAACTGAACGCTGCGCTGGGACAAGGACGTGCTTGATGATGGTGTTATTTCTGCGTGGGCAACTGCTGGTGCAGGGCCGGAGGAGGCTTGACATCAGCAAGCACTGCTCCTCGACTCTGTTGTACATCCCACAAAGTCGGGTGCTTGGCTGACATGAGCCTGATCATGCTGGTGGTGGTCAAGCTGCTAGTTTTGGTACCCCTGCTGATGCTGGCACGGCAGTTGTTGCAAATGGCCTTTTTAGAATCATCTGGAGCCAACTTAAAAAACTGCCAGACTCGGGAAGACCTAACATTTGTACAGGCACCTTGTGTCGTGTTGTTGTTCCGGGGAACGGTTGCCTGACTTCTGCCTGGGGCCACCACCCTGCTTCTTACTGCCTGTTGGGATGCTACGCCTCCCTCCCCCTGTGCACTGCTGTCCTCGCTCTGCATATCCTCCTGCCAGGTTGGGTCAGTTACTGGATCATCCACCACGTCGTCTTCCTCTTCCGCACCCTGCTCCTCCTCCTGACTTCCTGACAATTGTGTCTCATCATCGTCCACCCCTTGTTGAGACACATTGCCAACTTCGTGAGAACGTGGCTGCTCAAATATTTGGGCATCTGTACATACAATCTCGTCATGACCCACTTCAACAGGAGCTGGCGAGAGGCCAGAATGTGTGAATGGAAACGTGAACAGCTCTTCCGAGTGTCCGTGGACGTGTACTCGGCCTGGTGGTAGGAAGGAGGATCAGGTTCTGAAATGTGCGGTGCAGT
The DNA here is from genome assembly GCF_048569485.1 of Anomaloglossus baeobatrachus. Classification (NCBI taxonomy): domain Eukaryota; kingdom Metazoa; phylum Chordata; class Amphibia; order Anura; family Aromobatidae; genus Anomaloglossus; species Anomaloglossus baeobatrachus. The sequence goes on from NC_134355.1 coordinate 263,144,850, forward strand.
ATCACGGCTACTGACACTTGACCGTGTGGAAGACAGAGTGTTTGTGGTGGTGCCAATTTGACTGGAAGCATTATCCGCTATCCAACTAACAACCTGTTGACACTGGTCTTGGTTCAAAAGCGGTGTACTGCTGCGGTCCCCAAGAATTTGGGACAGGATGTGCGAACGAGTAGATGTGGCCCTTTGTTGTGGCGAAATTAGAGCTTGCACACGACCTCGGTCTCTGCCTGCACCACCATCACGTCCACTTCCTTGTTCGTTGCCAGTACCCTTGCGCATTTTGCAATGCTGTGCTGATGTGTATTCACTAGACTTGTGCGTTATATCCAAGTTTGTGCAAAACGCACACAAGTGCACCTGAACGCTGCCACCAACAGGCACACACGTGCGGTTTTTAAATGCAAGCACGGACGCACTAAGAACCTAACAGGTCTCTATCCAGGGACAATGTGGAGCCTCCCAATTTTTGGCTGCCCTGCCAAAGGGCTATACTACAATAGACCCACTTCCTTACAATGGGCACTTCTGGTTTACAGGCCATCATGCACGTCTCTATCCAGGGACAATGTGGAGCCTCCCAATTTTTGGCTGCCCTGCCTAAGGGCTATACTACAATAGACCCACTTCCTTACAATGGCCACTTCAGGTTTACAGGCCATCATGCACGTCTCTATCCAGGGACAATGTGGAGCCTCCCAATTTTTGGCTGCCCTGCCTAAGGGCTATACTACAATAGACCCATTTCCTTACAATGGGCACTTCTGGTTTACAGGCCATCATGCACGTCTCTATCCAGGGACAATGTAGAGCCTCCCAATTTTTGGCTGCCCTGCCTAAGGGCTATACTACAATAGACCCACTTCCTTACAATGGGCACTTCTGGTTTACAGGCCATCATGCACGTCTATATCCAGGGACAATGTGGAGCCTCCCAATTTTTGGCTGCCCTGCCTAAGGGCTATACTACAATAGACCCACTTCCTTACAATGGGCACTTCTGGTTTACAGGCCATCATGCACGTCTCTATCCAGGGACAATGTGGAGCCTCCCAATTTTTGGCTGCCCTGCCAAAGGGCTATACTACAATAGACCCACTTCCTTACAATGGGCACTTCAGGTTTACAGGCCCTCATGCACGTCTCTATCCAGGGACAATGTGGAGCCTCCCAATTTTTGGCTGCCCTGCCAAAGGGCTATACTAAAATAGACCCACTTCCTTACAATGGGCACTTCTGGTTTACAGGCCATCATGCACGTCTCTATCCAGGGACAATGTGGAGCCTCCCAATTTTTGGCTGCCCGGCCTAAGGGCTATACTACAATAGACCCACTTCTTTACAATGGGCACTTCAGGTTTACAGGCCCTCATGCACGTCTCTATCCAGGGACAATGTGGAGCCTCCCAATTTTTGGCTGCCCTGCCTAAGGGCTATACTACAATAGACCCACTTCCTTACAATGGGCACTTCAGGTTTACAGGCCATCATGCACGTCTCTATCCAGGGACAATGTGGAGCCTCCCAATTTTTGGCTGCCCTGCCAAAGGGCTATACTAAAATAGACCCACTTCCTTACAATGGGCACTTCTGGTTTACAGGCCATCATGCATTTCTCTATCCAGGGACAATGTGGAGCCTCCCAATTTTTGGCTGCCCTGCCTAAGGGCTATACTACAATAGACCCACTTCCTTACAATGGGCACTTCAGGTTTACAGGCCCTCATGCACGTCTCTATCCAGGGACAATGTGGAGCCTCCCAATTTTTGGCTGCCCTGCCAAAGGGCTATACTAAAATAGACCCACTTCCTTACAATGGGCACTTCTGGTTTACAGGCCATCATGCATTTCTCTATCCAGGGACAATGTGGAGCCTCCCAATTTTTGGCTGCCCTGCCTAAGGACTATACTACAATAGACCCACTTCCTTACAATGGGCACTTCAGGTTTACAGGCCCTCATGCACGTCTCTATCCAGGGACAATGTGGAGCCTCCCAATTTTTGGCTGCCCTGCCAAAGGGCTATACTAAAATAGACCCACTTCCTTACAATGGGCACTTCTGGTTTACAGGCCATCATGCACGTCTCTATCCAGGGACAATGTAGAGCCTCCCAATTTTTGGCTGCCCTGCCTAAGGGCTATACTACAATAGACCCACTTCCTTACAATGGGCACTTCAGGTTTATAGGCCCTCATGCACGTCTTTATCCAGGGACAATGTGGAGCCTCCCAATTTTTGGCTGCCCTGCCTAAGGGCTATACTACAATAGACCCATTTCCTTATAATGGGCACTTCAGGTTTACAGGCCCTCATGCACGTCTGTATGCAGGGGCATTGGTGAACTTCACAATTTTGGACTGCCCTGGCAAAGGAAAATACTACAAAGACTCAGTTCCTCAAAATGGACACATTAGACTCAAAAGGCCTTCTTGTACGTCTCTTCTCAGGGACATCGGAGTGCCACACAATGTTTTCATGTAAAATCTTTCATGTAATCTCCAAAAGTAACATACACCAGCTCTATCTCACTATTGGGTATGTGCCCTTAACATTTCCGCCATGAGAATTCATTTTGGTGTCATTTTTGAAGGTTTTCTGGTGTGTCCGTAGAAATGGCGTAAAATGAGGACAAAATTGTTCACAGCTGTGACTTTTGAGTGATAAATGCTTCAAGGGGTCTTCCCCATGCTGTTGCCATGTCATTTGAGCACTCTTCTGAGACTTTTGTGACATTTTTAGGGTTTCTACATGCTGCCGGGGGTCATTTCTAGAGTTGAGCGCGGTTCGTGTTTCGTGGTTCTCCAGTTCTATGCTCGAGTGATTTTGGGGCCTGTTCTAGATCGAACTAGAACTCGAGCTTTTTGCAAAAGCTCGATAGTTCTAGAAATGTTCGAGAACGGTTCTAGCAGCAAAAAAACAGCAAAATCCTAGCTTGGTTTCTGCTGTAATAGTGTAAGTCACTCTGTGAATCACACTATTATGACATTTCAGTGTATAGTGTGCGTGAACAGCGCCTTCAGATCACTGCTGTTTGTATAATGGCGATCGCCATTTTTTTTTTTTTTTTTCTTGTCTTCCTTCCCTAAGCGCGCGCGTCTTGTGGGGCGGGCCAGCATGTCAGCCAATCCCAGACACACACACAGCTAAGTGGACTTTGAGCCAGAGAAGCAACGGCATGTGTGATAGGATGTCCATGTCACATGTCCCTGCATTATAAAACCGGACATTTTCTTCCAGGACGCCATTATCTGCCTTCTGCGTCTTTGATGTCAGACATCACTGTCGCAGCTCCGTCCTCCTGAGTCCTATAGCCGATAAAGCTGTATGCGCTGCATACACAGCGTTAGACAGCATAGGGAGAGCACTTTATAGCAGTCCTTTTATGGGCTCAAACAGGCAGGGTCAGAGTTAAGGTGACAGGTCCTGAAAACAGCGCCAGCGTCTGTGCAGCCAAGGTCAGGGTCAGGGATTTCCTCCCTGCATTTCACCATTAGGAGGGAATAGAAAGGCAGGCTTCCATTCCTCTACCCAGAGCACCACAATCCTGCCACTGTACCCTCTTGTCCTCTGCACACTCCAACTCATTATAACTAAGCCATTATACTAGCAAACACTCAGTGTACCTAGTGGCATCCTATACGTGGCTATTGGACTTTGCTATAGTCCCACTAGTGCCAAGACATTTGCAGAGCACATCTGCCTGCGTTGCACACTCCAACTAATTATAACTAAGCCATTATACTAGCAAACACTCAGTGTACCTAGTGGCATCCTATACGTGGCTATTGGACTTCGCTATAGTCCCACTAGTGCCAAGACATTTGCAGAGCGCATCTGCCTGCGTTGCACACTCCAACTAATTATAACTAAGCCATTATACTAGCAAACACTCAGTGTACCTAGTGGCATCCTATACGTGGCTATTGGACTTTGCTATAGTCCCACTAGTGCCAAGACATTTGCAGAGCGCATCTGCCTGCGTTGCACACTCCAACTAATTATAACTAAGCCATTATACTAGCAAACACTCAGTGTACCTAGTGGCATCCTATACGTGGCTATTGGACTTTGCTATAGTCCCACTAGTGCCAAGACATTTGCAGAGCGCATCTGCCTGCGTTGCACACTCCAACTAATTATAACTAAGCCATTATACTAGCAAACACTCAGTGTACCTAGTGGCATCCTATACGTGGCTATTGGACTTTGCTATAGTCCCACTAGTGCCAAGACATTTGCAGAGCGCATCTGCCTGCGTTGCACACTCCAACTCATTATAACTAAGCCATTATACTAGCAAACACTCAGTGTACCTAGTGGCATCCTATACGTGGCTATTGGACTTTGCTATAGTCCCACTAGTGCCAAGACATTTGCAGAGCGCATCTGCCTGCGTTGCACACTCCAACTAATTATAACTAAGCCATTATACTAGCAAACACTCAGTGTACCTAGTGGCATCCTATACGTGGCTATTGGACTTTGCTATAGTCCCACTAGTGCCAAGACATTTGCAGAGCGCATCTGCCTGCGTTGCACACTCCAACTCATTATAACTAAGTTGCATTGTCAGGGATATTTATTCTTTATTATTCTGCTGTTAATAAAGCTAGACCACCACTGCAATCTTCACCACCTCTCAATTTTTACTACCACATTTTCAGTCCACAATCTTGTCGCAATCAACATGAGTGGCAAAATGACAGATGCTGGTGGAAAGGGGAAGAGGCGTGGTGGAAAAGGCAAAAAAGGTTTTGTCTGTGGGGAAGGTGGCAAAGCTCCATTATCATCTGCTGAAGATAGACCATCTACCAGCAAAAGTAAGATGTCTACTACTTACCGTGGACAATCCGATGTGCTCCCTTTTTTACGGACACGAACAACAGGAAGAAAGGTAGATGATGGGCAAAAAAGGAAAATGCTTGAATGGATCTCAAGTGGTCCAACAAGTGCCCTCTCAGCCACTTCAAGTACCGCATCCAAAAAACACCAGTCCTCTGAGTTGTCATCCCAATCACACTTGATTTCTCCCAGCTCTGAAGTCTCCATGAGCCCTGCACAGTATGGTGGAACTGAGATGGCTGAGTCTGCAGAGCTGTTCAGTCACACTATAGCCTGGGAATCAGAGGTCTGCTCCCAAGCTACAGTGAGTACAGAACAGGAAATGGTCTGCAGTGATGCCCAGAACCTTTGTGACTCTGATTCAGGCCGTGAGGACCAAGTTTCTGAGCATAATGTTGACCCTTTGTCACAAACTGTAACACCTGTGGTTATAGACAATGAGGAACATACTGATGAAGATGAGACGCAGATACCCGATTGGGATGACAACTTAAATATTCGGTCAGGGCAAGAAGAGGCTCGGTCTGAGGGGGAGGGGAGTGCAAACACAACAATTGATGATGAAGTTCTAGATCCCACCTACTGTCAACCCCCAGTCACGCACTCGAGGAGGTCAACAGAGGCGGTGGAGGAGGATGCAACCGACGACGAAGTTACCTTGCGCCTTCCTGGACAGAGTCGGAGCACTGGTAGCACGTCTACAACTGCATCCTCAGCCACCACTCTGCCTATGAGTATTATTCGGGGTGGATCAACAGGTCGCATGGCCTCTAAGCCTTGCCTAGCCTGGTCCTTTTTTGACATAGAAAGATCGCCCAAATCATGTGATATGTAAAATTTGTCATGATTCTCTTAGTAGAGGTCAAAACCTCAGCAGTTTGACAACTTCTTCCATGAATCGTCACATGAATAAATATCATAGGTCCCGGTGGGAAGCTCACCGTGCTGCAATGCGGCCTAGCGGAGCGAACCATCCACCGCCCGCCCCTTCCAGTGCATCCGCGCGCTCTTCATCTTCTAGGACTGTGGGGACAGCTGTCACACCTGTCTTTCCACGCAAAACTTCCACCACTGTAACCACAACAGGCAGTTTGCTTGTCAGGTCGTCAGTTGGTTTGGAAGGGGAAACAAGTGAGTGTGTACAGCTCTCTCAGACATCGATAGCACCAACGTTGGATGAAGGCAACATCATGTCTCCGCCTGCACTTTCCTCACAAACCTGCATTTTTCCAGGGACACCCTACTCAACACCGTCTACACACAGCAGCCAGATCTCTGTCCCTCAGATGTGGTCAAATAAAAGGCCACTTCCTCCGACCCATGACAAAGCTAAGAGGTTGACTCTATCCCTCTGTAAGCTGTTGGCTACCGAAATGCTGCCTTTCCGCCTAGTGGACACACAGGATTTTAGAGACCTTATGTCTGTCGCTGTGCCCCAGTACCAGATGCCTAGTCGCCACTACTTCTCTAAGAAAGGTGTGCCCGCGCTACACCAGCATGTCGCACACAACATCACCGCTTCCTTGAGAAACTCTGTGTGTGAACGGGTGCATTTCACCACTGATACTTGGACCAGTAAGCATGGACAGGGACGTTACATGTCGCTGACTGGGCACTGGGTAACTATGGTGATAGATGGTGAAGGGTCTGCTGCACAAGTCTTGCCGTCCCCACGACTTGTGTGTCAATCCTCTGTCTGTCCAAGTTCCGCCACAGCTTCTGCATCCTCCACCTCATCTGGGTCCTCCACCTCCGCCCCAAGCCTGCCTGGTCAGGCCACCAGCGTTCTCACTGCGCAGAAGGAATCACGCACGCCTCATTACTATGCTGGCAGCAGAGCGCAACGGCAACAGGCGGTCTTTAGCTTGACATGTCTTGGGAATAAGAGTCACACAGCTGAGGAGTTGTGGTCAGCTCTGCGGTCCGAGTTTAATAAATGGTTGTCTCCACTCAACCTGCAGCCTGGTAAGGCCGTGTGCGACAATGCTGCAAACCTGGGTGCGGCACTTCGCCTGGGCAAGGTGACACACGTACCTTGTATGGCTCACGTGTTGAACCTTGTCGTCCAGCAATTTTTAACACACTATCCCGGCCTAGATGGCCTTCTGAACAGGGCACGAAAACTGTCAGCTCACTTCCGCCGTTCAAGCGCCGCAGCAGAGCGACTTGCATCGCTCCAGAAGTCTTTCGGCCTGCCGGTTCATCGCCTGAAATGCGATGTGGCGACACGCTGTAATTCAACTCTCCACATGTTACAGCGACTGTGGCAGCACCGCAGAGCCCTGGTGCAATACGTCATGACGTATAGCCTGGGACAACGAGATGCAGAGGTGGGGCAGATCACCCTGATGGAGTGGTCTCAGATCAAGGACCTATGCACCCTTCTGCACAGTTTCGACATGGCGACGAATATGTTTAGCGCTGACAATGCCATTATCAGCATGACGATTCCAGTCATTTACATGCTGGAGCACACGCTAAACACTATTCGGAGTCAGGGGGTGGGACAACATGAAGGGGAGGAACTACAGGAGGATTCATATGCGCAAGGGACAACAACATCACCAAGGTCCAGACGTTCATCATCACCAACGCAGCAGGCATGGGACCATGTGGGACAGGGATCGACAAGGGCGCATAGTAGCAGGCGAAATGTTGAGCAAGGTGCAGTTGAACATGAAGAAATGGAGGACGAACTGTCCATGGACATGGAAGACTCAGCGGATGAGGGAGACCTTGGTCAAATTTCAGTTGAAAGAGGTTGGGGGGAGATGTCAGAGGAAGAAAGAACGGGTAGCACCTCTATGCCACAAACACAGCGTGGACTTGGTCCGCATGGCTGCGCAAGACACATGAGTGCCTTTTTGTTGCACTACCTCCAACATGACAGTCGTATTGTCAAAATTAGAAGTGATGATGACTACTGGATTGCCACACTATTAGATCCCCGGTACAAGTCCAAATTTTGTGACATAATTCCAGCCATAGAAAGGGACAAACGTATGCAGGAGTATCAGCAGAAGCTGTTACTCGATGTTAGCTCGGCTTTTCCACCAAACAACCGTGCAGGTGCAGGGAGGGAATCTCCCAGTTGTAACTTGACAAACATGGGACGGTCTCGTCATCTTCAACAGTCTACCCGTACCAGTAGGACCGTATCTGGTGCCGGTAACAGCAATTTTATGGAATCTTTTCATAATTTTTTTAGACCCTCTTTTGCAAGGCCACCAGAGACAACAAGTCTGACACATACTCAACGGCTGGAGAGGATGATACAGGAGTATCTCCAAATGAACATCGATGCCATGACTGTGCAACTGGAGCCTTGCTCCTTTTGGGCTTCAAACCTAGAAAAATGGCCAGAGCTCGCAACTTACGCCTTGGAGATTTTGTCGTGTCCAGCTGCCAGCGTTGTCTCTGAACGTGTATTCAGTGCTGCTGGGTGTGTGCTGACAGATAAGCGCACGCATCTGTCCAGTGACAATGTGGACAGACTGACGTTCATCAAAATGAACAAGTCATGGATCCAGAAGGAATTTACTACCCCTGTGTCATCCTGGGGAGAGTAAATGCTTGTTGATTTGGAATGTGCTTGATGCAAATCAAAACATCCTGTTTGCAAGTAGGGCCCAAGTCCTGCCACTGATGGGGTGGGTGTCTGTGTGGCCCAATTTTTGGAAAAAAGGGAGACTCCGCTTGGAGTAACCCTTGCTTGCTGTGTTTTTAAAAGAAGCCAAGATGAACAGAGCTGGGATCAGGAAAGACTTTGCTACCTACCCCGGTGTCATCCTGGGGACAGATAAGAATGGCGTATTTTTGAATGTGCTTGATGCAAATCAAAACATCCTGTTTGCAACTAGGGCCCAAGTGCTGCCACTGATGGGGTGGGTGTCTGTGTGGCCCAATTTTTGGAAAAAAGGGAGACTCCGCTTGGAGTAACCCTTGCTTGCTGTGTTTTTAAAAGAAGCCAAGATGAACAGAGCTGGGATCAGGAAAGACTTTGCTACCTACCCCTGTGTCATCCTGGGGACGGATAAGAATGGCATATTTTTGAATGTGCTTGATGCAAATGTAGCTGTGAAGTGTACAACTGGGGCACAACTGCTGCCACTGAAGGGGTGGGTGTGTGTGGGGCCCAATTTTTGGAAAAAAGGGAGACTCCGCTTGGAGTAACCCTTGCTTGATGTGTTTTTAAAAGAAGCCAAGATGAACAGAGCTGGGATCAGGAAAGACTTTGCTACCTACCCCTGTGTCATCCTGGGGACGGATAAGAATGGCGTATTTTTGAATGTGCTTGATGCAAATGTAGCTGTGAAGTGTACAACTAGGGCACAAGTGCTGCCACTGAATGGGTGGGTGTGTGGGGCACATTTTTTGGAAAAAAGGGAGACTCCGCTTGGAGTAACCCTTGCTTGCTGTGTTATTAAAAGAAGCCAAGATGAACAGAGCTGGGATCAGGAAAGACTTTGCTACCTACCCCGGTGTCATCCTGGGGACGGATAAGAATGGCGTATTTTTGAATGTGCTTGATGCAAATCAAAACATCCTGTTTGCAACTAGGGCCCAAGTGCTGCCACTGATGGGGTGGGTGTCTGTGTGGCCCAATTTTTGGAAAAAAGGGAGACTCCGCTTGGAGTAACCCTTGCTTGATGTGTTTTTAAAAGAAGCCAAGATGAACAGAGCTGGGATCAGGAAAGACTTTGCTACCTACCCCTGTGTCATCCTGGGGACGGATAAGAATGGCGTATTTTTGAATGTGCTTGATGCAAATGTAGCTGTGAAGTGTACAACTGGGGCACAACTGCTGCCACTGAAGGGGTGGGTGTGTGTGGGGCCCAATTTTTGGAAAAAAGTGAGACTCCGCTTGGAGTAACCCTTGCTTGATGTGTTTTTAAAAGAAGCCAAGATGAACAGAGCTGGGATCAGGAAAGACTTTGCTACCTACCCCTGTGTCATCCTGGGGACGGATAAGAATGGCGTATTTTTGAATGTGCTTGATGCAAATGTAGCTGTGAAGTGTACAACTAGGGCACAACTGCTGCCACTGAAGGGGTGGGTGTGTGTGGGGCCCAATTTTTGGAAAAAAGGGAGACTCCGCTTGGAGTAACCCTTGCTTGATGTGTTTTTAAAAGAAGCCAAGATGAACAGAGCTGGGATCAGGAAAGACTTTGCTACCTACCCTTGTGTCATCCTGAGGACGGATAAGAATGGCGTATTTTTAAATGTGCTTGATGCAAATGTAGCTGTGAAGTGTACAACTGGGGCACAACTGCTGCCACTGAAGGGGTGGGTGTGTGTGGGGCCCAATTTTTGGAAAAAAGGGAGACTCCGCTTGGAGTAACCCTTGCTTACATTGTTTTTAAAAGAAGCCAAGATGAACAAATCATGGGTCAGCAAAGACTTTATCTACCTACCCCGGTGTCATCCTGGGGACGGATAAGAATGGCGTATTTTTGAATGTGCTTGATGCAAATGTAGCTGTGAAGTGTACAACTAGGGCACAAGTGCTGCCACTGATGGGGTGGGTGTCTGTGTGGCCCAATTTTTGGAAAAAAGGGAGACTCCGCTTGGAGTAACCCTTGCTTGCTGTGTTTTTAAAAGAAGCCAAGATGAACAGAGCTGGGATCAGGAAAGACTTTGCTACCTACCCCGGTGTCATCCTGGGGACGGATAAGAATGGCGTATTTTTGAATGTGCTTGATGCAAATGTAGCTGTGAAGTGTACAACTAGGCCCAAGTGCTGCCACTGATGGGGTGGGTGTCTGTGTGGCCCAATTTTTGGAAAAAAGGGAGACTCCGCTTGGAGTAACCCTTGCTTGATGTGTTTTTAAAAGAAGCCAAGATGAACAGAGCTGGGATCAGGAAAGACTTTGCTACCTACCCCTGTGTCATCCTGGGGACGGATAAGAATGGCGTATTTTTGAATGTGCTTGATGCAAATGTAGCTGTGAAGTGTACAACTAGGGCACAAGTGCTGCCACTGAAGGGGTGGGTGTGTGTGGGGCCCAATTTTTGGAAAAAAGGGAGACTCCGCTTGGAGTAACCCTTGCTTGCTGTGTTTTTAAAAGAAGCCAAGATTAACAGAGCTGGGATCAGGAAAGACTTTGCTACCTACCCCGGTGTCATCATGGGGACGGATAAGAATGGCGTATTTTTGAATGTGCTTGATGCAAATGTAGCTGTGAAGTGTACAACTAGGGCACAAGTGCTGCCACTGAATGGGTGGGTGTGTGGGGCACAATTTTTGGAAAAAAGGGAGGCTCCGCTTGGAGTAACCCTTGCTTGATGTGTTTTTAAAAGAAGCCAAGATGAACAGAGCTGGGATCAGGAAAGACTTTGCTACCTACCCCGGTGTCATCCTGGGGACGGATAAGAATGGCGTATTTTTGAATGTGCTTGATGCAAATGTAGCTGTGAAGTGTACAACTAGGGCACAAGTGCTGCCACTGAAGGGGTGGGTGTGTGTGGGGCCCAATTTTTGGAAAAAAGGGAGACTCCGCTTGGAGTAACCCTTGCTTGATGTGTTTTTAAAAGAAGCCAAGATGAACAGAGCTGGGATCAGGAAAGACTTTGCTACCTACCCCTGTGTCATCCTGGGGACGGATAAGAATGGCGTATTTTTGAATGTGCTTGATGCAAATCAAAACATCCTGTTTGCAACTAGGGCCCAAGTCCTGCCACTGATGGGGTGGGTGTCTGTGTGGCCCAATTTTTGGAAAAAAGGGAGACTCCGCTTGGAGTAACCCTTGCTTGCTGTGTTTTTAAAAGAAGCCAAGATGAACAGATCTGGGATCAGGAAAGACTTTGCTACCTACCCCGGTGTCATCCTGGGGACGGATAAGAATGGCGTATTTTTGAATGTGCTTGATGCAAATCAAAACATCCTGTTTGCAACTAGGGCCCAAGTGCTGCCACTGATGGGGTGGGTGTCTGTGTGGCCCAATTTTTGGAAAAAAGGGAGACTCCGCTTGGAGTAACCCTTGCTTGATGTGTTTTTAAAAGAAGCCAAGATGAACAGAGCTGGGATCAGGAAAGACTTTGCTACCTACCCCGGTGTCATCCTGGGGACGGCTAAGAATGGCGTATTTTTGAATGTGCTTGATGCAAATGTAGCTGTGAGGTGTACAACTGGGGCACAACTGCTGCCACTGAAGGGGTGGGTGTGTGTGGGGCCCAATTTTTGGAAAAAAGGGAGACTCCGCTTGGAGTAACCCTTGCTTGATGTGTTTTTAAAAGAAGCCAAGATGAACAGAGCTGGGATCAGGAAAGACTTTGCTACCTACCCCTGTGTCATCCTGAGGACGGATAAGAATGGCGTATTTTTAAATGTGCTTGATGCAAATGTAGCTGTGAAGTGTACAACTGGGGCACAACTGCTGCCACTGAAGGGGTGGGTGTGTGTGGGGCCCAATTTTTGGAAAAAAGGGAGACTCCGCTTGGAGTAACCCTTGCTTGATGTGTTTTTAAAAGAAGCCAAGATGAACAGAGCTGGGATCAGGAAAGACTTTGCTACCTACCCCTGTGTCATCCTGGGGACGGATAAGAATGGCGTATTTTTGAATGTGCTTGATGCAAATGTAACTGTGAAGTGTACAACTGGGGCACAACTGCTGCCACTGAAGGGGTGGGTGTGTGTGGGGCCCAATTTTTGGAAAAAAGGGAGACTCCGCTTGGAGTAACCCTTGCTTGATGTGTTTTTAAAAGAAGCCAAGATGAACAGAGCTGGGATCAGGAAAGACTTTGCTACCTACCCCGGTGTCATCCTGGGGACGGATAAGAATGGCGTATTTTTTGAATGTACTTGATGCAAATGTAGCTGTGAAGTGTACAACTAGGGCACAAGTGCTGCCACTGAATGGGTGGGTGTGTGGGGCACAATTTTTGGAAAAAAGTGAGACTCCGCTTGGAGTAACCCTTGCTTGCTGTGTTTTTAAAAGAAGCCAAGATGAACAGAGCTGGGATCAGGAAAGACTTTGCTACCTACCCCGGTGTCATCCTGGGGACGGATAAGAATGGCGTATTTTTGAATGTGCTTGATGCAAATGTAGCTGTGAAGTGTACAACTAGGGCACAAGTGCTGCCACTGAAGGGGTGGGTGTGTGTGGGGCCCAATTTTTGGAAAAAAGGGAGACTCCGCTTGGAGTAACCCTTGCTTGATGTGTTTTTAAAAGAAGCCAAGATGAACAGAGCTGGGATCAGGAAAGACTTTGCTACCTACCCCTGTGTCATCCTGGGGACGGATAAGAATGGCGTATTTTTGAATGTGCTTGATGCAAATGTAGCTGTGAAGTGTACAACTAGGGCACAAGTGCTGCCACTGAAGGGGTGGGTGTGTGTGGGGCCCAATTTTTGGAAAAAAGGGAGACTCCGCTTGGAGTAACCCTTGCTTGATGTGTTTTTAAAAGAAGCCAAGATGAACAGAGCTGGGATCAGGAAAGACTTTGCTACCTACCCCGGTGTCATCCTGGGGACGGATAAGAATGGCGTATTTTTGAATGTGCTTGATGCAAATCAAAACATCCTGTTTGCAACTAGGGCCCAAGTCCTGCCACTGATGGGGTGGGTGTCTGTGTGGCCCAATTTTTGGAAAAAAGGGAGACTCCGCTTGGAGTAACCCTTGCTTGCTGTGTTTTTAAAAGAAGCCAAGATGAACAGAGCTGGGATCAGGAAAGACTTTGCTACCTACCCCGGTGTCATCCTGGGGACGGATAAGAATGGCGTATTTTTGAATGTGCTTGATGCAAATCAAAACATCCTGTTTGCAACTAGGGCCCAAGTGCTGCCACTGATGGGGTGGGTGTCTGTGTGGCCCAATTTTTTGAAAAAAGGGAGACTCCGCTTGGAGTAACCCTTGCTTGATGTGTTTTTAAAAGAAGCCAAGATGAACAGAGCTGGGATCAGGAAAGACTTTGCTACCTACCCCTGTGTCATCCTGGGGACGGATAAGAATGGCGTATTTTTGAATGTGCTTGATGCAAATGTAGCTGTGAGGTGTACAACTGGGGCACAACTGCTGCCACTGAAGGGGTGGGTGTGTGTGGGGCCCAATTTTTGGAAAAAAGGGAGACTCCGCTTGGAGTAACCCTTGCTTGATGTGTTTTTAAAAGAAGCCAAGATGAACAGAGCTGGGATCAGGAAAGACTTTGCTACCTACCCCTGTGTCATCCTGAGGACGGATAAGAATGGCGTATTTTTAAATGTGCTTGATGCAAATGTAGCTGTGAAGTGTACAACTGGGGCACAACTGCTGCCACTGAAGGGGTGGGTGTGTGTGGGGCCCAATTTTTGGAAAAAAGGGAGACTCCGCTTGGAGTAACCCTTGCTTGATGTGTTTTTAAAAGAAGCCAAGATGAACAGAGCTGGGATCAGGAAAGACTTTGCTACCTACCCCTGTGTCATCCTGGGGACGGATAAGAATGGCGTATTTTTGAATGTGCTTGATGCAAATGTAGCTGTGAAGTGTACAACTGGGGCACAACTGCTGCCACTGAAGGGGTGGGTGTGTGTGGGGCCCAATTTTTGGAAAAAAGGGAGACTCCGCTTGGAGTAACCCTTGCTTGATGTGTTTTTAAAAGAAGCCAAGATGAACAGAGCTGGGATCAGGAAAGACTTTGCTACCTACCCCGGTGTCATCCTGGGGACGGATAAGAATGGCGTATTTTTGAATGTGCTTGATGCAAATGTAGCTGTGAAGTGTACAACTAGGGCACAAGTGCTGCCACTGAATGGGTGGGTGTGTGGGGCACAATTTTTGGAAAAAAGGGAGACTCCGCTTGGAGTAACCCTTGCTTGCTGTGTTTTTAAAAGAAGCCAAGATGAACAGAGCTGGGATCAGGAAAGACTTTGCTACCTACCCCTCGTGTCATCCTGGGGACGGATAAGAATGGCGTATTTTTGAATGTGCTTGATGCAAATGTAGCTGTGAAGTGTACAACTAGGGCACAAGTGCTGCCACTGAAGGGGTGGGTGTGTGTGGGGCCCAATTTTTGGAAAAAAGGGAGACTCCGCTTGGAGTAACCCTTGCTTGATGTGTTTTTAAAAGAAGCCAAGATGAACAGAGCTGGGATCAGGAAAGACTTTGCTACCTACCCCTGTGTCATCCTGGGGACGGATAAGAATGGCGTATTTTTGAATGTGCTTGATGCAAATGTAGCTGTGAAGTGTACAACTAGGGCACAAGTGCTGCCACTGAAGGGGTGGGTGTGTGTGGGGCCCAATTTTTGGAAAAAAGGGAGACTCCGCTTGGAGTAACCCTTGCTTGATGTGTTTTTAAAAGAAGCCAAGATGAACAGAGCTGGGATCAGGAAAGACTTTGCTACCTACCCCGGTGTCATCCTGGGGACGGATAAGAATGGCGTATTTTTGAATGTGCTTGATGCAAATCAAAACATCCTGTTTGCAACTAGGGCCCAAGTCCTGCCACTGATGGGGTGGGTGTCTGTGTGGCCCAATTTTTGGAAAAAAGGGAGACTCCGCTTGGAGTAACCCTTGCTTGCTGTGTTTTTAAAAGAAGCCAAGATGAACAGAGCTGGGATCAGGAAAGACTTTGCTACCTACCCCGGTGTCATCCTGGGGACGGATAAGAATGGCGTATTTTTGAATGTGCTTGATGCAAATGTAGCTGTGAAGTGTACAACTAGGGCACAAGTGCTGCCACTGAAGGGGTGGGTGTGTGTGGGGCCCAATTTTTGGAAAAAAGGGAGACTCCGCTTGGAGTAACCCTTGCTTGATGTGTTTTTAAAAGAAGCCAAGATGAACAGAGCTGGGATCAGGAAAGACTTTGCTACCTACCCCTGTGTCATCCTGGGGACGGATAAGAATGGCGTATTTTTGAATGTGCTTGATGCAAATCAAAACATCCTGTTTGCAACTAGGGCCCAAGTCCTGCCACTGATGGGGTGGGTGTCTGTGTGGCCCAATTTTTGGAAAAAAGGGAGACTCCGCTTGGAGTAACCCTTGCTTGCTGTGTTTTTAAAAGAAGCCAAGATGAACAGAGCTGGGATCAGGAAAGACTTTGCTACCTACCCCGGTGTCATCCTGGGGACGGATAAGAATGGCGTATTTTTGAATGTGCTTGATGCAAATCAAAACATCCTGTTTGCAACTAGGGCCCAAGTGCTGCCACTGATGGGGTGGGTGTCTGTGTGGCCCAATTTTTGGAAAAAAGGGAGACTCCGCTTGGAGTAACCCTTGCTTGATGTGTTTTTAAAAGAAGCCAAGATGAACAGAGCTGGGATCAGGAAAGACTTTGCTACCTACCCCTGTGTCATCCTGAGGACGGATAAGAATGGCGTATTTTTAAATGTGCTTGATGCAAATGTAGCTGTGAAGTGTACAACTGGGGCACAACTGCTGCCACTGAAGGGGTGGGTGTGTGTGGGGCCCAATTTTTGGAAAAAAGGGAGACTCCGCTTGGAGTAACCCTTGCTTGATGTGTTTTTAAAAGAAGCCAAGATGAACAGAGCTGGGATCAGGAAAGACTTTGCTACCTACCCCTGTGTCATCCTGGGGACGGATAAGAATGGCGTATTTTTGAATGTGCTTGATGCAAATGTAGCTGTGAAGTGTACAACTAGGGCACAAGGGCTGCCACTGAATGGGTGGGTGTGTGGGGCACAATTTTTGGAAAAAAGGGAGACTCCGCTTGGAGTAACCCTTGCTTACATTGTTTTTAAAAGAAGCCAAGATGAACAAATCATGGGTCAGCAAAGACTTTATCTACCTACCCCGGTGTCATCCTGGGGACGGATAAGAATGGCGTATTTTTGAATGTGCTTGATGCAAATGTAGCTGTGAAGTGTACAACTAGGGCACAAGTGCTGCCACTGATGGGGTGGGTGTCTGTGTGGCCCAATTTTTGGAAAAAAGGGAGACTCCGCTTGGAGTAACCCTTGCTTGCTGTGTTTTTAAAAGAAGCCAAGATGAACAGAGCTGGGATCAGGAAAGACTTTGCTACCTACCCCGGTGTCATCCTGGGGACGGATAAGAATGGCGTATTTTTGAATGTGCTTGATGCAAATGTAGCTGTGAAGTGTACAACTAGGGCACAAGTGCTGCCACTGATGGGGTGGGTGTCTGTGTGGCCCAATTTTTTGAAAAAAGGGAGACTCCGCTTGGAGTAACCCTTGCTTGCTGTGTTTTTAAAAGAAGCCAAGATGAACAGAGCTGGGATCAGGAAAGACTTTGCTACCTACCCCGGTGTCATCCTGGGGACGGATAAGAATGGCGTATTTTTGAATGTGCTTGATGCAAATCAAAACATCCTGTTTGCAACTAGGGCCCAAGTGCTGCCACTGATGGGGTGGGTGTCTGTGTGGCCCAATTTTTGGAAAAAAGGGAGACTCCGCTTGGAGTAACCCTTGCTTGATGTGTTTTTAAAAGAAGCCAAGATGAACAGAGCTGGGATCAGGAAAGACTTTGCTACCTACCCCTGTGTCATCCTGGGGACGGATAAGAATGGCGTATTTTTGAATGTGCTTGATGCAAATGTAGCTGTGAAGTGTACAACTAGGGCACAAGTGCTGCCACTGAAGGGGTGGGTGTGTGTGGGGCCCAATTTTTGGAAAAAAGGGAGGCTCCGCTTGGAGTAACCCTTGCTTGATGTGTTTTTAAAAGAAGCCAAGATGAACAGAGCTGGGATCAGGAAAGACTTTGCTACCTACCCCTGTGTCATCCTGGGGACGGATAAGAATGGCGTATTTTTGAATGTGCTTGATGCAAATGTAGCTGTGAAGTGTACAACTAGGGCACAAGTGCTGCCACTGAAGGGGTGGGTGTGTGTGGGGCCCAATTTTTGGAAAAAAGGGAGGCTCCGCTTGGAGTAACCCTTGCTTGATGTGTTTTTAAAAGAAGCCAAGATGAACAGAGCTGGGATCAGGAAAGACTTTGCTACCTACCCCTGTGTCATCCTGGGGACGGATAAGAATGGCGTATTTTTGAATGTGCTTGATGCAAATGTAGCTGTGAAGTGTACAACTAGGGCACAAGTGCTGCCACTGAAGGGGTGGGTGTGTGTGGGGCCCAATTTTTGGAAAAAAGGGAGACTCCGCTTGGAGTAACCCTTGCTTGATGTGTTTTTAAAAGAAGCCAAGATGAACAGAGCTGGGATCAGGAAAGACTTTGCTACCTACCCCTGTGTCATCCTGGGGACGGATAAGAATGGCGTATTTTTGAATGTGCTTGATGCAAATGTAGCTGTGAAGTGTACAACTAGGGCACAAGTGCTGCCACTGAATGGGTGGGTGTGTGGGGCACAATTTTTGGAAAAAAGGGAGGCTCCGCTTGGAGTAACCCTTGCTTGATGTGTTTTTAAAAGAAGCCAAGATGAACAGAGCTGGGATCAGGAAAGACTTTGCTACCTACCCCGGTGTCATCCTGGGGACGGTTAATTATGACGTATTTTTGAATGTGCTTGATGCAAATCTAGCTGTGAATTGTACAACTGGGGCCCAACTGCTGCCACTGAATGGGTGGGTGTGTGTGGGGCCCAATTTTTGGAAAAAAAGGGAGACTACGCTTGGAGTCACCTTGCGTTGTTTTACATGATTTTAGAATGGCGTGCCATGCCTATATCTGTGTGTCCTCCTCTTTTTCCTTGTCCAGCTGTTTTGTTTTCGCATGAGTATATGTCCTTGTCACTTTCCCATGTGTTTGAGTTGTTTGTCACCTTTTGGACACCTTTGAGGGTGTTTTCTAGGTGTTTTACTGTGTTTGTGATTGCCTGCCATTGTTTCCTATGCAGTTCGAGTTCGGTTCGTCGAACGTTCGACGAGCCGAACTCGAACGGGACCTCCGTTCGGCGAACCAACCTCGAGCCGAACCGGGACCGGTTCGCTCATCTCTAGTCATTTCATAAAAATACTCGGGTCTCCCATAGGATAACATTGGGCTCGGTGCTCGGGCCGAGTACACGAGTATCTTGGGATGCTCGGCCCGAGCCTCGAGCACCCGAGCTTTTTAGTACTCGCTCATCACTAATTAGGAAGTGTAGTTAGTAGGGATGAGCGAACTCGAAAGGTAAAGTTCAGGGTTTGTACTGGTCACTGAGTGTCTGTGTTTTGGACTTAAACACAATGTATTTTAAAATAGTCCATGACCAAAATCGCAGTTCTTGTACTGTTCATGTCCTAACAAAGTTTGCTTAAAGGCAAACAAGCATTTTTGTATGTGGAAGTTGCCTGTACATTCCTGTTAACAATAAAAAAAGACTTTAGCTCCAGCCTATTGTAATTAAGCAACACAGGTAAAGTAGACAGCTGCCATATCCAAACTAATATCTAAGGTACAGTATATTCCTGCCTTATTTCTGCTGCCTTCTCCTTTTAACCTTTATTCCCATCTTATGAGAAAAAGAACTTAACATCACACTAACAGAAGTGGAAGGTTCGGAAATCCTGGCAAACTCACATACTTTCTCTAGATGCACGTAATTACAGAAAAATGGATATAAAATATTATCCTGCTGGTATAGAACTCCGGAAGATCTATATCACTTTGGATTGACTGACTTCAAACTTTGCTGGAGGTGCGGGGCCCATGTTGGAAATTTGTCTCATATTTTCTGGTACTATCTGGACTTAGACATGCATAAAAAATAAGCTACAATATCAAGCCATTTCAAAATATGATTTGAAGGCAAAGAAAGTTTTGCTGTCCTGCCCTTCAATAAAGTACTGCACAAAAAAACATGGGCTTCTAACCCTACTAGTTGGAGCAGGCAAGCATTTAATCTCTCTTGATTGGAAGCAATTTTTCCTCCAACTAATCAGAAATGGGAGGAAAAAGTCAGATTAGAGCGGCTTTCTAGCTGGGAGACACATGCACAACAAGTTTTAAGGCAACCTGGGATCCCTTATCTAGCAAGTTTACAGGATACGTAGCTGGCTTATGTAAAAGTCCAATATCTATCTTCCTAAGGTACCATATACTTTTCTCTCCACCTTACTTTTAATACTTTAATTTCCATTAACTCCCTTCTTTCTAGCCTATGCCCTTTGGGTCCCTGCCATTGAAGATGTGTGTCTCGATGAGTCCAGGTACTATTTGTGACGCCATGGACTCTCATGGGTTAAAGTTTCTTAACATTCAGCCAGACAGGATTATAGATTGTTTATAGACGGGGGAGAAGTCCCTCATTGTTTTACAAGACCCTTGTTGACTCAATGTAATTGTGTTGGCCACTGAAAGCCAGACGTATTGTTTCTACAGACTTTTCCAGTAATCATTGTATTGTAGGTGTGTATTGCTAATGTGATTACCTTAGTAGCCATTGTTGAGTCTGTGACTTGCAGACTCCATGTAGATATCTTCAGGATTTCTGTAGACATCATTTGGATGAACATTGTCCATGCAGCTTGGGATTCATCCAATGGGAGAGGCGCTCTTATCCAACCAATCGATGAGGATGCAGTGTATCTAAGTGGAAGGCTGTGGCTATAAAAAATGACTTCTTTAAGCCACCAGGTTGATGGATGCTGATGGATCCAGTCTAAGCTCTTTAGAGCTGACTAGAGGATCAGGATATCTTATGGCTTCAATCTAGGGACTCCGGTTCCGGTTGGAGACCATATCCACAGCCTAGGGATTTCGACTCCGGCTGCCAGGATTGTAACATCATACAGGACTACCTAAGGAGGACACTCAGGTTGGGACAGTTCAGTCACCTGGAACAGACTTTGCAGACCTCAGCCAGCTTCCTAAATCTGGCGCTATTCCTTTCTCGGTGGGTGCCCGCCAAAAGCGGGGTGCTGCTGGATTGGAGTAAGCGGCCCTGGAACCTCTGAGGCAAGGACATTCTAAATCCCTGGTGAGCCAGCGGAAGGGTGAGACTCTGTTGCCTGTTACATTTGTGTTTTGCTGGTTATGTGTTATGTGCCGTTAATTGTTTGGGGATCCAATAAAGTCTAATTATTGTGGTTCCCTCACCCTGTGTTGTCTGAGTAGTGTTACGCCCACGGTTAAGGAGGCCGGCATTCAGTTGGGATGAGCCCTGAGCCACGCTGTCTTTCTAAAGGCGGTGGGTTTTAGTGGACGAGAGCACCCACTGAGCCCCGTGTCTCCACAATTGGTGGCAGTGGTGGGATACTACTCAGCCTGGTTTACCCAGGGGAGCTGCAGTGGACTGGTGTTTTCGGACACCGTCCAGGGCTCAACAACCAGGGAGGCACATAAGCATACCCAGCAGGCCATAGGGGAGGCATTCAGGTTTTGGATGCTGCCATGTCCAACCCCACCAGCTCAGCCATGGGACAAGGACAAGAGAGGAGTTACGACCGCTGCAGTAAATGGATGCTACAGGATCTGTGCCAGAGGCGAAAGATTATCTACTGGAACGCTGAGACTCGGTCAGCCTTGATCCAGAAATTAGTCCGTTGGGATGCCCAGAATGATGCAGAGGACGATGAGGATCCCGCCGATATTGACCCAGAGGATTTAAACTATGTGCCACATCATGGATCTAGTGACAATCGGGAATCAACTTTGTCCAAAATGGCCCAAGCCACAGCGTTGTTGGATGCATTGGGGCCTAGATCCTCAAGAGAAGAGAGGGCTTATGTTCTGGAATATGCTTATGGGATTCCAGCTGCAGTACTGCTAGCACGAGCCAGTCGAGAAGGATGGTCCCGCTACCCAGCAGAAGCTGCACCAAAACAAAGGACTACAAACAGAGCCTGTGACTTGCCCAATCTATGGCGCTGTTATACATGTGGGCGCCATGGACATATAGATAAAGATTGTCTCCAAAACCGAGGCCACATGCTTGGAGCCCGTCTGCCACTCCAACCAGTCAACATATGCCGAGATGAACCAACGAGACCTGAGGAATGCTACTCCCAAAAAACACCAACAGCTGAGGAAGTGGTTTATCCAGTCCACACCCTACGGCAGGCTGGACACCGTACACCAGCCAACCTCCATCCCCACATCCAGACGGTCAAGGTCGGTGATATACAGGCTCAGGGACTTCGAGACATTGGATCTTCCATCACTCTGGTAAGCCCAGTTACTGTTTCCCCAGAAGACCCTGTACCAGATTCCCAATTATCCATCTCCCTGGCTGAGGGCCAGCGCTCAGACGTCCCTCTGGCATGTGTGTAGTTGGACCTAAGGACCGACCAGGGAGAGGTCGAGGTGGAGCTTGTAGACAGCCTCCCCACACCTGGTATTTTGGGGACCAACCAGGAAGTGATCGATGTGGGGATTGTGAACAGCCTCCCCATACTTGTCATTGTGGAGACTGACCAGAGCAAGGCTGATGTGGAGCTTATGGACACCGTCCCCACACCAGTTACTTTGGGGTCTGACCAGGAAGAGGTCCATATGGAGTTTATGGACAGCCTCCCCACACCTGTTGTTTCGGGGACTAGCCAGGAGGAAGTTGAAGTGGGGTTCATAGATGGCCCCACCAAGCCTGTTGTTTCGGATACCACTCAAAGGGAAGTGAAAGTGGGGCTTGTGGATTACCTGCTCACACCAGTCATTTTGGAGAATGACCTAGGACAAGGACTATCCAGTCAGTTTGAAGCAGCCATCACCCACTTCCAAGCCAAGCAGGACCCTGATGTGGATCTTTCTAACATCTTTTCCAAGGATAATTCACATTCCCAGTCTCCAGCATCCACTTCTGAGCCAAGAACCGTGAGTAAGCCTAACCACACTGTGGCAATTGACTGGGGGAAGATTGATAGTAACAAATGTATGCAAGCCGAACTCATGGACCCCACCTTAGTGCTTGTCCGCAATATGGCTGCTCAACTTGGGGGAGGTAATCAGGGGGAGGTGTATAGATGCGAGCCTCTGTTGCTGACCTCACCATTAAAAAGGACAATGCCGTCAAGAGGAGAAGGATGATCGGAAACCTATCATGTCTGGCTAATATTAAGAAGGGGGAGGAATGTGACGACATGGACTCTCATGGGTTAAAGTTTCTTAACATTCAGCCAGACAGGATTATAGATTGTTTATAGACGGGGGAGAAGTCCCTCATTGTTTTTACAAGACCCTTGTTGACTCAATGTAATTGTGTTGGCCACTGAAAGCCAGACGTATTGTTTCTACAGACTTTTCCAGTAATCATTGTATTGTAGGTGTGTATTGCTAATGTGATTACCTTAGTAGCCATTGTTGAGTCTGTGACTTGCAGACTCCATGTAGATATCTTCAGGATTTCTGTAGACATCATTTGGATGAACATTGTCCATGCAGCTTGAGATTCATCCAATGGGAGAGGCGCTCTTATCCAACCAATCGATGAGGACGCAGTGTATCTAAGTGGAAGGCTGTGGCTATAAAAAGGGACTTCTTTAAGCCACCAGGTTGATGGATGCTGATGGATCCAGTCTAAGCTCTTTGGAGCTGACTAGAGGATAAGGATATCTTATGGCTTCAATCTAGGGACTCCGGTTCTGGTTGGAGACCATATCCACAGCCTAGGGATTTCGACTCCGGCTGCCAGGATTGTAACATCATACAGGACTACCTAAGGAGGACACTCAGGTTGGGACAGTTCAGTCACCTGGAACAGACTTTGCAGACCTCAGCCAGCTTCCTAAATCTGGCGCTATTCCTTTCTCGGTGGGTGCCCACCAAAAGCGGGGTGCTGCTGGATTGGAGTAAGCGGCCCTGGAACCTCTGAGGCAAGGACATTCTAAATCCCTGGTGAGCCAGCGGAAGGGTGAGACTCTGTTGCCTGTTACATTTGTGTTTTGCTGGTTATGTGTTATGTGCCGTTAATTGTTTGGGGATTCAATAAAGTCTAATTATTGTGGTTCCCTCACCCTGTGTTGTCTGAGTAGTGTTACGCCCACGGTTAAGGAGGCCGGCGTTCAGTTGGGATGAGCCCTGAGCCACGCTGTCTTTCTAAAGGCGGCGGGTTTTAGTGGACGAGAGCACCCACTGAGCCCCGTGTCTCCACACTGTTTTTATGCTATTGTCTTAGATTCTCAAGTATCTTTGCAGAACTCTCCTACCAAGTTTTATATCTTGTTGTTTTGATGTTCCTTCATCGTACTACAATTACCACAGAGCTGTAACTGGAACAAAGTTATTTGTGTTTATATGAAACATTTTCTTGAAAATAAAGAATTGTTAAAAAAAGAATAAATCTTTCCTGTTTTAGGTTAATTAGGATTACCAAAATTATTTATAATGGCCAAATACCAGAATAATGAGAGAGAATGTTTTAAGGCATTTTTATTACTTTCTGCAAAGTCAACAATTTACATACATTACATAACATTAGTGTCTGGTAGCATTGCCTTAAAACTGTATGACATGGGTTAAATGATTTGGATAGCCTTCCACAAGTTTCTCACAATAGTTGGTAAGAATTTGTGCCCATTCCTCCTGTCAGAACTCATGTAACTGAGCCATATTTTTTGGTTGCCTTGCTCACACCAACTTTTTCAGTTTTGCCCATGAATCTTCAATAGGACCAAGATCAGGGCTTTGTGGTGGCCACTCTAAAACATTGACTTTGTTAACCTTAAGGCTACTTTCACACTTCCATTTTTTGCATCAGTTGTAATCTGTCGCCTTGAGAAAATACGGTATCCTGCAAAATATTTTTTTGGATTCTGGGCATGCCCAGAGCGAGTGCACATGAATTTCTGGTCATGAAAATTCTCTCTCTCTCTCGCTCTCTCCACTGGACCAAAGATACCGATAACTGGTCTGGGGCAACAAACTAGATTGTCCATGAAGTCTTCACTAAAGGCACTGGAGGTGGCTCTAGGCACATATGCTGGTAGGTAGCTTACAGAGAGCCTCCCCAGGAGATCAACGGTACCTCTGCAGCTGGCACCACGGATACAAACAGTCTCTGGTTGCAGAAGCAGCAGCATCAGCTGGGGCCATGAATTTGGCTGGGATGAATACAGAATCGATAGCAGATATTGTAGGAGACATTGTAGGTACTTGCAACAGTTGATAATGTGAAAGTGGCCAGCATAGATAGTTGCAGTAGCAGCGGAGGACTTGTCATGCACTGAAAAACAGATAAGAATCAGCAACAGCACACAGCACAGTAACAGTAGCAGCACACAAAGCCTGAAAACTAGTAATGTATAGAACTCATTGCCCGGGCACCTCCTTTAAGGGGAAAGTGTCTCCTTTAATGGGAAGGTGCCTTAAATACCTAATGCCTCTCAGCCATGGTGAGAATCAGTTTGAGTCAGGGCATACAGGCCCTTTAAGAAAAGTGGCGTGTCAGCACGTACCCTATGGGCACTGTCGGAATGCCTGTGTAGCGTGTGCAGGCCCTGGTAGACATCAGCATGATCCGGAAATGGAAACAGTTCCCGCTGTGTGGACAGAAAGGTGAGAGTCCCAATGTCTCCACTGGCTGAAGGGAGCAGGACAGCTTGGGGATGGTGGCTCAAGCATTACAGTACCCATTTATGCCTCCTCTTTACCAAGACTCTCTTAACAAGAAGATGGCATCAATATTCTCCTTAGGCTCCCATGACGTCTCCTCAGGGCAAACCCCTTCCAGTCCACTAAGAAGTAGGTTTTACCTTGGAATTTTACCGGGCGTGACTAGAGCCATGTCTATGAGAGCCACTAAAAGTGTCCTGGAAGGCTTGATAATGTGCTGGGGCTCCTCTTCTTGGTCGGCCGACAGAAGCGACTGAGACATGCATCAACCTTGACGTTCTTCTCGGACAGAAATGCAGAAAGAAGGTGAAGCGAATGAAGAACAATGAGCACCGGTGGGTTGGTGCAAATTCAACCTCTGAGTCGTAGGTATGCCAAGTTCTTATGGTTGTTGTAGATGATGACAGGATGCACCACTTCCTCCAGTAGATATCACAATTCTTCCAGAGCCATCTTGATTGCCAACAGTTCTCGGATGCCAATCGGGTATTTGCTGTCAGCAGGAGAGAAGGCCCTGGAAAAGCATCTACTTCCAATAGAAACTGCTTCCTAGTCTCCAGTCTTTGCAGCGCTGGAGCAGAAGAGAAGGCATGTTTGAGGGTGACAAACCCGTCTTCTACTTCTGGGTCCAACCTTTAGATTCGCCCAATTGAGGGTGAGAGCTGGGATGGGAAGGATCTTGGCCAAGTGTTGCGGGACGACCTGCAAGTAATAATTAGTGAAACCGAGGAACTCCTGGATCGCGGATTCAAACCGTCAGGCCAAGGCCACTTCAGCAGTGCCAATAACTTGTTTGTATCCATCCCGAGGCCAGTATCTAAGATTATGTAGCTTAGGAACAGTCACTTCTTGTATTTGACATAGAAGTGATTCTCCCTTAGTCTCTGCAGAACTTGGTGAATGTCTCTCCTGTGTGGTCTGATTGGAAGAAAACACCAAAATGTCATCCAGGTATACTATCATGCAAAAATAGAGCAGATCTCAGAATATATCGTTGATGAATTCCTGGAAGACTGCTGGGGCATTGCTGAGCCCAAATGGCATTACCTGATACTCATAGTGACTGTCACAAGTATTGAAGGCCGTCTTCAACTCGTCACCCGACCATATCTGGCCATGGTGGTATTCACCACGGAGGTTGAGTTTGGAAAAAATCCTGTAACCTCAGAGCCTTTTGAAAAATTCCTGCATAAGTGAAACTGGATATTTATTTTTTACCGTAATTTAGTTGACACCTCTATAGTTGATACATGGCCAAAGAGATCAATCCTATTTCTTCACAAAAAAGAATCAGTCTCCGGCCAATAAGGAGTACTTTTGGATGAATCCTCCTGCCAGATTGTAATTAAAGCACTTGGACATGGCTTATAGATCTCAGCCTGAGACAGAGGGTAGATATGGCCACGAGGAGGACTGGAATCAGGAAGGAGGTCAATAGGACAGTCATATGGCCTATGTATTGGCAGGGTCTCATCCTGCTTTTTTTCAAAGATGTCTGCATAGGCCCTGTAGGTGGACAGCAGCTCCGGATGTTTAGAAGATCTCACAGGCGACCAAGCAGGTATCACGGAACAAGACAAATTCTCCACAGAACCAGGGTCTACTAAGGCCATTTTGGAGAATCGGGTGCCTCCACTTGTCACAACATGAACTATGGAGGAGTAGAGAGAGGTCTTACTCTCAACTAGGGTGACCTCTCCTAGTGACTTTAAGTTAATCAGTTTCCTGGCTTCTTTGGGCAGAATCAAAATCAGGTACATTTGAGTATCATAGTAGAAACACCCCTCACTGGTGTGATGAATCTCATGGTGGTGACTTTCCAGATGCACTTGGTCCACCTCCATGAGCTCGGAAGAAGCAGAGGAAACTACAGATTGCTGCATGATGGGTCTCTAGAATGAAGTAACCAAGCGCAACAACCTCTTCTCCCAATTTGTCTCTCTGGATCATTATTGGAACTGAAGGTCAATGCGGATAGTCAGTGATACTAGGCCCATCCCAATCTGAGAGCTCATCCTATATTCTTCCAGATAAAATTTCCCAGAATATAGTCACTTGTGCGTCATTGTTCCAGCCCAGTATGGATGGCATATTGGCTGGTGAGATTCCCGCTGCAGAGTTTGAGCAGCGAGGATGTGGCAAAAGAAACTTGACCCAGCTCGTCAAACAAATTGTGGAATGTTTCCAAGAAGACCGGCAAATTCTGGATAGTTGAATTATTTCTGTCCCATAGTGGGTTGATCCAAGTCAGGGCTTTGCCACTCAGGTGCAACATCATAAAAGCTACTTTGGTTCAGTATGAAGAGAATCGATGTAACAGTAGCTTAAAGAGCTTAAAGTGCAGAGATCACTGGTTTATGAAGCCTCTGCGTAATTGGGGATCACAGTCAAACCATGGAGGTGGCATCAGACGAAAACCAGAATTTGGAGACGGATTTGTTTCTGAAGTAGGAATTGTAGCTGGTACCGCAATCGATAGAGACATGGCTTGAAAGCGGGTGTCCAGTGAGTAAAGATGAGTCAGCATCTGGAACTGTTGTTTACATTGCCAGAACAACCTCATGCTGCAGGCCGCTGAACTGAGCAAGACTGGGGCTAGTGGGATACATGAGTTGAGAAAACTATTTTGTTTGCCAGGCGACTATGAGGTCAGTGGATCCTCTGGACCAAAGGTACTGATCACTGGCCTGGAGTAAACCGGATTGGCCACCAAGTCTTACCTTAAGCCACTGGAGGTGGCAATAGGCACACACGGTGATAGGTAGCCAACAGAAGGCAGACCCAGGAACTCAACAGTACCTAGGCAACTGGTGCCATGGATAGAAACAGTCTCTGGTTGCAGAAGCAGCAGCCAGTGTCAAGATTTAGGCCGGGATGGATGGATGCAGTAGAGGCAGCAGAAATCATAGGAGTTTTGTGGCGTAGATACTTGCAGCAGCTGCAACTGATACCATAGGAGGCTTTGATACTTGTGGCATTAGATATTGTAGAAGTGGCTGGCGTGGAAAGTTGCAGCAGTAGTAGCAGATTTGTCATGGACTGACACATAGATAGGAATCAGCAAAAGCTCACAGTACAATAACAGCAGCAGCAGCAGCACATAAAGAGACCTGAGAACTAGCAATGTATGGAACTCATTATCCAAGCACCTCCCTTAAGGGGAAGGTACCTTAAATACCTGATCCCTCTCAGCCATGCTGAGTGACATTTCAAGGTCAGGGCATACTGGCACTTTAAAAAAAAGAGGTGCATCACCGTGCCCTCCCTTTGGGCACTGTAAGCAGGCCTATGCAGTGTGCGCAGGCTTAGTAAAACAGCAGCAATCAATGCTGGGTGGTTAGTAGGGTGAGAGTGCCGGCGTCCATGCTGGGGTAGGGAAACAGGACAGCACAGGGATGCCAGTATTTCATCGTGTTAATACAACCTGATTTCAAGGAACCATTCATTGTGGAGGTAGATGCTTCCGAGGTTGGGGAAGGGGCCATATTATCTAAAGGTTCCAAAACTTTGACCAACTAATGTTAACCGAAAGGAATTATTATTATTATTATTATTTTGGGAATTACGAGCTTCTTACTGTTAAATTAGCTTTGTAAGAATGGAGAGACATTTTGAAAGGGGCAGTTCCTCCAGTCACTGTGATTATGGATCATAAGAGTTTAACTTATTTTGAATTAGCTAAATATTTAACCCTTAGATAGGCCAAATGGTTCTTTTTTTCCAGATTTAATTTTTCTGTCACATAAAGGCTGAGGTCCTAGAATGTGAGGGTGGATGCTTTATCAG
This sequence comes from Anomaloglossus baeobatrachus, assembly GCF_048569485.1. Lineage (NCBI taxonomy): Eukaryota > Metazoa > Chordata > Amphibia > Anura > Aromobatidae > Anomaloglossus > Anomaloglossus baeobatrachus. The sequence continues at coordinate 263,173,852 of NC_134355.1, forward strand.
TTTTGAGATAGCTTCTCCTCCTGAACCTCCATCCTCCATTCTTATGAGGCATTGTGGTTTCCATGCCCGTCTTCGGAGTTGGAAACAGTTATATGTAAAGTCCAATCTTTGGTCCCTTCTACTACTCCAGGGTCCAAATTATTTGTTCTGGTGTATTTAAAATTCCAGCTGTTACAAGAGTTTCATAATTTCATCTTGAGTGGTCACCCTGAGGTCATGACGACACGAAAATATATTGCTAGATTTCTTCGATTGATGGCTGTCAATATACACTGTGTGCAGAATTATTAGGCAAATTAGTATTTTGATTAGAGTTGAGCGCGGTTCGTGGTTCGCGGTTCTCCAGTTCGCGGTTCGAGTGATTTGGGGGGATGTTCTAGATCGAACTAGAACTCGAGCTTTTTGGTAAAAGTTCTGCAGTTCGAGTTACGTTCGAGAACGGTTCTATCAGCAAAAGCAGGGCTTTTTACAGCTACAGTGTGCAGGGAGCCATCGCTGGCAGCCTGCGGTAAGCTGGTAACCAAGATAAACATCGGATATCCAAGCAAAGTGCTTTGTTTAGTAACCCGATATTTATCCTAGTTACGTGTGCAGGGAGCCGACACTTCCCCGCTGGGCTCCGCCCCCTCCTGCACTCGGCATGTACACACACACACACACACTCACACTCACCTGCCCCCAGCCATGCAGTCCCCGGCACTGGCGTCCTCAGCGCACATGGCCCCGCTAGGCTCCACCCACTTTGCACTCCGCCGCCCGCACACGTGGCCCCGCAAGGCTCCACCCACTTGCACTCCGCACACATTACCCTGCTTGGCTCCACCCACCTGGGACTCTGCACACATTACCCCGCTTGGCTCCGCCAACCTGGCACTCTGCACACATTACCCCGCTTGGCTCTGCCCACCTGGCACTCCGCACACATGGCCCCGCTTGGCTCCACCCACCTGGTACTCCGCACACATGGCCCCGCTTGGCTCCGCCCACCTGGCACTGCGCACACATGGCCCCGCTTTGCTCCACCCACATGGCACTCTATACACATGACCCCGCTTGGCTCCACCCACCTGGCAATCTGCACACATGGCTCCGCTTGGCTCCGCCCACCTGGCACTCCGCACACATGTCCCCGCTCGGCTTACCTGCGGTGATGAAGTCCCACCTTCCCGACCTCAGATGTCACTGTCCTCCATGGCCGCCGCTTGTCACATCTCCTCCTCTCGTTGCCGACCAGAGACTGTCACTAGCGGTGACGTCACAGGCTCTCGCGATACTTGGCTGTAAAGGTCATTGAAGTCAGTGACAGGTCTGCTATCAGCAGTGCAGGAGCTCGTCACCACAGGTAATGTACCTCGCTCCAGACAGCAGCACTTGTCATACCCTGCAGTGACCTGGGCTGACCTATTGATGTTAGCTCAGGTCACTGCATTGCTCTCCCAGCCAATGGGGAACATTCTGCTCTTCATTGACTGGGACAGGGACTATGGTATGGATCATCATGGGAACCGCTTGGATTACACCAGACCTGGATTTGTTTTTCTTTCTAATAAATTGGTGAAAGAGGAAATGTTTTGGGCAGTGTTTTTTCTAATAAAAATGTGTTTGTCGTCTATTTTTTTTTATTACTGACTGGGTTGGTGATGTCGGGTATCTGATAGACGCCTGACCTCACGAACCCCAGGGATGGATGCCAGGTGACATTACACATCTGGTATTAACCCCATATATTACCCCATTTGCCACCACACCAGGGCACGGGATGAGCTGGGGCGAAGCACCAGGATTGGAGCATCTAATGGATGCGCCACTTCTGGGGCGGCTGCGGACTTCTTTTTTTAGGCTGGGGAGAGTCCAATAACCATGGACCTCCCTAGTCTGAGAATATCAGACCCCAGCTGTCCGCTTTACCTTGGCTGGTGATCCAATTTTGGGGGGATCCCGACGTGTTTATTTTTTTAAATTATTTATTTAATTTAAAATAACAGTGTGGGGGGCCCTCAGTTTTGGATTACCAGCCAAGGTGAAGCTGCCAGCTGTGGTCTGCAGGCTGCAGCCATCTGCTTTACCCTAGCTGGCTACAAAAATAGGTGGAACACCACGTCATTTTTTTGGCTAAATACAAAGCTAAGCACCCCTTAGTGCCACATGAAACGCACCAAAGGGTGCAAAATTACAAAATGCAGGAGAGTGGGACATTATGTGTCTTTCTGCCACTATAATGACAGAAAAGACTGATATGAAGTGTACAAGCAAAAGAAAATCACCAGAGCGCTCTACGCTGTGAAAAGCAGTAGAAAATGGCACTGGAGTGAACATATGACCGCCTCATGTAGGTTGAAGCTATGGATCTGTACTGCCCTGGGGGCTCGGCTGCTCTCCGCCGAGCCGCTCGGATCCGGGCTCGGGTTGTCGGTGGCTCAAGCGCCTCCGGACCGAGGGCCACGTCGCTCTGGAAAGGGGGGGGTTTGGTTGTTTGGTTTGGGGTGGACCGGTTTCACGGCCGGTACTGCGGTGACCGGTAACAGTTGCTGACGCCACCCAAGGGTTGTGGTGAGGTGATGGGCATCACCGCTGTGGTGAGGGGCATCACCGCTGTGGTGAGGGTGCGGGGGCTCGTCCAGGATCGGTGGTGGGTCGCAGCTAGGTGTTGATCCCTCCGTAGGTAGGGGTTTGTTGGTCCCGGGGCCAGGTGGCAGGAGCGGGGGGTTGCAGGACACAGGGGCTCGCTTGCGGCGTGGTGCCTGATGGCACTGGTATACTCCCGATTAAACCACACAGAGTCAATGGTAAACCAAGTTCGGTGAAGATCGGTGCCCGCAGCCGGCTGTGTGTGTCCCCAGTCAGGTTGGTGATGTTGCCTTTCTCCTGCACCTTTAAATTTGCTATAGTGACTCCTATGCTTCAGCAATAAAAACGGGGATGAAAGAAGACGGGTTTTCCAGCCGCGCTATGAACCACACCGTTGAAGATTCCTTAAGATATTTTTATTGAGTCAATTCCAACGCGTTTCAAAGGCATAACTGCCTTCTTCCTCAGGGAATAAAAAAATCCTGAGGAATAAGAGGAATAATCCCTGAGGAAGAAGGCAGTTATGCCTTTGAAACGCGTTGGAATTGACTCAATAAAAATATCTTAAGGAATCTTCAACGGTGTGGTTCATAGCGCGGCTGGAAAACCCGTCTTCTTTCATCCCCGTTTTTACAGCAACCACTTCTGACGGGGCCGCAGCTGGAACCAGCTCAGCACTCCCATACGCTGTCATAGGGGTTGTGACTATCACAACCAGACCAGGTGAGTGCATCTCTTCTTTTTCTTATACCCTAAATATCGGGTAAGACCCTATTGCGCTCTTGTTTCCCCCACCACAGATTATGCTTCAGCAATGGTAGTCCGCTCCCCGGCTTTTGGGTACCGGAGGAACCCTTTTGCCCGCAGGCGCTGGCCCTTTGGATCTCTGGCCCTTGGCGGTGGCTCTTATCCGGAATCGGTGGGCTGTTGCCGTCTATCGCGACTTTGGGTGGGAATGAACCCCTAAGGTCCAGACCGCAATCAGTAGATTTGTCTGAGCCTGGTTGCTTCTGGGCTAGAATGAGGTCTGAGTACTCTGCCTGGTGTTCCGGTTGACTTGTTAGCTCCCCGTTTCGGGTCCGAAGGGTCAGCACCCTCTTCTGGATCCCTACGGCTATGCAGTTCAGTCCCTGACTGGACTCCTGTAGACGGCCACCACCGTCTGCCTGCCTGACCGTTCCAAAAGGTCCTAGGCTACGTCCTAGGCCCCTGACTCTCAGCTCGCCACTTTTACTCCTCTCACTACTCCTCTCCCCACTCGACTCACTTGTCCTTTCCCTGCCTCAGGCCAGCAGACTCCTCGGAGGGCGTGCCTATCCGTCTGGTTCCGCCCACCTGGTGTGCCTGGCTAGACCTGAGGGAGGCGGTCAGGACTTGTTGGCTGCTGGTGCCTCACTGGGGTGGGGGTGTGTGTGGTGTTGTGTGTTGTTACCTGTGACCCCTGGGGGTCCATGGCATCATAGATCCTGGGTAAATTTATGTATTTTCCCTCCTTCATTTTTTTTGCAGTATGCAAACAAACAGAAGGCACTTGGATGACATTCAGACCGTAAATGCAACAGAAACAGATGCCACACGGATGCACCCGTAAAAAAAACGAACCGATTTTGCGGACCGCAAAAACGGATCGGTCGTGTGAATGAAGCGTTATTCTAGTCTGTCGTTTATAAACAGCAGGCAGAAATAAGTGAACAGTGCCCTCCAGTGTCAGAAAATCTCCAGGGTTTCAGGGGGTAGCTGAGACCCTGGAGATCATGATTTAGGCCAGTTTTCCCAGTCCTCGCTCACGTGATCACCGGTATACACCGTATACCGATGATCACGTTACAGTAAATGACAGTGTGGCGCCCCTGACCTGGTCAGGCACCACAGAGTATTGCACCCATGCGGGAGCAATGCTTCCAGGTAATCTCCAAAGGCCAGGATGAGGTGCACACACAAACACATAGTGACCAGGTCTCCCACATCACCAGAGGGGACCCTTGAGTAGCCAGAAGGGGTTAACTTTCAATTCCCAGCTGGGGGTGTGTTCAGGGGCTGGTTGCTAGGAAGCAGGGCAGAGAGAGAGAGGAAGAGGAGAGTCTGGAGGAAGAAGTTGAAGTGTGTGGAAGGGAGCAGAGGAGCTCTAGAGTGTGAGACAGGTCCTGAGGAGTGCAGTAGCTGAAAGCGGGGGAGAAAGGAGTACCGTGGGTCGGCCTGAAAACCATCCAGAGAGAGAAGGGTGGCTGAGTACGGAGATCCCGGTATCCGAGCACACAAGGGGAACTAGGTCCCCAGTACAGGCAGCAGATCATCCAGAGCTGCTTAACCTACAGGTGGGGGGGGGTACTTCATGCCCTCACCACGACTACACAGAGCTTGAGCCAAGCAGCAATCACCAGGCCCATAAGGGGATAGGGCCAGAAGCCATCCCACCAAGGCCACGCTGCCGGCAGACGAGCCAGAGACAGAGGGGAGCAGGGTGGTAACAGCTTCCCTGGAGGGGTCCTACCACGCTTCAAGCAAAGGATCCTCCTAAAACAGAAAGAGTGCAAGGAAGGCGAGTGGACAGCTACCCTCAGAACAGCCTCCTGGAATTCCTGGTTCAACCTGGTTATCACAGTGTCGCCCGGGCATCTCACCGTGACCTCCAAACAGTGAGTAAACACGTTGAAAGACTTCTTGGACTGTGTTTGAGTCATTCTGCGACCTGTGGTCCCACACACATACACCGGGGCCTGGGGCTTGCCTCACTCTCAGGGGGCTAATATACTGACTGCACCCACCATCAGCCCCAGGCATCCCTTAATCTGCAGTGGCGGTCCCCGCTGACCGCAATACTGAGAGTGGCGTCACGACAATCCCAAATAGAAGATTTCCTACCTGTGACCAGACTGTTCCATCCACGTGGAGTCCCTGAAGGTTATGCACAGACACATACTAGCGGGGCTTCACAACTTCTGGCGTCACGAACAGGATAAGGACTAGACCTGTTCAGACAGGTGACCGTGTGCCTCGGAGGTCCGACCGCAAAAATTGAACCGCCGCCATATTGCCATCTTCAAAAGCGCGCGCTGCAGCCCGCGCGAGGGAGAAGAGCACCGCCCACGAAGAGGTGTGGCCGCCCCAGAATCCCCACAATTCGGAGAGCGTTCTGACCCAGGAAGTGGAAAGGAGGCGCGGAGATTTTCTGAAGAAAAATGGACGCTGCAGGAGGTAATGCCCCTGGTCAGGGCGACGCAGCCCAAGCGATGCCAGCCCCCGTCGCGCTGGACGCAGCAGCGCCCGGTGCCGCGGTCGCAGCCGCGCCGGCCGAAGTCTCCCCCATAATGCCAGTTTCCTTACTGTATGTCCCAGGAGCGCAATGGCTGCCCCAATACGCCGGTAAAATAGACACGCTGACCGGGTTTAAGAAGAAGATCAACACCCTGCTAGACATGCACGCGATGACTGGTAAGCAGAGGGCCGCTGTGGTGCTGGGACAATTGACTGAGGCAGCAGAATTGGAAGCTGAGTCCTGGACCAATGATGACCGGAGCTCTGTTGAGACCATCTTTGCCAAACTAGCAGCTGCTTTTGAACACCGCACCAAGGGAGAGCTGAGGACGGACTTCTATAACTGCCGGCAGAAGCCCCAAGATAGCATAAGAGCCTATGCCCTCAGGCTGCAGGCTGCACTACGGGCTCTCAAGCTGGTGGACCCTGTCAGTGATCAGGAAGGAAACCGGATGATGAAGGAACAATTCTTGCGGGGCCTGCGCTCTCCTGAGGATGGGAAGCAGATGAAGCTGTGGTCCCTGGAACACCCTGACGTGGACTTTGCCATTCTGAAAGACAGGGCAGTGAAAGCACTCCAACCTCCTGTGGACACAGACCCCGTCGCACCAGCATGGCCTGCCAGTTCCACGGCTGCAGGAGCGGAATCCTCCTCGCAGGCCCTGGTAACTGCAAAAGGACTCAACACGCCAGCAGAGACCATAAATACACTATCCTCCCAGGTGCAACAGCTCACTAAGGACGTCGCACAAATCCTGAAAGCAATGCAGTTGCCCTCAGAGACCAAAGTCCCTCATCGGATCCTGCTAGCTGACAACCCAGAGGACGTCCCTTGGATGCGGAGGAGAAGAGGTCCCCCAACCCGAGGCAGGAGCAGTGATCGCTATGACTCATCTGGACAACCCATCTGTCGTCGTTGCCAGGAGGCAGGACACTATGCAAGGGCCTGTCCTTTAAACGAGCCAAACCTGGGGCCGGGGGCCAGTCCTCAGGATTAAGAAGATCAGGCCCAAGTCGCTGCTGTGATCAGTACGTGGGTGGACGTCCTGTCCTGTCCATCGTCCTGGACGGGATCCCTACCCCGGCGTTATTGGACACCGGCTCTCAGGTCACCACGATCCCGTATGTCCTTTATCGGAGGTTTTGGTCGGACGACGATCTCCGACCACCGGACCCCTCCCTCACCATCTATGCTGCCAACGGACAACCTATAGACCAGATCGGGGTCAAAGAGGTAACCATAAAGGTGGGAAGGCAGGAAATGAAGGGACAAGGACTGATTGTTGTGGACACTGATATTAGAGAAAGGAACCCGCAAATGATTTTAGGCACTAATGTCATAGAAAATTGCCTAGGGGAAGTGTTGTTGTTGCTTCACCAGATTGTTGAAGGTGCTGAGGGCAGGTCGCAAAGAGCCTTGCAAAAAGAGATCCGAATCATTCTGAGGAAGCAACAGGTAAAACAGACTGGCGGTGAGATTGGTAGTGTACGGGTGATGGATGCTAACCCCATTGTGATACCCCCACGGAGTGAAATGATGATGTGGTGTAGAGCAGCGGTAGGTCTCAGAGGACAAGATTACCAGGCTGTACTAGAGCCCACTCATTCAGACCACTGGCCCACGATTCTGACAGCCAGGGGGGTAGTTGATGTACACAAGGGACGAGTGCCTGTACGAGTGTTGAACTGTGGGGAGGAGGAAGCCAGACTACCAAGGTACGCTACCATAGCCAAACTGTTTACATGCTCAGATGATGCCATAACACCTGTAGGTCCCCTGACACAAGCTGACTCAAAAGAGGGCGAGACCTCCCAAAAGCAGTTAGAGGATTGGTGCCAGAAACTACACGTGGGGACTGACTCTACACCCGACTACCAGAAACATGGGGTTTACAGGGTCGTGCAGGAATACGAGCAGGTCTTTACTAAGAACCCACTAGACTTTGGTAGGATCAAAGGGGTGCAACATCACATACCCACAGGCAGTCATCCTCCCATTAAGGAAAGACATAGGCCTATTCCACCAGCCCATTACCAGCGCACAAAGGACATGCTGAAGGACATGAAGGAGGCAGGCGTCATAAGGGACAGTTGTAGCCCCTGGGCGGCTCCCCTGGTCCTGGTAAGAAAGAAGGATGGCACGATGAGGATGTGTGTGGATTACAGACGGATAAATCAGATAACACACAAGGATGCCTACCCTTTGCCAAGGATAGAGGAATCCCTCGCTGCCTTGAAAGCCTCTAACTACTTTTCTACCCTAGATCTTACTAGTGGCTACTGGCAAGTATCTGTAGCAGAAGAAGATCGGGAGAAGACGGCCTTCACCACCCCAATGGGCCTCTGTGAGTTCAACAGCATGCCATTTGGACTCTGCAATGCCCCCGGGACCTTCCAGAGGCTTATGGAATGCTGCCTAGGGCACCTCAACTTTGAAACCGTCCTGCTCTACCTGGATGATGTCATCGTGTACTCCAAGACCTACGAGGACCACCTGAAACACCTGGCTGAAGTCTTTGAAGCACTATCCCGATATGGAATGAAGCTGAAACCATCCAAGTGCCATTTACTGAAGCCAAAGGTCCAGTACCTAGGTCACGTGGTCAGTGCAGAAGGAGTAGCACCGGACCCAGAGAAGGTCACAGTCATCCAGGAATGGCCCACACCTACTACCGTCCGGGAGGTACGTCAGTTCCTTGGCTTGGTAGGCTACTACAGAAGGTTCATCAAGGGCTACACGAAAATGGCAGCGCCTTTGCAAGAGCTCCTGGTAGGCCACCCAAAGAAGAGAGGAAAGATCTCCGGCCCGCCATTTCACTGGGGAGAAGCAGAAGAACACTCCTTCAGACAAATGAAAGGGGCCTTGACGGGTGAAGAGATCCTAGCCTACCCTGACTACGGTCTGCCATTCGTACTGTACACAGATGCCAGTAATGTGGGACTGGGAGCAGTGCTTTCACAGGTGCAGGGAGGCAAAGAGCGTGTGATTGCTTACGCCAGCAGGAAGCTCAGGCCTACTGAAAGAAACCCGGAGAATTATAGCTCATTCAAGCTAGAGTTCCTGGCCATGGTATGGGCTATCACAGAGCGGTTCAAGCACTACCTGGCAGCCACCAAATTCACTGTCTTCACGGACAACAACCCCCTGACCCACTTGGATACTGCTAAATTGGGTGCCATGGAGCAGCGTTGGGTAGCCCGACTGGCGAATTATGACTTTACTGTCAAGTATCGAGCTGGCCGCAAGAACGGCAACGCAGATGCTCTGTCCAGGATGCCTCACCTAGCAGACGAGGGTGAAGATGTAGATGATCTTGAAGAGATTGAGCTGCCAGCGTTCCATCGCCATGGAGCAAAACAGTGTCGGCAGTCGCGTGCCAACCGCCAAGAGGTGACCCTGAACCCACTACCTCACTACAACTGGAAGGAGACCCAGGAAAATGATCCAGCGGTAGGCTTGGTAAAGAAACTGATCAGCCAGCCGGGCGCCAGCCTTGACAAAGGAGCCCCACCTGAGGCACAGTACCTATGGAAGGAGAGGGGTCGATTATTCATCTATCAAGACAAACTTTACAGGAGCATCATTGACCCGAGGACGCATGAGAAGGTGTGGCAAGTGATTGTACCACAGAAGGATACGAGGATGGTGCTAGAAGCCTATCACAATGGTGCAGGCCACTTTGGTTGGAAGAAACTGGAGGCCCTACTTAAAGTAAGATTCTACTGGGTGGGCATGAGATCTGCCCTAGAGAAGTGGTGTCGAAACTGCGGGCCCTGCAATCTTAGAAGAAAAGACCAGCACAGCCAGAGAGCACCACTCCAGCCAATCCAAACTAAACGGCCCCTGGAGATCGTGGCCCTGGACCATGTAAAGTTGGCACCCAGCAGACAAGGCTACAACTACGCTCTCACTATGGTTGACCACTACTCCAGATTCCTGGTGGTAGTACCAGTCAAGGACTTGACAGGTCAAACTGCAGCCAAAGCTTTCCAGACACACTTCTGTCGACCACATGGCTATCCAGATCAAGTGCTCACTGACCAAGGACCAGCCTTTGAAGCTGAAGTGTTTAAGGAGTTTTGTAACCTATACGGCTGCCAGAAGATCCGTACTACGCCTTACCATCCTCAGACCAATGGCATGTGTGAGAAGATGAACCACATCATTCTCGACCTTCTGAAGATGCTCCCACTAGAAGAACGAAGTCAGTGGCCGGAAAAACTGCCCGATCTAGTGGACATGTATAACAACATCCCTGTGAGTTCCACGAACTGCACACCGGCATACCTGATGAGGGCCAGACCAGGGAGATTGCCAGTAGATCTGGAAATGGGAGTTGAGACCCCTGAAGACCATCTACAAGGTGCTGATTGGGATTCCAACCGCCAAGCCCAATACAAGAAAGTACAAGAGTGTGTGGAGCGAAGCCTGACTCAGCAGCGTGAGAAACAAGAAAAGGCCTACAATCGAAAAGCACCTGCTGTTCCTTTGATGCCAGGAGATATAGTTCTCAAAAGAAAGAGAAGACGTCATAAACTTGACAATCACTGGGAAGAAGAACCCTATACTGTGTTACCATCGACGCTTAGCAATGAAAAGACATGCCTTATCAGCAAAGATGGAGGAAAAACAACAGCTGTCGTTTCTAGAGATCGCTTAAAGAAATGTCCTGAACAACTAAGAATCCCTGAAGAAATTCCCAACCCTTTGCCAGTTCAAGAACCAAAAGAAAAGATGATCCATACTGTACTTGGAGATTTTCCAGCAACTTGGCCTCAATACAATGGAGCAGTAGTTATTCCGGTTATTACATTCCCTCAATCTGGAGAAGTAAGAGACCCAGAAGAACCTGTTCAGAACCTGGAAGAGCCAAATGTAGCTGAAGCAGAAGACCATGCACTGGTATCAATACCCAGTACACCCATTATTCACATTGAGACACATACATCGGGTGGGAGGACACAACCTCAGACAGATGACAGTATAGTACTGCGTAGGTCAACCCGCAGCAACTTTGGTCAGCTCCCATTACGCTATAGAGAAAGTACAGTTTAGTTCAAAGTGACGGTATGAAAGGTAATGTTTAACCTGTTTATAGTTAAGTAACGTTTAAGTGAAATGTGCCCACAAGGACTATTGTGAGACCTCTTTAAAATGTTAGACCACTGGTTATGAACTGGCTTTAACCACAAACTTTGCATTGTAAAAAGTTACCTCCATGGTATCAACCACAGAGTCTGCCTGTTGAGGGGCATGGCTCTGCACCAACAAGGGGGCACGCCTGTTTATGGGGCCTGCCCTCCAACACTCGGAAGCGGGTACGCCTGTTTATGGGGCCTACCTTACACCACTCTCCTCAGGAGAGGAAGATTGGAGGAAAGGTCTGGGGAATGTGATGGCCCAGACCTGGTTACCAAAAGGACCGGCGACCTACCTCCTGGAGGTTTTTGGGTGGGTTTCGGACATGTGGGTGGTTGGTGGTGGAATGGTACCTGGTATGTTTAAATGTAAATAATTGCCCCTGTGTGGGAAAAGTTTGTATTTACCTTTTTCTCTTGTCTTTGCAGCCCGAAGACGTGCTGATGATAACTAAGGGGGAATGTGGCGCCCCTGACCTGGTCAGGCACCACAGAGTATTGCACCCATGCGGGAGCAATGCTTCCAGGTAATCTCCAAAGGCCAGGATGAGGTGCACACACAAACACATAGTGACCAGGTCTCCCACATCACCAGAGGGGACCCTTGAGTAGCCAGAAGGGGTTAACTTTCAATTCCCAGCTGGGGGTGTGTTCAGGGGCTGGTTGCTAGGAAGCAGGGCAGAGAGAGAGAGGAAGAGGAGAGTCTGGAGGAAGAAGTTGAAGTGTGTGGAAGGGAGCAGAGGAGCTCTAGAGTGTGAGACAGGTCCTGAGGAGTGCAGTAGCTGAAAGCGGGGGAGAAAGGAGTACCGTGGGTCGGCCTGAAAACCATCCAGAGAGAGAAGGGTGGCTGAGTACGGAGATCCCGGTATCCGAGCACACAAGGGGAACTAGGTCCCCAGTACAGGCAGCAGATCATCCAGAGCTGCTTAACCTACAGGTGGGGGGGGGGTACTTCATGCCCTCACCACGACTACACAGAGCTTGAGCCAAGCAGCAATCATCAGGCCCATAAGGGGATAGGGCCAGAAGCCATCCCACCAAGGCCACGCTGCCGGCAGACGAGCCAGAGACAGAGGGGAGCAGGGTGGTAACAGCTTCCCTGGAGGGGTCCTACCACGCTTCAAGCAAAGGATCCTCCTAAAACAGAAAGAGTGCAAGGAAGGCGAGTGGACAGCTACCCTCAGAACGGCCTCCTGGAATTCCTGGTTCAACCTGGTTATCACAGTGTCGCCCGGGCATCTCACCGTGACCTCCAAACAGTGAGTAAACACGTTGAAAGACTTCTTGGACTGTGTTTGAGTCATTCTGCGACCTGTGGTCCCACACACATACACCGGGGCCTGGGGCTTGCCTCACTCTCAGGGGGCTAATATACTGACTGCACCCACCATCAGCCCCAGGCATCCCTTAATCTGCAGTGGCGGTCCCCGCTGACCGCAATACTGAGAGTGGCGTCACGACAATCCCAAATAGAAGATTTCCTACCTGTGACCAGACTGTTCCATCCACGTGGAGTCCCTGAAGGTTATGCACAGACACATACTAGCGGGGCTTCACAACAGCATCGGTAAAAAATTATTTATCTCCCATCTGGCATGAACAAACATGTCAGATGGGAGATAAATCTCCTCCCTGGTCCCCTCAGGTCCCCCGCTGTCGCCAAACTGCCCCCCCTGACCCCCTCCCGAAAATCCAAGATGGCCGCGCGCACAGTAGTGCGCCGGCCGCATTCACCCTACTCCTCTGATTTCTGTTGCATGTGCCATGACACATGCGACAGAAAACTCCTCCCCAGGCCCTGCCAGGTCACCCCCTATAACCCCACCGGTGTTCCCCGGTGTCCCATGGTACCTGTGCAGCGTTGATCCCGCGCGGCCCTCTCCTTCACAATAGACGCTGCCGCATGCACAGAGCGGCTGTCAGCTCAGCTTTCTGTGTTCAGACACAATGAGTGGTGGTTATGCATCTGTAAGCTAAATGGGTGGCATAGTGGCTCAGTGGTTAGCACCACAGTCTTGCAGAGCTGAGGTCCTGGGTTCAATTCCCACCAAGGACACTATCTACAAGGAGTTTCTATATTCTACCAGTATTTGAATGGGTTTCCTGCGGGTTCTCCGGTTTCCTCCCACACTCCAAAGACAAGGAATTTAGATTGTGAGCCCCAATGAGGACAGTGTTCCCAATGTATGTAAAGCGCTATGGAATTAATAGCTCTATATAAATGAATAAATTATTATTATAATTATTACTGCAATGCCCTGCTCCTGAAGTAAGGAACATAGTTGATCAGGAGAGCCATACTGCATTTCCAAATGGAGGTATTTGATTTTATAGTTGCCCTGCAGAACGACTACCAAACATGAGAGTCCGTTATACGCCACAAGAAGACACATCTAAATAGCGAGCTCTGTTGTTTAGTATTCATTCAGCTGGATAACTGGACTTAAAGGGGTATTCCATCTCCAAGATCCTATCCCGAATATATAGTAGGTGGAATAGCAATAATATCAGCAAATACCAATATTTGGAAATGTAGAATAGTTCTCCTGATTAGGCATGCCCTTATCTCATTAGCATGGCATTGCAGCTTTGGTAGCAACAATTACTACATGGACTCTGCTGCTGTGGACCCGGGGAGAGTGGGTGCAGATTCATTGCACCCACACTTCTGACATGGAGGGTCTGCATTCCTTGAAAATGGGGGATAAGTTCCCTGAGCGTGTCCCCCCATATTCTAATCTAGACGGTCCAGAGTCATCGTGGGACCCCCTTATTTCTTTTCCTTACAATAAATTAGTGAAAGAGGGAATGTTTTGGGGAGTGTTTTTTCAAATAATTTTATTTTTGTCTATTTTTTTTGTTAGTACTGACAGCTTGTGATGTCGGGTATCTGACAGATGCCATGACATCACAAACTGCTGGGCTTGATGTCAGGTGACCTTACAGCTAGTATCAACCCCATTTATTACCCTGTTTGCCACTGCACCAGGGCACGGGATGAGCTTTGGTGAAGCGCCAGGATTGGCGCATCTGGTGGATGCGCCACTTCTGGGGCGCCTGCGGCCTGCTATTTTTAGGCTGTGAAGGGCCAATAACTATGGACCTGCCCACCCTAAGAATACCAGACCACAACTGTCCGCTTTACCTTGTCTGTTGATCCAATTTGGGGGGGCCCTACTTTTTTTTGTAATTAATATTTATAACATAATTATAAATAAAGAGCCTGGGGTGACCTCCTCATTGGATCCCCAACCACGGTAAAGCTGCCAGCTGTGGTTTGCAGGCTACAGCCTTCTGCTTTACCCTAGCTGGCTATCAAAAATGGGGGGACCCAACGTCATTTTTTTTTTAACTATTTTTTTAAATAAAAAAAATTAATGGGCTTCCCTGTATTTTGATTGCTAGCCAAGGTAACGCCAGGCAGATGGGGTGGCAACCCGTTGCTGTCTGCTTTATCTGCGCTGAAAATAAAAAATACCGCGGAGTGCTACGTCATTTTTTTTAAAGATTTATTTTTACAGCACTGTAATGTCAGGCAATCAAAATACAGGGAAGCCCTTTTTGTTTTTAGTTATTTAAATAAATAATTAAAAAAAATATATATGGGCTGCATTTTTTGTATTGCTAGATAAGGGTAATTCAAGCAGCTACTGGCTGGCAACCCCTACTGCTTGGTGTTACCTTCACTGGCAATGGAAAATCCAGGGAAGCATTTTTTATTTTTTTGCCAAAAAACTACAAAAAAAATGACGTGAGCTTCGCCATATTTTTGTATGCTAGCCAGGTACAGCAGGCAGGTACGGCTGCCCCCAACCCCCAGCTGCCTATTTGTACCCGGCTGGGAACTAAAAATATAGGGAAGCCCTTTTTTTAATTATTTCATGAATTTCATGAAATAATTAAAAAAAAAAAACGACGTGGGCTTCGCCCCATTTTTGTGTACAGCTGGGTACAACTAGGCAGCTGGGGATTGGATCCACAGCACAGGTTAGCCTGAGGTTTCTGGGTGCCTCTGCTGCGAATTGCAGTCCACAGCCGCCCCAGAAAATGGACAGCCGCCCCAGAAAATGGCGCTTTCATAGAAGCGCCATCATCTAGCGCTGGTTCCAACTCTTCCAGCAGCCCTGAAGCCGGGTGGCTTGCTGGGTAATCGTGAGTTAATACTAGCTGGTAAAAAAAAGCTAGTATTAAGTCAGAGATTCTTAATGTCAGGCAAGTTTGACCCGACCATTAAGAATCTCCAATAAAGGGTTAAAAAAAAAGACACCACACAGAGAAAAAATACTTTAATAGAAATAAATACACAGACACACTTAGAGACTCCTTGTTTATTACTCCCTCTTATCCTTCCACGATCCTGGTCTTCTGTCTTTCTCCTTCAGCCCATGCAGCTCTGCTACATGAGCAGCACAGCATGGGAGAAAGACGCTGCTGCTCCCCGTGCAGTCTTCACTTCATGAGTGATCAGTGCTGCTGGCTGTTAGCGGTAATGTTACCGCTGACAGACGGGTTGCCACAGCAACTGTGCTCCGATCATGTGATTCCCATGGCCGCTGTTAGCGGTGATGTCACCGCTAACATGCGCGTTGCTATGGCAACGGTGATCTCCGTTATTGACCGCAATATACAGAAAGAAAAACAAAAATGTTAACAATCTCATACATGATATAAGATACTATCATAAACATAGTATGTAAATATTCCAAGGGGGTCAATATTAACAAAGCAAAATACTGGTCTGGAGTACAAAGTAAAAACATAGGAAAAAGGCACGTTCCATATATGTTTATAAAATGAATATAATTCTGTAAAAGATAGGAGAGGAGGAATTCCTCATAAAGGAAGTTTACATGAAGATGAGCAGAAACATACCTACAGTTAGGTCCAGAAATATTTGGACAGTGACACAATTTTCGCGAGTTGGGCTCTGCATGCCACCACATTGGATTTGAAATGAAACCTCTACAACAGAATTCAAGTGCAGATTGTAACGTTTAATTTGAAGGTTTGAACAAAAATATCTGATAGAAATTGTAGGAATTGTACACGTTTCTTTACAAACACTCCACATTTTAGGAGGTCAAAAGTAATTGGACAAATAAACCAAACCCAAACAAAATATTTTTATTTTCAATATTTTGTTGCGAATCCTTTGGAGGCAATCACTGCCTTAAGTCTGGAACCCATGGACATCACCAAACGCTGGGTTTCCTCCTTCTTAATGCTTTGCCAGGCCTTTACAGCCGCAGCCTTCAGGTCTTGCTTGTTTGTGGGTCTTTCCGTCTTAAGTCTGGATTTGAGCAAGTGAAATGCATGCTCAATTGGGTTAAGATCTGGTGATTGACTTGGCCATTGCAGAATGTTCCACTTTTTTGCATTCATGAACTCCTGGGTAG